>NC_051319.1:99923125-100229138 GCF_015220235.1 Choloepus didactylus
ACACTCATGAACACATCGAACTGCTGAGATCAGTGAAATCTGTATGTTTTTGCAGCCAGGGGACCCGCGCCCCTCCCTGCCAGGCTCAGTCCCGTGGGAGGAGGAGCCATCAGCACTGGGAAGGAGAAGGGAGAACTGCAGTGGCAGCTCTTATCGGAAACTCATTCTACTGATCCAAACTCCAACGATAGATAGACTGAGACCAGACACCAGAGAATCTGAGAGCAGCCAGCCCAGCAGAGAGGAGACAGGCATAGCAAAAAACAGCAAGACAAACTCAAAAATAAAAGCAGAGGATTTTTGGAGTTCTGGTGAACATAGAAAGGGAAAGGGTAGAGCTCAGGCCCTGAGGCTCATATGCAAATCCCGAAGAAAACTGATCTCTCTGCCCTGTGGCCCTTTCCTTAATGGCCCTAATTGCTTTGTCTCTTAGCATTTCAATAGCCCATTAGATCTGTGAGGAGGACACTTTTTTTTTTTTTAATCCTTTTTTCTTTTTCTAAAACAATTACTCTAAGAAGCCCAATACAGAAAGCCTCAAAGACTTGCAATTTGGGCAGGTCAAGACAAGAGCAGAACTAAGAGAGCTCTGAGGCAAAAGGCAATAATCCAGTGGCTGAGAAAATTCACTAAACACCACAACTTCCCAAGAAAAGGGGGGTGTCCGCTCACAGCCGTCATCCTGGTGGACAGGAAACACTCCTGCCCGTCGAGAGCCCCATAGCCCAGAGCTGCCCCAGACAACCCAGTGTGACAGAAGTGCTTCAAATAACAGGCACATACCACAAAACTGGGCGTGGACATTAGCCTTCCCTGCACCCTCAGCTGGTTGTCCCAGAGCTGGGAAGGTGGAGCAGTGTGAATTAACAAAGCCCCATTCAGCCATCATTTCAGCAGACTGGGAGCCTCCCTACACAGCCCAGCAGCCCAGAACTGCCCAGGGGGGACAGCACTCACCTGTGACATAGCACAGTCATACTCCAACAGAGGACCAGGGGGTGCAAGGCCTGGAAGAGGGACCCACTCACAAGTCTCAGGAGCCATACGCCAATACCAAGGACTTGTGGGTCGGTGGCAGAGACAAACTGTGGCAGGAATAAACTGAAGGATTAGACTATTGCAGCAGCTTTAAAACTCCAGGATCACCAGGGAGATTTGATTGTTAGAGCCACCCCCACTCCCTGACTGCCCAGACACACGCCCCATGTACAGGGCGGGCAACACCAACTACACACGCAAGCTTGGTACACCAATTGGACCCCACGAGACTCATTCCCCCACTCACCACAAAGGCAAAGTGGGGAAGGACTGGCTTGTGGAGAACAGGTGGCTTGTGGACGCCACCTGCTGCTGGTTAGTTAGAGAAAGTGTACTCCATGAAGCTGTAGATCTGATAAATTAGAGATAAGGACTTCAGTTGGTCTACAAATCCTAAAAGAACCCTATCAAGTTCAGCAAATGCCAAGAGGCCAAAAACAACAGAAAATTATAAAGCATATGAAGAAACAAGACGATATGGATAACCCAAGCCCAAGCACCCAAATCAAAAGTTCAGAAGAGACACAGCACCTAGAGCAACTAATCAAAGAACTAAAGATGAACAATGAGACCATAGTACGGGATACAAAGGATATCAAGAAGACCCTAGAAGAGCATAAAGAAGACATTGCAAAACTAAATAAAAAAAATAGATGATCTTATGGAAATTAAAGAAACTGTTGACCAAATTAGAAAGATTCTGGATACTCATAGTACAAGACTAGAGGAAGTTGAACAACAAATCAGTGACTTGGAAGATGACAGAATGGAAAATGAAAGCACAAAAGAAAGAATGGGGAAAAAAATAAAAAAAAATCGAAAAGGACCTCAGGGATATGATAGATAATATAAAACGTCCGAATATGAGACTCATTGGTGTTCCAGAGGGGAAGAAAAGGGTAAAGGTCTAGGAAGAGTATTCAAAGAAATTGCTGGGGAAAACTTCCCAAATCTTCTAAACAACATAAATACACAAATCATAAAGGCCCAGCGAACTCCAAATAGAATAAATCCAAATAAAACCACTTCAAGACATATTCTGATCACACTGTCAAACATGGAAGAGAAGGAGCAAGTTCTGAAAGCAGCAAGAGAAAAGCAATTCACCACATACAAAGGAAACAGCATAAGACTAAGTAGTGACTACTCAGCAGCCACCATGGAGGCGAGAAGGCAGTGGCATGATATATTTAAAATTCTGAGTGAGACAAATTTCCAACCAAGAATACTTTATCCAGCAAAACTCTCCTTCAAATTTGAAGGAGAGCTTAAATTTTTCACAGACAAACAAATGCTGAGAGAATTTCCTAACAAGAGTCCTGTCCTACTGGAGATACTAAAGGGAGCCCTATAGACAGAGAAACAAAGAAAGGAGAGAGAGACTTGGAGAAAGGTTCACTACTAAAGAGATTTGGTATGGGTACATTAAAGGATATCAATAGAGAGAGGGGAAAAATATATATGACAAACATAAACCAAAGGATAAGATGGCTGACTCAAGAAATGCCTTCACGGTTATAATGTTGAATGTAAATGGAGTAAACTCCCCAATTAAAAGATATAGATTCGCAAAATGGATTAAAAAAAATGAACCATCAATATGTTGCATACAAGAGACTCATCTTAGACACAGGGACAAAAGAAATTGAAAGTGAAAGGATGGAAAAAAATATTTCATGCAAGCTACAGCCAAAAGAAAACAGGTGTAGCAATATTAATCTCAAATAAAATCTCAGATTAATCTCAGATTAAATGCAGGGATCTTTTGAGAGACAAAGAAGGCCACTACATACTAATAAAAGGGGCAATTCAACAAGAAGAAATAACAATCATAAATGTTTATGCACCCAATCAAGGTGCCACAAAATACATGAGAGAAACACTGGCAAAACTAAAGGAAGCAATTGATGTTTCCACATTAATTGTGGGAGACTTCAACACATCACTCTCTCCTATAGATAGATCAACCAGACAGAAGACCAATAAGGAAATTGGAAACCTAAACAATCTGATAAATGAATTGGATTTAACAGACATATATAGAACATTACATCCCAAATCACCAGGATACGCATACTTCTCTAGTGATCACGGAACTTTCTCTAGAATAGATCATATGCTGGGACATAAAATAAGGCTCAATAAATTTAAAAAGATTGAAATTATTCAAAGCACATTCTCTGACCACAATGGAATACAATTAGAAGTCAATAACCATAAGAGACTTAGAAAATTCACAAATACCTAGAGGTTAAACTACACACTCCTAAACAATCAGTGGGTTAAAGAAGAAATAGCAAGAGAAATTGCTAAATATATAGAGATGAATGAAAATGAGAACACAACATACCAAAACCTATGGGATGCAGTAAAAGCAGTACTGAGGGGGAAATTTATAGCACTAAACGCATGTATTAAAAAGGAAGAAAGAGCCAAAATCAAAGAACTAATGTATCAACTGAAGAAGCTAGAAAATGAACAGCAAACCAATCCTAAACCAAATAGAAGAAAAGAAATAACAAGGATTAAAGCAGAAATAAATGACATAGAGAACAAAAAAACAATAGAGAGGATAAATAACACCAAAAGTTGGTTCTTTGAGAAGATCAACAAGATTGATAAGCCCCTAGCTAGACTGACAAAATCAAAAAGAGAGAAGACCCATATAAACAAAATAATGAATGAAAAAGGTGACATAACTGCAGATCCCGAAGAAATTTAAAAAATTGTAAGAGGATACTATGAACAACTGTATAGGAACAAAATGGATAATGTAGAGGAAATGGACAATTTCCTGGAAGCATATGAACAACCTAGACTGACCAAAGAAATAGAAGACCTCAACCAACACATCACAAGCAAAGAGATCCAATCAGTCATCAAAAATCTCCCCACAAATAAATGCCCAGGGCCAGATGGCTTCACAGGGGAATTCTACCAAACTTTCCAGAAAGAACTGACACCAATCTTACTCAAACTCTTTCAAAACATTGAAGAAAATGGAACACTACCTAACTCATTTTATGAAGCTAACATCAATCTAATACCAAAACCAGGCAAAGATGCTACAAGACAGGAAACCTACTGGCCAATCTCCCTAATGAATACAGATGCAAAAATCCTCAACAAAATACTTGCAAATCAAATCCAAAGACACATTAAAAAAGTCATACACCATGACCAAGTGGGGTTCATTCCAGGAATGCAAGGATGGTTCAACATAAGAAAAGCAATGTATTACAACACATTAACAATTCGAAAGGGAAAAATCAAATGCTCATCTCAATAGATGCTGAAAAAGCATTTGACAAAATCCAACATCCATTTTTTATAAAAACACTTCAAAAGGTAGGAATTGAAGGAAAATTCCTCAATATGATAAAGAGCATATATGAAAAACCCACAGCCAGCATAGTACTCAATGGTGAGAGACTGAAAGCCTTCCCTCTAAGATCAGGAACAAGACAAGGATGCCCGCTATCACCACTGTTATTCAACATTGTACCGGAAGTGCTAGCCAGGGCAATCCGGCAAGACAAAGAAATAAAAGGCATCCAAACTGGAAAAGAAGAAGTAAAACTGTCATTGTTTGTAGATGATATGATCTTATATCTGGAAAACCCTGAGAAATCGATGATACAGCTACTAGAGCTAATAAACAAATTTAGCAAAGTAGCGGGATACAAGATTAATGCACATAAGTCAGTAATGTCTCTATATGCTAGAAATGAACAAACTGAAGAGACACTCAAGAAAAAGATACAATTTTCAATAGCAACTAAAAAAATCAAGTACCTAGGAATAAATTTAACCAAAGTTGTAAAAGACCTATACAAAGAAAACTACATAACTGTACTAAAAGAAATAGAAGGGGACCTTAAAAGATGGAAAAATATTCCATGTTCATGGATAGGAAGACTAAATGTCATTAAGATGTCAATTCTACCCAAACTCATCTACAGATTCAATGCAATCCCAATCAAAATTCCAACAACCTACTTTGCAGACTTGGAAAAGCTAGTTATCAAATTTATTTGGAAAGGGAAGATGCCTCGAATTGCTAAATACACTCTAAAAAAGAAAAACAAAGTAGGAGGACTTACACTCCCTGATTCTGAAGCTTATTATAAAGCCACAGTTGTCAAAACAGCATGGTACTGGCACAAAGATAGACATATAGATCAATGGAATCGAATTGAGAATTCAGAGATAGACACTCAGATCTATGGCCGACTGATCTTTGATAAGGTACCCAAAGTCACTGAACTGAGTCACAATGGTCTTTTCAACAAATGGGGCTGGGAGAGTTGGATATCCATATCCAAAAGAATGAAAGAGGACCCCTACCTCACACCCTACACAAAAATTAACTCAAAATGGACAAAAGATATCAATATAAAAGAAAGTACCATAAAACTCCTAGAAGATAATGTAGGAAAACATCTTCAAGACCTTGTATTAGGCGGCCGCTTCCTAGACTTTACACCCAAAGCACAAGCAACCAAAGAGAAAATAGATAAATGGGAACTCCTCAAGCTTAGAAGTTTCTGCACCTCAAAGGAATTTCTCAAAAAGGTAAAGAGGCAGCCAACTCAATGGGAAAAAATTTTTGGAAACCATGTATCTGACAAAAGACTGATATCTTGCATATATAAAGAAATCCTACAACTCAATGACAATAGTACAGACAGCCCAATTACAAAATGGGCAAAAGATATGAAAAGACAGTTCTCTGAAGAAGAAATACAAATGGCCAGGAAACACATGAAAAAATGTTCAGCTTCACTAGCTATTAGAGAAATGCAAATTAAGACCACAATGAGATACCATCTCACACCGATTAGAATGGCTGCCATTAAACAAACAGGAAACTACAAATGCTGGAGGGGATGTGGAGAAATTGGAACTCTTATTCATTGTTGGTGGGACTGTATAATGGTTCAGCCACTCTGGAAGTCAGTCTGGCAGTTCCTTAGAAAACTAGATATAGAGTTACCGTTCGATCCAGCGACTGCACTTCTCGGTATATACCCGGAAGATCGGAAAGCAGTGACACTAACAGATATCTGCATGCCCATGTTCATAGCAGCATTATTCACAATTGCCAAGAGATGGAAACAACCCAAATGTCCTTCAACAGATGAGTGGATAAATAAAATGTGGTATATACACACGATGGAATACTACACGGCAGTAAGAAGGAACGATCTCGTGAAACATATGACAACATGGATGAACCTTGAAGACATAATGCTGAGCGAAATAAGCCAGGCACAAAAAGAGAAATATTGTATGCTACCACTAATGTGAACTTTGAAAAATGTAAAACAAATGGTTTATAATGTTGAATGTAGGGGAACTAGCAATAGAGAGCAATTATGGAAGGGGGAACAATAATCCAAGAAGAACAGATAAGCTATTTAACATTCTGGGGATGCCCAGGAATGACTATGGTCTGTTAATTTCTGATGGGTATAGTAGGAACAAGTTCACAGAAATGTTGCTTTATTAGGTAACTTTCTTGGGGTAGAGTAGGAACATGTTGGAAGTAAAGCAGTTATCTTAGGTTAGTTGTCTTTTTCTTACTCCCTTGTTATGGTCTCTTTGAAATATTCTTTTATTGTATGTTTTTTTTTAATTATTTTATTTTAATTATTCTATTTTTTTATTTTTCATACAGTTGATTTAAAAAAAAAAAAAAAATATGTAGATCCCCCTTGCGGAGCCTGTGGAGAATGCAGGGGTATTGGCCTACCCCACCTCAATGGTTGCTAACATGACCACAGACATAGGGGACTGGCGGTTTGATGGGTTGAGCCCCCTACTACAGGATTTACCCTCCCTTGGGAAGACTGTTGCTGCAAAGGAGAGGCTAGGCCTCCCTATAATTGTGCCTCAGAGCCTCCTCCCGAATGCCTCTTTGTTGCTCAGATGTGGCCCTCTCTCTCTACCTAAGCCATCTTGAAAGGTGAAATCACTGCCCTCCCCGCTACGTGGGATCAGACACCCAGGGGAGTGAATCTCCCTGGCAACGTGGAATATGACTCCCGGGGAGGAATGTAGACCTTGGCATCGTGGGACGGAGAACATCTTCTTGACCAAAAGGGGGATGTGAAAGGAAATGAAATAAGCTTCAGTGGCAGAGAGATTCCAAAAGGTGCCGAGAGGTCACTCTGGTGGGCACTCTTACGCACAATATAGACAATCCTTTTTAGGTTCTAAAGAATTGGGGTAGCTGGTGGTAGATACCTGAAACTATCAAACTACAACCCAGAACCCATGAATCTCGAAGACAATTGTATAAAAATGTAGCTTATGAGGGTTGACAATGGGATTGGGAAAGCCATAAGGACCACACTCCCCTTTGTCTAGTTTATGGATGAATGAGTAGAAAAATAGGGGAAGAAAACAAACAAACAAACAGACAAAGGTACCCAGTGTTCTTTTTTACTTCAATTGCTCTTTTTCACTTTAATTATTGTTCTTGTTATTTTTGTGTGTGTGCTAATGAAGGTGTCAGGGATTGATTTAGGTGATGAATGTACAACTATGTAATGGTACTGTGAACAATCGAGTGTACGATTTGTTTTGTATGACTGCAGGGTATGTGAATATATCTCAATAAAATGAAGATTTAAAAAAAATAAAATAGAATAAAATTTCAGTGGCTAAGAGATTTCAAACAGGGTTGAGAGGTCATTCTGGAGGTTATTCTTATGCAGTATATAGATATCCCTTTTTAATTTTTAGTGTATTATAATAGCCAGTCAGAAATACCTGAAACTGTTGAACTTTAATAAGATAGCCTTGATTCTTGATGATGATTGTATAACTATATTGCGTTTATCATGTGACTGTGTGATTGTGAAAACCTTGTGATGACACTCCCTTTATCCAGTATATGGGCAGATGAGTAATAAAATAAAGACAAAAATAAATAAATAATAGAGGGGATAAGGGATGTGCCAGTTTGGATATATTATGTCCCCCAAAATGTCATTATCTTTGATGCAATCTTGTGGGGGCAGACATGTTAGTGTTGATTAAATTGGAATTCTTTGAGTGTTTCCATGGAAATTTGACTCAATCAACTGTGAGTGAAACATTTGAATAATCTCCCTGGAGGTATTAGCCCACCCATTCAGGGTGGGTGCTAATTGGATCATTGGAGTCATATAAAGGAGTTCACAGATAAGGACCCCAAAAGTAACTGAGAGTGACATTTTGAAGAGGAGATTCAACTAAAGAAGGACAAAATGCCCCAAGAGCAATATTTTAGAGAACACCATTTTGAAATGCAACCTGGGAGCAAGCAGACCCCAGCCATGTGCCTTCCCAGCTAACAGAGTTTTTCTGGATGCCAGTGGCATTTTTCCAGTGAAGTTACCCTATCGTTGATGCCTTACCTTGGACATTTTATGTCCTTAAGACTGTAGCTTTGTAACCAAATAAACCCCCTTTATAAAAGCCAAAAACAAAACAAAACAAAAAACAATTGGCAGAACTTACGGGAATGAATGGCACAACAGAAGAGATGAAAACACAATTGAGACATACAACAGCAGACTTGGAGAGGCAGAAGAAAGGATTACTGAATTAAAGGACAGAACATCTTAAATCCTACACCGAAAAGATAGGAAAAAGAATGTTAAAATATGAGCAGAGTCTCAGGGAACTGAATGACAACATGAAGAGCATGAATATATGTGCTATAGGTGTCCCAGGAGAAGGAAAAGGGGAAGAAAGAATAATAGAGGAAATAATCAATGAAAATTTCCCAACTCTTACAAAAGACATAAAATTACAGGTCCAAAAAGCACAGCATACCCCAAACAGAACTGATCCAAATAGACCTACTCTAAGACACTTACTAATCAGATTGTCAAATGTCAAAGACAAAGAGAATTCTGAAAGCAGCAAGAGAAAAGCAATCCATCACATACAGGGGAAGCTTGATAAAATTAAGTGCAGATTTCTCAATCGAAACCATTGAGGCAAGAAGGCAGTGGTATGATATAGCCAAGATCCTGAAAGAGAAAAACTGCCAACAAAGAATCCTATATCCAGCAAAATGTTCTTCAAAAATCAGGGAGAGTTTAAAATACTTACAGATAAACAGACACTGAGAGAGTCTGTGAACAGGAGACCTCCTCTACAAGAAATACTAAAGGGAGTGCTAAAGAGTGATAGGAAAAGACAGGAGAGAGAGGTTTGGAAGAGAGTGTAGAAATGAAGATACCAGGAGATAGAAAGAGGGTAAAGATCAGGCATTTGATGCTGAAGGAGTACAGAATGTTCAACAGGATTCATTGTATAGATCCAGAAATGGACAGCACTATCTTGGGTGACGGCAGCACAATGAACAAAGATGACTGTTAGTACGGTTGAAAGAAGAATGTTAGGGGAATGCAGGACACCAGAAGGAAAGATAGAAGATAATAAGGACTGGGATGGTATAACTTAGTGAAACCTAGAGTGGTCAATGATTGTGATTAAATGTACAAATTTAAGAATGTTTTTACATGAGGTCAACTTTGCAAGGTGTTAAAAATGGGACGGTATTGGGGAAAAAATATAATCATTGCAAATTAGAGACTATAGTTAACAGTAACATTGTAATGTTTCCATTAATTGTAACAAAGGCAATATACCAAAGTTAAATGTTATCAGAGAGGGTTATAAGGGAAGCATGTGAGATTCTTGGCATTGGTGGTGTCAGACTTTTTAATTGTATTTTATTTTAATTTTATTTTTTCTTTTGTTGCTTTTTAGTTGTCATTTTTTCCTTTCTTTTTCTTATTTTCTTTTTTTGCCTCTTCCTCTTTCTTTGTGAAAGAAAGGGAAATGTCCTTATGTAGATAGTGACTTCATAACTCGTGGTAAATGCATAACTATGTGATTATACAGGGAACCATTTTTTACTTAGGATGAAATGTATGGTGTATGAATAAAACCATCTAAAAATAAACAGAGGTATACAAGTGCTGGAGAAAATATGGAGAAATGGCTGTACCTAATCATCATTGGTGGGGAAGTAGAATGGTGCAGCCCATCTGGACGGCAGTGTGGTGGTTCCACAGGAAGCTAAGCATGGGGTTGCCATATGGTCCTGCAACCCTGTTACTGGGTATATACTTGGAAGAACTGAAAAGAGGGACATGAATGGACATTTGCACAGTGGTGTTTATGGTGGCAGTATTCACGATTCACAATAGATGGAGGTGGCCTAAGGGTACATCAACTGATGAACTGAATGGCAAACTGTGATATATACACACAATGGGATATTGAGCTGCTACAAGAACAAATGAAGTTGTGAGGCGAATGGACATTGTGGATAGCATGTTGAGTGAAATAAACCAGGAATGAAAAGAAAAACATTATAATGCCTCACTAATATGGACTAACTATAATGTGCAAACTCTGACAATTGAATCTGAGAGCAAAGGTTATCAGGAGAAGGTACCTAGACCGTAAGCTCTTACAGCAGATACATCTATTCCTGAGTTGGAATGACTATTTCTAAATTCTGAGATGCTGAGCTCTTTGTGTATAACCTAGTCAGTCCCTGCAACTTTAGGTAACTATATAACACCTGAGACTCAGAACCAGAGTCTGGCAGCTATGAATGTCAGCATTACCCCATACAGCAAATGTTAAAGGGTCTGTAAAAAGAGATCAGACTTCAATTTGATATAGGAATGAAACGGACTTGGTTAAGACTAAGGTAAATCAGACTAAAGGGTAAAGGACGATATTGACAGTGTTTTAAAACTTCAACTTCTGTGCGAGACCAAAGGAAGTGATGTTTATTAGGTGAAAAATCTATAGTTTTTGTAACACACTATATAATTCAACTTGTATGGTCAGTTTATACAAACACCATAATTACATGGAATCCTGAATAGGGAGTGAGATCTGGTTGGTTTGTACAGGTTAGTGTGAAAACCCTATACATCCCAGAGTAATTTGGGCAGAGAATAAAAATGTATTTGCAAAGTCTCCTGGAGGATCTGGGGGAAAATGTGTAAACTTTAAACTTCCCCACCTGGGGAATTAATAATATCCTCAGAAGCACTGGGGACTACCAATTAAGAAGGCCAAGCCCTCAATCTTGGGGCTTGCCCTTATGAAGTTTATTACTGCAAAGGAGAGGCTAAGCCTACTTAAAATTGTGCCTAAGAGTCACCCTCAGAGAACCTCTTTTGTTGCTCAGATGTGGCCTCTCTCTGTCTAAGCCAACTCTGCAGGTGAACTCACTGCCCTCCTCCCTACTGGGACATGACTCCCAGGGGTGTAAATCTCGCTGGCAACATGGGACATGACCCGCAGGGATGAGCTTGGCCCTGACATCCTGGGAATGAGAAAGCCTTCTTGGACCAAAAGGGAGAAGAGAAAGGAAACAAAATAAAGTTTCAGTGGCTGAGAGATTTCAAATAGAGTGGAGAGGTCATTCTGGATGTTATTCTTAGCATTACATAGATATCCCTTTATAGTTTTTAGTATATTGGAATAGCTAGAAGGAAATACCTGAAACTGTTGAACTGCAACCCAGTAGCCTTTATTCTTGAAAACAATTGTATAACTATATAGCTTACACGGCGTGACTGTGTGATTGTGAAAACCTTGTGGTTCCCACTCCCTTTATCAAGTGTATGGACAGATGGGTAGAAACTGAGGGCAAAAAGTAAATAAATAATACAGAGGGATGGGGGTATGGGATGTTTTGGGTGTCCTTTTTTTACTTTAATTTTTATTCTTACTCTTTTGTGTGTGGTAATGAAAATGTTAAAAAGCTGACTGTGGTCATGAATGCACAACTATATAATGATACTGTGAACACCTGATTGTACACTATGGATGATTATATTGTTTGTGAATATATCTCAATAAAATTGAATTTTAAAAAAAATGCAAATTGGATCATTTCTCACCTAGGTTCACCCCACTACCCCTTGGGGCTCCTCACTTTACTCAGAGTAAAATCCATGTCCTTACAGTGGCTCGTCAGGCCCTGAGTGGTCTGGATCCTCCTACCTCCATTCCCTCAAATCCTCCCAGCCTCCCCCTCACTCACTCTGCCTCCTGCCACATTGCCCTCCTTGCTGGTCCTCAGAAATGTCCCCTGCCTCAGGGCCTTTGCACTGACTGATCCCGCAGCCCAGAACACTCTTCTCCCAGATATGCTCACGACTCCCTCCTCATAGCACTCAGGCCTCTGCTCAAGTGATGTCACTGCAAAAAGGCCTTGCTGGGCCATTCTGTATAAAACAGAGGCCCTCCACCTACCCAAGCCCCCATACTTCTCTGTCCCCTTTTTCTGCTTTATTTTTGTTCTTGACCTCATCACCTCACGTAATATACTTACTGGTTTGCCATCTGCTTCCCACCAGGATGTACGTTACTGGAGAGCAGGGATTTTGTTCACTGCTGTATCGCCGGTGCCGAGATTAGTGCCTGGCACATAGTAGGGGCTCAACAGGTATTTGTTAGATGGATGCATCTATCTGACACAGACTTTCCGGCACTTTCAGAAATGACAACTCTAGCCATTATGTACTCCATCAATCCTAAAACTCCTGCAGCACCTTGGCTGGAGGTATCCCAATTTCAAGTATGAAAATACACAAACAATAGGATTTAGAATGTAACCCTACCCTTCCTGCTTGACTGCTGGTCCCTGGATGGCCTGGGGCCCACTGCTAATTGTGCGTGACCCTCGCTTGCCAGCTTTCTGTACCAGACAATGTGCATAACTAATGGTTATGGAGGGCCTAAATGCCAAGGAGCAGCACCAGCCTCTCAACCACTGCCTCCCCCTGCCATCCCCGTCCCCAGACGATCTGAACCAGATCAAGGTGACAAGGTGAGGAGTGTAAGGCAAACAAGGTCCTAGCTGATTGTGGTGGCTTTGGGAGGGTAGATGGTAGATTTGATGAAAATTTGGTAAACGAATGAATAAATAAATTATGTGTATCATAGATCAGACCCACATAGTAAGTACACTCCTTTATGTATTCCTCTTCATGGCTAAGACCTTCTAGCATCTGACCTCCCAGTTTCAATTATCTCCAACTCAAAGCCTCCACCTCAGTTGTAGGCCATCTCCCTGTTCATAAACAGTATTGACAAGAGCCATCTCCTATTTTTCATATCTCACCTTCCAAACCCTGTCCTGAGCACTCACTCATCAGTGTTCTCAGTCATTTCAACAGGCTTATGCAGTAGGCATTATTATCCCTACTGCACAGATAAGGAACCTTGGGCTCAGAGAGGTAAAGTCACTTACCCAAGGACACACAGCTTATGAGTGACAGACTCAGGAGATGAGCCCAGGTCCTTCTGGCTCCAAAGCTTGCACTGTTAACCACTCTGCTTGGGCCCTGCAAACCACTGACCTGGACCACAGCCAGCCCATGGACACATGCGCTTATTTACCAGGCTGATGACAGTAAACAGGTGTGCACACATGCGTGCATGCACACACACATAGGAATATAAGCTCTGGGGTAGCAAGGTCCTTGGGAGTCATGTTAGTAGCACATATAGGTGTTCAATAAATTTTGGATGGGAAACACAAATTTGGTTTGGTGCACACTATTTTTAAAAAAGGATTTGAATGTCCCAGTCCCCCACCCCGACCTCTGCCCCTGGTCTCCTACCACGTCAGCATCCCTTTCCCTGGGAAGCCCTGAGAAGCCTGGGTTGGTGGCTCTACTCTGAGCTGGGCGGAAGCTTCAACACCAGGCCAGGCCTGAGTCAGGGCTTGGTCCATGTGTATTGCTGGGTCATCCAAGAGAAGCAAGTGATCCCTCTTACAGTTTCCGGAAGCCCCGCTCCTCCAGGTAGGAGCCCCCAGGTGTGGGTGTTGGTCTGGGACCAGGAAGGCCTTTCCTACCTTGTAGCTGCTGACAGCTCCCAGCCTTCAGCTCACTCCACAGGAACGGGATCTTGCAGCCCCCACGTGGCTTCTGGGGACAGGTCCTCTGGGGACCTGCTCTCTCCATGGTGGCCCTGAGTGGGACTCCCCCCAGCTCAGGCAGCAGCCCCAGGCCTGGCCAGGGACAGTATACAGTGAGGACTCCAAGCACCTCCCCAGCCCCCAAAAGCCCACCCACTGAGGAGCTCTGGTGAGTGAGGAAACTCAAGAGGGTAACCAGAGTGGCTGCCCATATGCCCAGGGGAGCAGGGAGGGACAACCCCCCAGCCACCCACGGAGCCCAGCTGCCGTGCTCACATGCCAGCCCCCGAGCACCGGCGGGCAGCAATAGGCCCTTTGGGGCGCCAGCAGGATTGTGGCCTCTCCGACTAGGGAGGAGGAGGAGGAGGTGGAGAAGTGGGGAGCAAGAACAGAGTCCTGCCCCAGTGTGGTTACATGCCACTCCTGGAACTGGAAGGCAGTCGTTTTGCCTCACGGCACCTTGCTTCTTCCATTTGCAAAATGCGGAGAGCATTGGTGCCTCGCCTGCTTCACCCTAGTCTTGATTCCAGGAGAGTGCCCCAAATCTGGATATGGTACAAATGGGCAGCTATGGGGGGTGGGGGGAGACAGAACAAGATGACAGAGGGCAGAGGAAGAAGTGTTGATGCAGCACAGACCCTGTTACGGCTTAACATCAGAGCTGGCATTTGTCAAGCGCTTGCTGAGCACTGCCACTTGCCATGTATTATCTCCCTTAATCCTCACTAAATGCCTGAGGGTGGTTGTTAGGATCCTTGTTTAATGAATGAGGAAACTAAGGCTCAGAGAGGTAATACAACGGCCCCAGAGTCTCGCAGATAGTGAGAGAGGGCTGGGATCCAGGCCAGGGCTCCCGAGCACCGTTCCATGCTGCCCATTGTATTATAATAATGAGAGTTCAAAGTCATGGCGTGCTTACCTTGTGTAATGCTGTCTTTCAAGCATTTTGCAGATATTAGTCTATAGTTAATCCTCCTAACAGCTCTTTAAAGTAGGTATCTCTATTGTTCCCATTTTATAGATGAGAAAACTGAGGCCCAAAGAGGTTAAGTGACTCACCCAAGGTTACACAGAAACTAGTAAATGGTTCCATTAGGGTTTGAATCCAGGCAGTCCGGATCAGAGCTCTAAAACCACAATGCCACACTGTCTTTGTCTCACCCCCACCCACCCCCGCCCCGTAATCCTCACACTGACCCGCAATGGGAGCCATTATTACCCCCATTTTATAGAGTTAAGCTACTCATCCAAGGTTAAGGGCAAAGCTGGGATTTGAATCCAACTACCTCTTGCTTTATACCCACAATAATAATAATTACAGTTACCTTTCAATGAGTGCTTCCTACCCACCAGGTCATGTACCAAGAGCTTTGCACAAACCCTCACAATGAATCTTCACAACCACTTGGGCAAGGAGTGGTTTGTATCAGTCAGGATAAGTAAGGTTATGCCATTGTAACAAATGACCCCCCACAATTTTCATGGCTTAAATAAAAAAGTATTTCTATTTGCTCACATTACGTGTGTTTTCTGCTGTCCTTTCTCAGGGACCTAGATGGAGGGAAGATCCTTCTATGTGCTTTTAAGTTTGCCAAGACACAGAAAGGAAGACTGGATTCAAGCCCTGGAAGTTAAATGCCCCAGCCTGGAAGTGACACACATTGCCTCTGCTCAAAGCTCATTGGCACAACTGGTCACATGGCCCCACCATGCAGGGAAGCCAGCAAGTGTAGCCCTACTATATGCACAAAAGGCAAAGAACTGGACAACCAGACCACCCCAATATTATCCTCCTTCTACAGAGGAGGAAACCCAAGGTCCCAGATAGTAAGTAACAGAGCCCTGGAGACAAACCAACCTAGAGCCCATTCTCTTTCGACTACCCCAAGCCCCAGATATCCATCAATAAAAACACATTTAGCCTTGGAGTTTACCATGAGTGTCCTTACACAATATCTCATGAAACTCACTCAGCTCTGGTATAGGGGACAGGGAAAAAATCCTCCCCAGTTTGAAGAAGAGAAAACTGAAGTTCAGAGAGAAGCAGTCACTTGCTGTTGCTGTTTTTAAGTTTCCAGTTGGAAAGAAAATCCTCAAAAATCAGAATGATATATACTAACCAACAATGAAGATAATCCAGGGGTCTGAGACAATGGGCAGGAAATATTAAAGTCCAATTTGGTGACAATTTTGGACAACAAACGTAAGAATAATGATTGCAGAAGAGGTCACATTGCTATTGGTTTTCTCCAAGTTTCTTAAAGCACATGTAATTGTAAATGGCCAGTGTTGCTGGGATTGGAGAGCAGCATTATATCAATTTTGGTAAACATTTTGGAAATTTGTAGGAAGAACCTTAAAAATGTGACTGCCTTTGACTTACAACTGCACTTCTGGATTGTAATAATAATTTCAGAGAGGAGTTATTTTCTCCCATTTTACTAAGGATGAAGCAGAAACTCAGAGAGGTTAAGTAACTTTCCCATGGTCACACAGCTGAGAAGTAGAAAGACCAGGATTCAACCCAGGCCCATCTGACTGTAAAGCCGTGATCTCAACAAGTACACTTCACATCCTCAGAAGGATGAGTCTACAGAGAGCAGAAATAGTGTAAGGGTTCAACCACCCCCATTCGCAAAGACATGATCTCTGTGAGAAAAATCCTAAAGAATTTATGAAGAAGCCACTTGAATTAGTAGTAGGTGAACAGGATACAAACTCAATATATTAAAATCAATCTACCATACCCCAGCAACGTACAAGTGGAATTTGAAAGTTTTAAAAAGCACAATTTACAACAGCATCAGAAAAAAAAAACATAAAATACCTAGGGATAATCTAACAAAATATGTGCAAGATGTATATGCTGAGAACTGGAAAACATTGAGATTTATCAAAGAAAACCTAAATAAATGAAGAAATAAACTGTTGTCATGAGTTAGCAGACTCAATATAGCTGAGAGGTCAGTCCTCTCCAAATTAATCTACAGACTCAACACAGTATCAATTAAAATCTCGGTAGGCATTTTTGTAGAAATTGAGAGTCTCATTCTAACATTTATACAGAAAGGTAAAGGAACTAGAATAGCCAAAGCAATTTCGAAAGGGAAGAACAAAGTTGGTGGACTCATGTTACATGCTTTCAGGAATTATTATAAAATTACAGTAATCAAAGCAGTGGTGAAAGAATAAACCCACAGAACAGGGAACAGAATGGAAAGTCCAGAAATAGAGCCACACGTTCATGGCCAGTTGATTTTCAACAAAGGTGCAAGGTAATTCAATGGAGAAAGAAGACTCTTTTCAACAAATGATTTTGGAACAACTGGACATACATAGGCACAAAAGGATCTTTCATCCATGCCTCACCCAAAAATTTACTTAAAACTGATCACAGAGATAAAACTGTAATACTATGAAATTTCTAAATGAAATACAGGAGAACAATCTTTGTGGGGTTGGGCCAAGCAAAGATTTCTTAGAACACAAAAAGCACAAACTGTAAAAGAAAAAAAAAGATAAACTGGGCTTCACCAAAATTTTAAAACTTCTGCTCTTCCAAATACAATATTCAAAGAAAGAAAAATCAAGTCACAGACTGGGAGAAAATATTTGCAAAACATATATTTGATATGGACATGTATCTCAAATAAATAAAATCCTCTCACAACTCAATGATAAGAAAATAATCCAATTTTTTCAATGGGCAAAAGAGTTGAATGGATAATTTGCCAAAGAAGAGATAAGAATGGCAAATAAGGATGTGAAAATTTGCTCAACATCATTAGTCATTAGGAAAATTCACATTAAAACCACCGTGAGATACTACTACACAGCTATCAGAAAGATTTACATTATTTTTTAACACTGATAAATACCAAGTGCTGTTGAGAATGTGGAAAAACTAGAACCTTTACATTGCTGGGACAGTTACTTTGGAAAAGAGTTGGCAATTTCTTGCAAAGTTAATCATACACTTACCCATATGACCCCACAATCCCACTCCTAGGTATTTACCCAGAGTTATTAAAACATGTGTCCACGAAAAGACACATATGCAGATATTTACAGCAGCTTTATTCATAATAGCCAAAAATGAGAAACAACTCAACTGAACACAGTTTGAGGTACATCCATAAAATGTAATATGTCTCACAGACATAATAGTATTTACTGATACACGTAACAACACGGAGCAATCTCAAAAGCCTTATGCCAGTGAAAGAAGCCAGCCACAAAAAGCTACAACCACTGTGATTCCGTTTAGACAACATTCTGAAAGAGACAAAGCTATAGCGACAAAAAAAAGTGGTTGCCAAGGGCTGAGGGTGGGAGAAGACTGACAGCAAAGCGGCATGAGGGAATTTTCTGTAGCGAAGGAAATATTTTATACCTTGATTGTAGCGGTGGGTACACAGCTGTATACGTTTGTCGAAACTCATAAAATAGTACAACTAAAAAGTGTGAATTTTACTTTAGAAAAACTATGCCTCGGTAAATCTGACTTTAAAAAAATACAACCAACCAACCAAACCATTCATTCAACAACCGAAATTTACCATGTATCTATGTACCATCAACAAGAGAGACAAAAGGTAGGGTTTATAACTCTGTGTATGTGTATCTGTCTGGCTGTGTGTGTGTGTGTGTGTGTATGTGTGTGTGTGTCAGTCAGTATGTTTCCCTTATTCAAAAGTCAAATTCCATCTAGTTTCTGCCTGCTTTTTTTTGCTCTCTGGTGTCTTTGTTTTAAAAATTTTGTCCAGAGTTTATAATTGTTGTCTGCAGGAAGATTAGCCACATACAACCTATCCAAGAGGTCCAGTGCTGGGACTGGAGTGAGACTACAAGGTGATGCTGAGAAAATGATGATAATTTTGGAGATATATGGCAAATAAACCCAATGATAAGCACATATGATTCAAGACAATACAGTATTCATATGTTCTTGTATTTGCACAACATGCCTGCCATCCTGATTTTATAGTGTTGTCAAGGAATAGAAAATAATGAATGTGTTCCACTTTTGAATACAAATACGTATTCTTTCATTCAGCCAATGTGAGCTGGAGGCAGGGTCAGCTACATAATTGCGGGTCCCTTTGCAGAAAGAAAATGTGGAGCCCCTTATTCAAAGAGCAGAAAAAACACAGTGTTGTTAAAGGTACATAAAAAGCTTCTTCCTTTCTTCCATGGTTTCTTTCTTGACTTCTTGTGGTGGTTTATATTTGCTATTTAAAGAAAACTATACAATTTTACATTATTACCATGAAGTTTATTATTCATATTTATATTGGAGCGATGCCAGTTTTAAATGTAAATACCAGAACATTTAAACTCTTACACAACATCATCACAATTATACAATTCATATTCCGTGGCTCATTCTGGGAGGGTGCCTCTAGCTTGCCCAGAAGAGACAAACATGTCAGATTCAGGACGGTTGGAAGGAGGAAGAGAAGGTCCCTTCAGGCACAGAGCCCGCTGAGGGTACAGGGATACAGGTACTTGCAGGGAGATTCCAGACCCTCACAGGCACTTGGGAGCCCCACCCTGTGGCATGAGGACTGCATGCTCATTGGGTCTGACAGCTGCCAGGTTTCCCCTCCAGCCAATCATCGGACCAACAGGATGTGCCCTCTCCGGGTTGGGGTCTGGGGAGGTGCAGTCAGCATCTCCTCTTCTTACTGCCCGTCACTCCGATCCACAGCAGTGGGCACCCCCAAGGGTCGGGGTGGGTGAAAGGCTTGACCCTGCTGACACACAGCCTCCCACAGGCCATCCTCCAGGTGCACTGTTGTGCTGCTGCAGCTGCCACCGTGCCCTGCCCCGAGACGTCATGGTGCAGCATGCATCACCCCAATCCTCCCTGCACCTGCGCCCAGGCTCCTGCTGGGGGTGGGGGTCAGCAGCTGTGATGGGGCAGGGGTGGGGAGGGGGAGGCCAGGCAGTGCCTGGGCGTGGGGACAGGGAGTGGGGAGGAGAGGGTGGAGGAGCAGGTAGCTGAGAACCCCTCCTGGGGAGGCAATGGGACACTCCGGGTCCCCAGGGCATACTCATTAGACTTCACTTGCAAAACACAAATTTAAGACAAAATGAAGAAGAATTTCAAGATTTTGACCACAGAGCACCACGCTTCAAGTGCATGGGTCTCTGCCACTGCACTGGTTTGGAACCCACCCTGAAGGAGACACAGTTCCTGCCCTCCATTATTTACGTCTTCCAGCCGCAAGCATGTGTGGGGCACTGGCGAGAGACAAGAGGCGGTCCAGGAGTTATCCTTGCCCGTGGGAAGCTTGAAGCCTGGCTCCACGGCAGGCTGACCCATGCTTGGGAGATCGGAAGCCCTGGGAGTTCAGAAGAAAGGGTTTTGAGCCAGCCTCAATGGTCCAGGGAAACTTCTGGAGAAAGTGAGCCTGGACGGTGAGTCAAAAGCTGGAGGAAGCGAGGGTCAAGCACCGAGACTTGAAAATGCCAAAGCCAGAGGCTGGAGGGAGCTGTATGTTGGAGGAAATGAAAGGCACCACGCCATCCCACAGAGAATCCCAAGCTGTTTTTTTTACTGTAATCTCAATCTCATATTTATTATCATGACATAAAATGCAGTTGCCTGATGACCCGCCTGGGACATGCTGTGTCTGCAAGTCTTTGGTGGGCTGTTATCAGTGAAAGTACAAGTAGTCCCTGATTCTCCAGTTTGATTTATAGCTTGGTCACTTGGCTTAGAATACTTGATCTCCCCCACAAACAAGCTCTGCCCCCTCCCAACTCCTGCTCCCCAACTCTCCATGTCAGTTTGGGCAGTAACTCATTTGTTCTCCCACTCCTCCAGCCCCACAGCTCAAGACCATGGCTGTGGCTCCATCCTTATCTCCTTGCAAACAATACTTTCAGGACTTGTCCTCCCAGCTTAGCTCAGACAGGAAAGAAACACTCTTCCCAAATGCTCCTGCTCAAGCCCCAGAACTTGCTCTGATTGGACTAGCTTGGGCCACGTGCCCAACTCTGATCCAATCACTGTGGCCCTGGGGATTGACTGGCAGGCTGGGGCTGGGACAGGGGTGGATCCTACTCAAAGTAATGGATGAAAGTGGGGGAGCTGTAGTATATGAAAGAGTATTGGGGAGCTGTTTCCAAAATGGGGGTTGGGTGCGGGCAGCAAAACACGCTCAGAAGTCCACTCTGCTATGCTTGACTTTCCTATTGACCTTCATTTCCAGCTACATGGCTGGTGCAGTGGAAAGAACATCTTTTGGGGATGACCCAAACCTGTATTCTAGTTCTGGCTTTTCTCCTTTGTTCTCAGTGGGTCTCTGGGCAAGACAATTATCTTCATTGAGGCTCGGACCCCTCCCTTATAAAAATGCAGGTGAGGATTAAATACATGGAATGTGGTGGTAAACACTGAGTAAATTCTATTTGGCATATTTACAATGTCCTGTGCACAAGCACACACATGTACAGACAACCTTTGAAAAAAGGATTCATTTTTTTCTGGAATGCATCTCTCTATTTTATTGGCACATCCCCTTGAACCCCATCCCTTCAAACCCTGTCACCAGCAGCTATCTCCTTTGTGTATCATTAAATGGCAGAGTGGTTATGAAGTGGGCTTGGAGTCAGAAAGGACCAAGTTCAAATCCAGTTAACCTCTTTGAGCTTTAATTTTTTAATTTGTAAAATGGGGCAGAATAGGACTCATCTCATGGGGTTGTCATGGGATTTAAGTGAGATCATCTAAGCAAAGCACCTAGTGCATGGTAGGTACTCAACAAAGATGAGTCTTATTATTACATGTATCCCACCATTCTGTGATTCTCTTTATATGCCAGGCTCTTTTGCTTGAATATGAGCTTCTAGATGGCAGGGGCTCTGCTTGACCATCTCCATCTCACTTTCTCTCAGGACCCTACCCCTAACATCAAACCAGAGCCTGGTATCAAATAGGGGCCGTGTAAATGTTCGTAGCACATTTGCTGCGGGAAAGCTGCCTGCTTTCTACGCAGGGGATGAGGCAGTCCTTTCTTTCTCCTTCTCTCTTGCCTCTTCTCTCCTTTGCCAGCTACTGTTATTGACTGTTGTGGGGTGGGATGGGGAAGGCAGTGGAGAACAGAGGAGAGGTCAGAGGGATCAAGAATGATCTCACTTAGTAGATACTGTCTTAAGCTGGCCTTCTACTTGCACATCTAAAGCCAACTCTCGTGGGTGATTTTGTAAGTTCTTCAGAGATCCCTGAACACCTCAATGTGGGAGATGGCCTCTCTTCTGTAGCCTCTCAGAATTAACAGTCCCTTCAGCTTCTAGCTACTGGGGGCCCACCACCTGTCAGGTGGGCCTTTTGAATAGACATTGGATGGTCTCCTACCAGCCCTCTCACCCACACGGCCCCCATCTAGCCCATGGGAAACACTCATATATACCTTCCCCAAGAAACTAAGGAAGTTTGGGCAATCCCAGTGCAGCATCAGCCTATCTTTCATGTCTGCTGCTGGAGCAGCCAGAAAGATTATTCTCATCTTTTAGATTTTCCCAGGCATTGCCCGTTACTGCACCCCCTTGACTATAGGATACAGAGAGCAAACCCTCTGCTTGGTTTACTGAAGTTCCTCTCTTAAATAAAGGAGAAACCACCCTCTTAGGGGTATGCTGGGTTCCCAGCCCAGGTCTCTCTAAAGAAATCCCCCAACTCCTCTCCCAGTCTTCATTCTGTACCCTTTTACACCCTCAGTGAGAGTGAGGGGCTTAAGAGTCAGGTAGCCAGAGGTTGGATAGATCATTTCATGAGTGTCCAGTTGATCTGTCTAACCACTCACTTTGGAGTCTGTTATTTATTGTGCCTTGGAACTTCAGCTGAAATTTCCAATTTAACGTCTGTCTTAGTTTCCTGGTGGTTGAGAAGAACAGAAATTTATTCTCACAGTTCTGGGGGCTAGAAGTCCAAACTCCAGGTGTAAGCAGAGCCATGTTCCCTCCGAAGGCTCGAGGGGGACATCCTTGCCTTGCCCCTTCCAGCTGCTGATGGCCCCAGGCTTGTGGAAGCATCACTCCCTTCTCTGCCTCCGTCTTCACATGGCCTTCTTCTCTGGGTTTCTCTGGGTCCTCTCTTCTTCTTGTAAGGACATCAGTCCTGGATTTAGGGCCCACCCTAAATCCAGGGTGATTTCATCTTGAGATCCTTAACCTACTTACATCTGCAAACATCCTATTTCCAAATAAGTTCACAATCTGACATCCTGGGTAGACATGAATTTTGGAGGGACACCATTCAACCCATTACAACTTCCTATTACTTCAATTAACGAATGATTCAAACTTCATTTTTGGAAGGATCAAGCTGATGGCATGCTGAGGCTTTAGCATGCTGAAGCTCTATTTGTTGGTTTTATCAGGAGGTTAGATATAACATGGAACAATAAATAAGAGACACACCCCAGCTGAACTCCAGGCATTATTGGCTGATAGTTCCAGGAGCCCTGGGATGCTTCTATGGGGGCAGCAGGTGGGAAGCAAAGAATAGTATTGCCTTCACCATCATTCCCCATGATTCTTCTAAAATCATCAACCTCAACTGAAGAAATTGTGATTGAGTAGAAAGACTCCTGGAGAGCGGGTACTAGGAGACATAGGTCTACAGGCTGGCTCAACCACCACTCACAGGTTAAAGGAACCCCAAGGGAGTTATTTTAACCATCTCGGGCCTTAGTTTGTCCATCTACAGAATGTGATGCAACAGATCTGCAGTTGAGTTCTGGCTTCTCCAGAACTGTGTGATTTGAGGCAACTTATTTTAATGCTCTGTGCCTGTTTCCTCATCTGTAAAATCAGCATGATAATAAGTGTGTGCTTGAAGTGTGGAAGTGTTGTGAGGATTAACTGACAGCTATCTGAGGTGTCAGAAGGGTGCAAGAGAAGAGTCTAGTAATGGCTCCGGTTGTCGTGGTGGTGGTCTAGCCTAGAACCCAGTTGAATGAAGCTGGTTTCAGCAAGTATGAGCGCCTTTCATTAGTCCACCCTGAAAGAAGCAGCCAAATGGAGAATTGAAGGACTCCTGATAGAAGTTCTACCCCTCTCCACTATCCTGCTCCTTGACATTCTCTCAGAATTTGGTCACTACCCTGTCCTTCTAATAAAAATGACAGCACCATCCCTAGAGGTTTTGTAAGTCTCTGTCAATGGTGAAATGCTTCATCGAGTTGAACATTTGTCTTTTCTGAGGCTTCCCAGTACCTGACGCACCTCCTCAGTTTGGGAAACATCCCTGGAAAATGCAGGGCTCCCCAGCCCTTCTCAGAAGCTAAAAGGGCTCTAATTTCCCTTCCCCCAGTCCCTGTTGGCCAGGGCATGTCATGTGCATCTCCACAGGCTTGGAGTCTAAAGTGCATGAGGCAGAGGGACACCCGTTGTCAGGGCAAGAGTGTCCAGGCTGCATTACTCCTGATTAGGACAAAAGCCAGCAAGAGTCTGGTGCCTCTCACCTCCACATTCGCCCATCTCTGCCTCCTCGGCACCATCAGGGTTGGAAATCTGCAACTTACATCTCCCCGTCTCCCTTGACAGATGACTTCCTAGTAGGAGCTGCCAAAAGGAAGCACTTGCTAGAAATTGGGAGGTGGAGGAAGGGAGAAGCCATATCTTTCAGGTTTCTGGCAATGTTTTTTAGCTGTAGCAGCAGTGGTGGGCAGCTAAGGGTAACTGCAAGGGGCATCCAGTAGCAATGGTGACAGTTTTGGTAGTATCTGCTGGGGTGTGGGCCCTGGGAATTCCTACTCGACCATAGTAATGAGGTTCTAGAAGCAGGAGCAGAAGTACCTCCAGCAGTTCAGTGGGGAGTGTGGGTTCATAGGCTCCTGCCCAAGGGGTGGTAGCAGCTTCCTATCCTTTGGATAACAGCCCTATTTTCCCTTTTCCTCCTTTTTTCTTTGCTAATCTAGCCCTTCCAATACTTTGTAGCCAGTTCCCTGTATTAAATACCTACCGTCTGAAGTAACTAGAGTGGTTTCTGATTCTGACAGTTATTTTACTTCCTAATCCTTCATCCTAGAGATCTATCTTGGGCTTTGCCCATTTTCCAAATCTAGGCCTCCAGTCTCCCACTGATTCTATGAACACTAATTTTTCCCCCTAAAAGCCCCCTTTCTCTTTAAAAGCCAATTTCTGTAACTTCCTATCAAGAACCTTGATTCTAAAATCATTAATTTGACTTCAGCTTTGGGGGTTTACAAATAAAACAACAGCTAATATTTATTGTGACTTTCCTGTATGTCTGGCACTGTGTTCAATATTTCATATCCATTTACTTTATTTATTCCTCACAACAACTGGGTGAGGTAGATATTATTATCAGCACCATTCTGCATGCAAGAAAATGGAGACTTAGCAAGATTAACTAATTTGATCACACAGCTAAGAACTGGTAAGACCAAGATCTGAGATAAAGTCATCCAACAACAGATCCCTTGCTTTTAGTTAATACACTCTACTACCTGGTAATACATTAAATAGGTACAGCAAATGTAAGATGCATCTTACATTCAGAAATATAAAAAACCCACACCATTCTGAAATATAGTATATACATGCCAAAGCCTTTCAATCTGGAAACTTGCTGGGGGAGCACCTCTGGCAAAAAAGACAGGGTAATTTCCAATACTAGAAAACACCCAAGCTAAAAATATTTCCATTAAACTCCTGCCATAGTGCCTGGAATTCCCACCATTCCGTCTTACATTAGAGCATTGTAGCCCCATTCTATGCCCAGAAGTCCCTTGCAAAAGTGTAAAAATGTTACTTGATAAGACAGTACGCAGGATATTATCTTCAACTGTCCAAAACATGTCCACATACTTCTTCAGGTAACAGGGAAGGACCCATGTTCCCCAGGGAGTGGACACATGATCAGTCTGGACCAATCATAATATTCCATTCCCCTGAACACAGGGACTGGACCAGAGAAGGACATGTGACCTAAAGCGGGCCAATCAGAGTTCTTCTCTGGGATCTTCTGACAGGATTTGCTGGAGAAACTCTTCCTGCTCTTGAGTCATGGAGCTGGAAGGATGTGAGTCCACAGAGCCCAGAGCCATGTTTCCTTTAGGAGGAGAACATCACCTCCAGCAGGAGGGTTTGAGGTTGAATCCCAGAGAGGAAGCCTAAGAGAGGGAAAGCAGAATGATACATGAGGCCCGGAAGTCAGCTCTGCCATTGACATTTCCTCAGATCTGCTGTGGGAAACCATTTACATCTCTCTTTCTGGCTTACACCCACTTAAGTTTGGTTTCTGTCCCTTGCAACCAAACACTCTGACTTTACCTCAGTTCACCCCTACTGACATCTGGACAAAGATTCATTCATGGATAAAAAGTGGGCTCCTGAGATACCAAAACACTGGAGCTAAGTTTGGACATGAGAGGGAGAGAGGGAAAATGTTGGGTATGGGTTTGATGGAGACAGGGCTGGAGGTGCACCCCCAGGAGCGGGGTGGACAAGTCCACTTTTGTGTGACTGCCTGGAAGCCAGACAGCAAGAAGAGGATTCCTCAGCTAGTAGCTCCTGCACCAGCATCTGGGGAGGTCTGACAAATACGCAGGATAACTTCATTAAATATCTTCCTCTCTTTCCTATTGTACATGGAACAGGCATTAGTTGCAAGCCCTTTCTCTTTGAGCACAGGACACCTGGGGGGTCCTGTTTCCAGCCAGGCTGTGTGTGCCCTTGATCCAGCCACTTTCCCTCTCTGGGACTCACCTGTAAAAGAGGAATAATGACTCCTGCCTCCCAGGGATAGCATAAGGATGACATTTGAAAGAATGCCCAGAGCACATGACTAGGGGACAGTGATCTCCAAGTAGGCTCTTGAAATGTGACGGCTATTCCAAAAGAAGGGTTTCTCTCTAGGAAAACTATCCCAGTCACACGGGATTTAGGGGAAAGGCAGAAAAGAGCCCAGGCCTAGCTGGTAGGAGCTCAGAGAGGCTCAGGTAGCATCAAAGAGGCAGAAGGCCTGGGTTCGAATCCCAGCCCTGCTACTCACTAGCAGTGGGACCGGGGCCAATCATTTCCTCTCTCCCTGGACCTCCATCATTGCATCAAGAAAACAGAGATGAGAATCCTAAAAACTGCTTCTTGGGGTTATTAGGAGGAATAACATAAACCAAAAACCAAAGAAACCCCCCACACTCTAAACTCTAAAACACTCTGTACTGAACATATGAGCTATTGTTATGTTAATCTTCACCAGGAGTAAGGAACAGCATAAAGACAGGTGGCTTCAGGTGAAGCCGCAGATAGATTCCCCTGATAGGAACACATTCCTGAGATCTTAAAAATCAGGGAGCAGAAACGCCATAATGAAAGGGAAACCAAGGAGAGTTCTCAGACAAACAGAGCCCCGTGGGATGGGGGAACACGGCTTCAGTCTGTTCTTCAAGTTCCCACCATGCACCCTGGCCTGGCTGAGGACACCCCAAGAAGAAGAGGGCTGAGGGTGGAGACAGAAAATCAGGCTCCTGGAGTGTTAACAGCAAATCCCAGGATTCATCTGTCTGGGAGAAAAGAAACTCAGGCACTTAGCTTTTCATGTTCCTGGCTATTCTCTGCTAGTGCTTAAAAAAACACTCCTTTTGCAGATTAAGACAACTGATAATATCCAGTGTGGGGGAGGGACAGGGAAACGGGCACTCCGGTGTCCTCTTGGAGGTTGTATAAACAGATACACCTTTTCAAGTGTCAACATGGCATTGGCTATCAAAAGCCCTAAAGGGGCATATTATTCTTTGGCCCCACAATTGCACTCCAAGAATTTATCTTAAGGATTTGCTCAGACAAGCACACAAAAATGTATATACAAGGATATTCATCACAGTATTGTTTATAATAGCAAAAAAAAAAAAAAATGGAAATGGACTAAATATCTATCAATAAGGGACTGTCTAAATAAAGTGTTACATCCCTATTATGGAATGCCATGCAGACTTTTAAAAAGGATGTTGCAAATCTACATTTGTTGACAGTGGAAAGATAGCCATGGTATGTTGTGGAGTCGGGGGGCGGAAATGGTTGTAAGACAGTTCAAGCATCATGAGCCTCCTTCTGTCCAATCTCGCGTCTATAAATCTATGTGTAAACATGCAGAAAGGAAGATCACCAAATGTAAACAGTAGTCATTTCTGTGTGGTGAGATTTGGGGAGACATTTTGCTTTTATCTTTATATGCCTGTGCTGTAACAAGGAGATGATTTTATTCTGCAGAATTCTTAGAACATGGTTTCTCAACCTTTGCATTATTGACATCTTGGGATGGATAATTCTTTGTGGCGGGGGGCTGTCCTGTGCATTGTAGGATGTTTAGCAGCATCCCTGGCCTCTTTACACTACATGCCAGTAGCACACACACACATCCCAGTTGTGACAACCAGAAACGTCTTCAGACATTGTCAAATGTCCCCAGGTTGAGAACAACTGTCCTAGAGGAAGGGTACAGCTGCTCCCAAGAGAAGACTCGGAAATAGAGAGCAGAGGCCACTGCCCAGCAGGTCACGAGGAGCAAGCCCAGGGATTTCTGAGAAGAGGGTTGGGCAAGATGGCAGAAGGCCAGAAGTGAGCTCTCCTTACAACCCCTCAAGTCTTCTCTGGAGTTTGATGTCCTGAGTGAGACTGGATGTACTGTGGAAGACTGCGATGAAGCCAAACCAAGATGGCAGCTCAGGTGCAGGAATAGGACCATGGGGATCAGGAAGGACTTGCATCATTGAGGGAGGGCTCTAGACTCCCAGGGTCTGTGAACTTTGAGGTTCTGGGGCTATAGACTTTTGGGGAGACTGCTGAGGGAGAGTCTGAACCACTCACTTGGGTCTTTAATAAATCCATGCCAGCACCATTCCTTGGTTGTCAGATGTGAATTGTTCCTCTATCCAAAGCAGGATTGTCTGGAGTTTGTCAGGGCTTTGTGCCCACATGGGCTTCTAAATAATACAAATTACTAACACTTATTGAGGCTGAAACTAACTGCCAGTCACTGCTCAAAGAGCTTTATATGTTACTCACTTAATCCTCATAGTAAAGCTGGGAGATAAGTCATAACCATTCCTGTGTTTCAGATGGGGAAACTGAGGCACAGCTCAGTAAAGTAAGTCATCCAAGGTCCCCCAACTGGTATGTGTCATAACTAGGCTTCATGCTCAGGCAATCTGGCTCCAGAGCCTGTGGTCTAAACCACCCACCATTCTGCCTCTGGATAGGGGTGAGCACAGGCACCCCCAAAGGAGAAGTGACATTTTTGACCACTGTGCTGAGCTGCCTCTTTAAGTAATAACATTTGCCATTAGTCCAAGGCCTTCCATGTGCCAAGTACAATGGAAGGTGCTTCGCAGATCCTATTTTCATTCTTCACAACAGCACTGAGACTAGCACTATTACTACTCTCATTTTACAGATGGGGAAAGTAAGGCTGGATTCATTGCTCCTCCTTTGTGCTCATGCTTTTCTGATAATCACTTCCTTGTTTTTTTCATAGTGTAGACACCTAGGTATGCCTTCCTAAACAAAACTGGTTAGTTTTGCCTACTGTTGAACACTTTTATAAATGGAATCATACTGCATTTATTCTTTTGTGTCTTACTCCCTTTGCTCAATGTTATGTTTTTAAGATCCATCCAAGAAGTTATGGGCAATTGTAGTTCATTCGTTTGCACTGCAAGAACGCACCCTAATTTATCCATTTCACACTCAATGGATATTTGGGTGGTTTCAGATTAGGGTATTACAAATGATGATGCTATGAACACTTGTGCATCCTTAAAGTCTATTTTATAGGGTTTTTATATAACAAAATCAGTTTTCTTCTGGTCAGTATTTTAATATCTTTTTCCATCTTCTTATATTCAACTATTTTGTATTCTCATCTTGTAGAAGTGACCTTGCAAATAACATATAATTCGATTTTTGTATTTTTCCCCTGATAGCTTTAAGATATTTAGTCCATTTACATTTAATATGACCACTGATAATTTTTTAATCTTCCTATTGTTTCTTTTTCTCTTATTTATTGACTTCTTTTGGATTTTTCCCTCTTCTAAGTGGAAGTTATAAATTCTTTTTTACTGCTTGTCCATGTATCCTTGACTTATTAAAGTTCAAATTGATTAGTATCTTTATCTATCCCCCCACACCTGACAATAGAAAGCCCTTAGAACACTCTAAGTCCATTTATCCCCCTCCTGACTTCCATGTTTTAGTTGCTGCATATTTTAATTTTACATATATTTTTAAGGTTCTCCTGATACATTATTAGTACTGTATTACACAGTTAGTATTCATTGCGATTTACCATCATATTTGCCACCTTCTTTGCTGTTCATTCTGTCCTTCATTTCTGTCCTGAGATCTTTTCCTTAGTGACTGCCTGCTGGAGAACAATTCATGGGTTTTGTTTGTCCAAAAAATGCATTTGTTTTGTCCCCATTCTTGAAAGATATTTCTTTGGGTATGGAATAATAAGTTGGAGTTCTTTTCTTTCGGTACATTGACGATACCATTTTATTCTCTTCTGGATTCCATTGTTGCTGTTGAGAAAAATCCTCTGTCCTTCTGTCACTCCTTTAAAGATAATATCCCTTTCTTCTTGCTTCTTTTAAGAATTTTTTTCTTTGACTTTGATTTTCTCCAGACTCACCATGACGTAGCTATGTATGGATTTTTTGTTTGCATTCTACTTGGGCTTCTTGAATTAGCGAATTCGGGAGTTGGTGTCTGTTTAGGTTTGCTAAGGCTGCAGGAATGCAATATACTAGAAATGGGTTGGCTTTTTCAGTGGGAATTTATGAGGTTGCAAATTTATAGTTCTAAGGCCATGAAATGTCCAAATCAACTCATCAACAGGACAATACCTTATCTGAAGAAAGGCTGATGTCATCTGTGGTTCCTCTGTCTCATGGGAAGGCACATGGTGATGTCTCTTGGCATTTCTCTCCTGGTTCTGGTTTCAACGCTGTCTCCAAAACATCTCTAGGCATTTCTTTTTTCGCTCTTAGTTTCTCTTGGCTCTCTCAGTTTCTGTGGGTCCTTCTTGTGTCTCACAGGCTGTTTTCTTTCTTAACTTCTCTCTACTCTCTCCAAAATGTCTCTGCCTTTTATATCTCATAGAAGACTCCAGCAAGGGGATTAAGACCAACCTTGAATGGGTGGGGTCACATCTCCATGGAAATGACCTAATCAAAAGATCTGACCCACAATGGGTCTGCCCCCTCAAGATAGAATTTAAAAACACATAGTCTTTTCTGGGGTACATAACAAATTCAAACCAGCACAGTGTCTTTCAACAGGTCTGGAAAATTTTCAGCCATAATCTCTTTATGTCTCCCTCTCTCCTAGAACTCCACTCCAGTTATACATACGTTAGATGTCCTCACTTTATTCCAAGTCTTTTACCTTCTTCTCAATAGTTTTGGATTTTTTGTTTTGTTTTTTCTTTGTCTCTCCTGATGCATTCTGACCTGTATCTTCCAGATACAGCTAATTTTCTCTTCAGTTGTATCAAATCTGCCATTAAACTGATTTTGATTTCTTACTTTTTTCAATTCTAAAAGTTTATTTTGCTTTTTTCTTTCAAATCTGCAATGTCGCTTTTTGCAGTTTCTTATCTCTTCTATTTCTTTAAACTTTGTATACATTGCTATTTTATAGTCTCTGTCTAATAATTCTATTGTCCATAGTTTCTGTTGGTTCTCACTAAGGTTTCTTATTTTCTCGAGTGACTGCTTTATTTTTCACTGTGTGCTGGACACTTTATTTGAAAAATTATTTGTAAGAATGATGTGTCACCTAAGATAGTGGGGTTTCTTTGTTTGTTTTCTTTTTGCCAGAGAGTCTTTTTGTTTCCTTCTGCCAGGAATCTGAGAAATCTACCAGCCTGGAACCACCTTAATCCAAGTTCAAGATGTGAGGTTCTCTGGATCACCCAGGAGACTAGAACCTTAAAGTTCATGAATTACTTTACTTATGATTCATCATAACTTTTAGGATAGCCATTTGGGATCCCAGCTTACAGTAAGGAGGGAGGAGCATTTGTCAAAGTCTTCACTTTTGATAGACTCTGAGTCTTCAATTTCGTCGTGAAGCCACCAAAATCACAGCTGTTTTTCTCTGGATTAGTAAACATCTTTTGGGAAAGTGCAGTTTCAGGTACTCTTCAGGTTCTAGATTCTCATCTTTTACTAGATTTTGATCAGCTAATTCTTCCTTATTTTATTAGTTCTTTGATACTTTCATGATGTTTTTTATATTCCATCTAGCTTTTTCAGTTGTCCTCTGCAGGAGAGTTGGTCCTAATTATCTGGTCCACTATTATCAGAAGCAGAAACCCCCTATGCTTCCTCTTGAAAGCTCCACAACAATCCTATTAGGTACATAGGAGTATCTACATTTTTGTTAACATAGTAACTTCTCCACTTGGAGAAGTGACCTAACCCAGATCATGTAGAGAGCTAGTCACAGAGCATGGATTGAACATCAAGAAGCCAAAGCTTCTTTGTACCACATCCTTCAATAAACAGGTGCCACACTTTCAAACATAGCCTGTATGGTCAGTTTCTTTAAACAATATGTTTGCCTGGAACCTAGAATAGAAAATGAGATCTTGTCATTCTGTCCAATTTAATGTGATACCCTGATGCACCCCAGAGTATTTTGGGCAGAAAATAGAAAAGTATTTGCAAAGCCTCTTGAGGGAGTGGGGAAAGTTGTGGAAATATTAAATGTCCTTACCTGGGGAATTCCTGATAGTTCCATAAGCATTAGGGAATCCCAATTTAATAAGTCAAGCCCTCGATCTTGAGGGCTTGCCCTAATGAAACTTATTCCTGCAAAGGAGAAGCTAAGCCTACTTATAATTGTGCCCAAGAGTCACCCCCAAGAGAACCTCTTTTGTTGGTCAGATGTGGCCTATTTGTCTCAGCCACCTCTGCAAATAAACTTACTGCCCACCCCCCTACATGGGATATGACCCCAGAGGTGAAAGTCTTTCTGGTAATGAGGGACAGGATCTCAGGGATGAACCTGGCCCTGGCATTGTGGGGTTGAGAATGCCATCTTGACCAAAAGGTGGAAAAGAAATGAAACAAAATAAAGCTTCAGTGGCTGAGAGGTTTCAAACAGAGTCAAGAGGTCATTCTGGAGGTTATTCTTATGCATTATATAGATATTCCTTTTTAGTTTCTAGTGCATGGGAATAGCTAGAAGGAAATACCTGAATCTGTTGAACAGTAATCCAGTAGACTTGATTCTTGATGATAATTGTATAACTACAGAGCTTTTATTGTATGACTGTGTGATAGTGAAAATCTGGTGACTGACACTCACTTTACCCAGTGTATGGACAGATGAGTAATAAAATAATGACAAAAATATGTATAAATAATGGGGTGGGGATAGGGGTATGGGATGGTTTGGATGTTCTTTTTTATTTTTATTTTTTTCTTTATTTTGGAGTAATGAAAATGTTCTAAACTTGACTGTGGTGATGAATGCACAACTATATGATGATACTGTGAGCCACTGATTATATACTTTGGATAGATTATTTTGTGAGTATATCTCAATAAAATTGCATTAAAAATAACAAAAACAGGTGCCAACCATATCTGTAAAACAGATACAATGCACTTCTGCACCACTTATCTGGGTACAACAACGGAGATAAAAGTTACAAAAGGGGTTCCCAATGTGGAAAATTCTCTGCACACTGCAGAAATGATTACAATGAAATATGCAGTCATGGCAATGGCCTTTCATAGAAATGGCTGTGAGACTTCCTGGGATCTGCATCTTTGTTTCTAGGAGCTGAAATCAGATTAAGCTCACCTCCTTATTCATTGTATTGATTCCTTTAGCGTTTAATTAGCACCTACTCTGGGCAGGCCTCTGCTCAGAGATCTTTCTAAGGGGGAAGAATTGTATGACATGGTATGATCAGTGCTGTCACTGGGTAGCAGTGGTGGCTAGCAGTGATAATAAATAAAAACAGCTCTCTCACTAATTGGGGAATTACACTGTGCCAGGCACTGCTCTGATCTAGATGAGATAGATGATGACGATGACAGATAGATATAGATAGATAGATAGATGGATAGATAGATAGATAGATAGTTTCCTATGGCTGCTATAACAAATTACCACAAACTTTCAGGTTTAAAACAACACAGATTTATTCTCTTACAGCTCTGGAGGTCAGAAGCCTGAAATATGTTTCACTGAGCCAAAGTCAAGGTGTTGCTAAGGCTAGTTCCTTCTGGAGGCTCTGAAAGGAGGATCTGTTTCCTTGCCTTTTCATCTTCCCATGCCCCCTTGTATTCCTTGACTTGTGGCCTCTTCCTTCATCTTCAAAGCATCTCTCCAACCTCTGCCTCCATCATCACATCACATTCTCATCTTCTGTGTAGCTAGATCTTCTGCATCTGTTTATATGGACATGTATGGGCCATTTATGGCACATCCAAATAATCCAGGATAATCTCCTCCTTTCAAGTATCCTTAACTTCATCACACCTGCAAAGGCCCTTTTGCCATATTAGGTAACATTTCCAGGTTCCAGGGGTTAGGGTGTGGACATCTTTGAGGGTCATCATTCAGCTGACCACAATATTTGTACACATCTGATCCTCAAAAGAGCCCTATTAAGGAGGTGTCATGAATTTGTTGAAAACCTCACTCTGGAGTCTGACATAACTGGATTCAGAATCCTACCTCCACCATTTACCAGCTTGGAGACTTTGGGCAAGTTGTTTTACGTCTTTGTCCAATAAGGCTAACGGTAGCATCCACCTCATAAGTTTGCCAGTAGGAAGGGCTCAATGAAGCTAACTATTTTTATGAACTTTGTTATCAAATGAAGAAACTGAGGCTAAGAGAATTGAATCCCTTGCCCACATCCCACAGATGATAAGTGGACATTACTGAGAGCCTACCATGTGCCAGCCACTGAGCTAGGGGCTGGGGACGTAGCAGTATGCGGGGCAGATGTGGTCCCTTTCTCAGCATCTAACTCAGAAGACCACAACTTTACCCCCCAGCATGGACACCTCAGCATGGAGAGAACAGGGAAGGCTGCCTGGGGCAGGGGGAGGCCCTCTAGCTGGCTTACAAAGCACAAAGAAGGGTTTTCCAGATGGAAAAGCTGACGAGGATGTCTTAGTCATGGGGGGGGACAATGTGTGCAACCAATCAGAGCCTGGATCTTTCTCCTCCTTGCTCACTCTGGGGAGGAACACATCTCTCACCTGAATTTTCCAGCCCAGCGCTGAGGCGGCATCCTTGTTCCAAGGAAGTAGGTCACATTTCCAGTCCCCAAAAAGGAAACTGCTACCTCCATTGTGACAGGGTGTGAAACAGTCGCCTCCGCTCCTTCCCCCACGTGCCTCCCTGTGGTCCCGGCTCCCTGGGGTCTGCTATTCCCAGCACAGCTCTCTCCTTCCTGCCTACTGGCAAGCTTCGCAGGAGAATTCATTAGCAGCCCCTGAGCTGGCCGTGCTAGAGGTGGGGGACCAGTGGGGAGCATGTGAGGCTAGGCGTGGGTGGCCCAGCTGACTCAAGCGACTGGGAGGTGGCTTTTCCCAGAAAAGAAAGGTCAGGCAGTGAACCTTGCAAGGAAGTTTATCTCAAGCTCCACCTTGGCTCGTGATCCACTCACTCCGAGCTCTGGGGCCTTCCTTTGGGAGGCTGCAGAGACCCTGGGGCTGTGTCTGAATGGGAGTTTGCCTTAGCCTGAGCGTCCGGTCACACCAAGGGCCTGTGGCAGTGGGCTCCGTGCTGCCTGCACCTGCTTCCTGGAGCTGTCAAAGAAATCACTGAGCCAAGGCAGAAGCTGGCTGCCAAATGTTAGATTCAGGCTAAGGGTGCCTAGTTCTCCAGGGAAACGTGTGATGCGGTGGAAGCGGCATGGATTTGGAGACAGGCTGGAGCAGTGAAAAGAACTGTCTGAAAAGGACCCCCAGAAACTTGCTGAGGGTTAGCTGAACAATGAGCTACCTGGGGACCAGCCTGCTCCCACAAAGGCTACCCCCTGCCTCCAGCAGGGGCACTGCAACATCCCACTGGTCCCCAAGGTCCCCAAGATTCCTGGGTGCTGGCAGCTAGAATCCAGAGAAGCCCTGGAAACAGCCAGCGCCTCAACTCTACTCTGCTTGGTTCCAAGCAGTCCACGTCTTCCCACCGTCAGGACCACTCCCAGGAGGTCTCTCCACTCTTCTCCAAGGGAGGGGATGTGGGGTGACGTCTGTGCAAGACGCTTCCGCCTGAGTCGCTTCCTTCTCAGTCCTGAAGGTTTCATCAGCCCCATCAGGAGAACAGGACCTGCCCCACCTTTCTAATCCCTGGTGAATAGAGAACGAAAGCCTGAGTGTGGACAGTCACACTCAGAAAGAGGCAAGGAACTTCAGTCTGGTGTTTCGCCATGGTTCATCCCCTTCTGCAAAAGATGAAATGTCTCTTATTACTTTACCTCCGAGAGAGAGAGGTAAGGGAGGAGAAAACCGTTATTTGCCAGGTACATCTAAATTCATCATCACAACAACCCTTCACCCAACATTCCACCAAGCTAAGTATTCCCATCTCCTCTTTCCAGATGAGGAAATAGAAGTTAAGAGAGGTTAAGTAACTTGCCCAAGGCCACACAGCTAGGAAGCAGCATGGTGGGATTGGATCCCAGGTCTGTCTGTGTTGTGCAAAGGGGTCCCTCCTGGGTTCCCCCCATCATGCACCAGGGTTTGGGACCAATTCGATGACATCACATGGGGTGGGGCAAGGAAGATGCTTTATGGAAGAAAGGGGGCACTCACATGGGCCAAGGGTCAGTGGGAAGTGAGAAGGCAGGGATCCCCCAAGTCTTCCATCAGTCCCCAGAGGGAAGAGCCAGGGCCAGGGCTCTGCTTGACGTGACGGGTATACAGTGGCAGGCAAAACAAACCAATCCCTGCCCTTGTGGGGGCTTCCGTTCTAGTTGGAAGAGACTCCATTTCTAACCTAATAGCAAATGATATTATGAAGAAAATAAAGCAGGATAAGGGGATGGAGAGTAGCATGGCAGGGGCACGGAGGCATAGCAAGAATGAGGGTTGTGTGTTTGAGAAGCAGTGAAGGTACAAGAGTGCTGTCGTGGAGAGAGCAAAGGGAGAGCCCTGAGGACGCGGGCAGAGCAACCGGCCCATGGAGGGCCTGGTAGGGAGTCTGCATTTTCCCCAAGGCGATCGGCAGCCATCAGGGAGTCAGGAGACGGCCTTTACTTCCTAAAAGCCCACAGTGTGAGGAAATATCACAGAAACCCAAGTTGAGGGGCATGCTACAAAACAGCTGGACCAAACTTCTCAAAAATGCCAAGCACGTCAAAGACCAAGCACTCAGGGACTGATCCGGGTTACGAGATGCTAAGGTGACGTGATGATGGAATGCAATGCCTGATCCAGAGTTTTCTTTTGGGGATACTAGGCCAAATCTGAATAAGTTCTGTAGATTAGCCAAGAGTACCCTACCAATGGTACTGTTTTTTATCTTCAAACTGTGGTTATATGAGAGAATGTCCCGGTTCGTAGGAAACACTCATAGAAGTGTTTAGTGGTCAAGGGGCATTGTGTCTGCAAGGTGCTCTCAAATGTTTCAGAAAAAATATATAAAGGTGTGCTGAAAGTCTTCGTACTATTCTTGCAATTTTTCCGTAAGTGTAGGATTTATGTCAAAATAAAAAAATATATTGAAAAAACTCACTGCGTCTGCTGGGTGGAGAGCTGGCTGGAGGAGGGCAAGGGGAGAGCAGGAAGCACAGGGAGGAGGATGTGCAGCACGTCAGCAGCAGGAATGGTGGGAGGACTAAGGAGTGGCAGGGGAGGGAGGGAGGACTGGTTAGATTCCAGATCTATTCTGAAGGTAGAGCTGTCGGGACTTGCTGAGAGATTGGGTGTGGCGGCTGAGGGAGAATAACCAAGGAGTGCTCTTTCAGCTGGGGGAGTGGAAGATCTATTCCAGGACGGGAAAGCTGGCAGTAGGGGGTGCCGCTTGCGGAACAGAACAAGAGTCTATGACCAACATTGCCAAGAACCTCATGGCTTCTGATGCCATCTACAGAGCTGGTCCTGTGGAAATGGGGTTTGAAGCCACAGAAGTGGAAGAGCCTGTCCAGGGAATCAATGTAGGCAAAGAAAAGAGGCAACAGGGCCTCCGATATTTTGAAGTTGCTTGGGAGAAGAAAGGGAGTTCATTTTAAGCCCTAGGGGCAAGCGATTTACTATGACCATTTACTGAGTGGTTACTGGGTGCCAAGCACTGTCCACAGCATTTTAGATACCTTATCTTTTCTTCTCACAATTACCTTGTGAGATTAGCACCATTATCCCCATTGAAGAGCAACATAATTAAGGCTCAGAGAGGTGAAGTGACTTGTCCAAGGTCACACAGCCAGTAAGCAAGAGAGCCAGCTGTTGACCCCAGCCCCTCTCCCACTGGAGAAGCAGCCTGGGAGTTCCTGTTTTCAACCCCACTTGACCTGTGCTTACCTCACATCACCTCTTTGAAGGGAAGCCACACAGCTGTTTTTTCCTGCCAGCTGGGAGGCCGTTCTCCAGGCAAGGGAAGCTTTTGATACTGCTCCAGCCCCTTCCAGGAAACAGCCCCTGAACTGTAGGATTCTACCCACCCTTGCTCATCTGACATGCAAAATTAGGCCTGGCCACTCCTAAGCCCTTTGGCTCCCTGCATTCTCCATTTCTCCTGCTCTGGAAACAGCTCCCAAGAGGGTGGGGCTTGGCATTCTGCAAGCAGCTCTGATCTCTCCGGGATGGGTGCCCGCCATCGTTCCCATGTATATGGTTGCTGTTACCAGATAGCAAGAGCTATGCATCATTTTTTGCCTACTGGGTGCCAGGCTCTCTCCAGGCATCGTGGCTGATTTCCCCAGACCTCAGCGAGGGTGATATTCCTGTCCTCATTTTCAATATGGGGAGACTGAGGCTCAGAGCAGTGAAAGAATCTGCACGAGGTCCTGAAGTTGGGGAGCAGCTAGGCCTGGATCCAGCCCACCAGCGCATCCCCAGCCCCAGGCTCGTCTGTCTCGTCCGTGGATGCGCAATAACGACTTTTCGAATGGACCCAAATCTGGCCACATGGGTCTGGACCACAGAGCTCTTTCCAAAGATCCATCCTGCCTCTGAGCTTCAGGGGTGTGAACAATGGCCAAGCTGAAAGGCACAAAAGGTTTTGCTCCCTGGCTCCAGCTCTTGCTTCCATGCTCTGGGATTCCAAGGTCCATCCCTTCAGCCGGCTCCCTCTGTTCCAGTGCCTTCCACACCCTTCCGCACCCACCCAGCCCAGTCCAAGCAGGGACACTGCCCAGGAAACACTCTGTTCCTAATCTCACCTTGAGTCTGCTCCTCCTCTGGGCAATGCAGTCAGAGGATGTAGGAGGCAAGGGCCAGCAGGGTGGCTGGGTGCAGCTGGGTCAGCAAGAACAAAGAGAACTACTTCTGCGAGAGCCAGAAGGCTTGACATTCCTGCTGCTTGCAGCCCAGACACATTCCTCTGTGCACTGCACAGCCTAGAAAAACAGGTCAGTTATGTTCAAGATAGCAGTTAGGTACTGCATGTCCGCTGCATTGGTCAGGACTGGCTACCTGCTGTGACAAACAGCCCCTCATCTTGGTGGCGTGGCACAACAAAGGGTGTTGGGATCTTTTGTTGGTTTGGTTTTGTTGCAGGATGTCAAGGATTTACTTTAAAATATTCCAGCAGACAATTTAAAATGTGGGTAGGGGGTGGTAAATGAAAGAAGATTGGCATAGCGTTGCTAATTCTTGAAGCTAGATGGTGGCTGAGAGGATTAGCACATTATTTTCTCCACTTCCTTTGTATATTTGAAACATTTTTGTATATGTTTAACTCTCACTCATACAAAGTCCAATGCTTGTGTTCCACGTCTGTGGCTCTCCTGTGTGGCTTTCCTCCAATGGTTGATCCAGGACACAGGCCCCTTCCATCATGTGGCTTCAAGGTCATCCTGGAGGCATCCAACCAGCAGACAGAGAGAAGGAAGAGAAGGTGGCATCCTCACTACTTAACATCTCAACCTCAGAGTGTCATGCATCCCTTCTGCTCACATTGCATTGGCCAGAACTAGTCATATGATTAGCAAGGGAAGCTGGGAAATGTAGTTATGACTGGGCAGGTGCCTCCCAGCACCACCACCATATAATGTAAGGGGAGCTTGAAGTTTTGCTGGCCAACTGGCCGTCTCAGCTACATCCACTGTGTGTGGGGTGTGGCCAAGTCATCAAGCCCAAGGGGATAGACTGGTCTGTGAGGAGATAGAAAAGGGGTTTGTAAGGATGAACTTGTAAGCTGCTACTACAAGTTTTCCCAAACTTGTTCCATAACCAACCTATGAAATGGTCAGGACTCATGGGGCCGGGGGGGATGAAGAAGGAGGCTCCCACCACGAGAGTTCTCTGAGCACCGGTCCTTCGGTCCTTTGACACACTGAGGCCCCCATTACAGTATCCATCCTCCACACCAAAAGTAGCAATGGAATCATTTTGCAAAATGTTACCTTTAGGGGGAGATGGAAACAATGTCCAAGAGATCTCTCTGGATTGTATCTTATAAATGAGTATGAATCTGCAATTATCTCAACAAAAATTTCAATTAAAGAAGGAAGGAAAGTGGCACTAGGTGATACCCTAAGATGGACCCAAGTCCTCTTGTCTTGAGTCTTTGCCACCTCCCAACCCACAACCTCAACCCCCAACCCCGAGAGTGATTGCTCCAAAGTCCAGATCTGCCTGGCTGCTCTGAAGCCTGCTTAACACTCCATGGTCTGTAGGATGGTGTCTAGCCTCTGTTGTGATGGATCACAATCTGGCCTTTTCCCAAACCATCATCTCTCCATCCTTGTCCTCTCCCCTCTCCATCTCCACCCCCCACACACCTCAACCACTCTGAGCTGTCAGTTGTTCTCCAAACTCACTGTGCCTTCTACCCCCTTGGTCCTTTGTACATGCTGTCCTTTTGAGCCCCACCCCACACATGGCAAACTCCTATACGTGTCCCAAGACCCACCAGCCTCTCACAGTCATCTCCTCTGGGTATGGGCTCTTCTCACACTGCCTTCACCCTCAATCTCAGCATGTAATTGTCTACATTGGTCCGTGGGTTTTTCTCTCTTGCTGGTCTGTGAGCACCTTGGGTGTAGACACCATGACTCATTCATTTTGATGTTCCTGATTCTCTGCAGAAGGCCTGGCAAGGACTACTTCTCACTAAAATGCTAATGACTGACTAAATGGATGAATGAATGAAAAATAAAGGGGTGGGAGAAGATAACATTATGTCCTCTGCCTGTCTAGTAGGGTTGGGTCCAGTTTAAATCGTCTTTGAAAGGGGCCTAGAGGATATTCTCATGCTGCTTTGCCTGGCTTACCCCCATCCCATCCCCTACACACCCCCACACCCTCACTTCACTTCGCCAACCAAATGTATCTTTTTAGGCTCTGGCCAGACAATGTAGTGTAAAAGGAAGACACTGTTAGAGAGATGTGGGATCAGAGCCCGGCTTTGCCAATTTCTAACTGTACATTCTTGAGCAGATGAGCTCATCTTTATGAGCCTCAGTTTCCTCCTCTGTAATATGGAAGCAATCGCCATTCCTCCCAGGCTCAACATAAGGATTACATGAAGAGTATACACAGAACACGTGGTAGAGCTCAAGGAAATGTTTGTTCCCATCCTGCAAAGGCCCCTCCCCTTGCCCACCACTGGCCTTTCATTTCCCTTTGAATCCTTAGCAAATCAATGGTGAGCCTCCCACTTGCCACGGATGTTGGCCCTGGTTTACTAACTTCTCGACAGCAAGGGCCTATGGGAAATATTTCCTCTGTAGCTCAAAGTACCCAGCTCAGCAGGAAGCTAGACTGAGTGCTCAAGGAGAAAGTGGAGGTGCTCCTCTGACCCTCTCCCCCTTTCCTGGGGATCTCCCAGGAGACTCACAGTGAGAAGGAAGAGTCACAGTGACAAGACCTCCAGCTACCATTTTTGAGACCTACTATGCGCTTTGCACTTCACACCTATTTTCTCATATAATCCTAACCACAACTTTTTGAAGGAAGTACTATCATTTTCCCCACTTTGAAATCATTATTTATTACTAGATAATTTATTCACATGCTTCAAAAATGAAAGGAACACAGTGAAAAGTTTCATCCCACCCCTGTTCCCATCAACCCAGGCCCCCTGCCTCAAAGGAATCATTTTTCATGATTCTGGGTGTATCCTTCCAGAGTTTATTATGTAAATACAAGAATATATTCTTAAACCTTTTTCTTGCACAAAAGGGAGCACATACTTCACACTGTCCTGTACTTTGCTTTTTACACCTTACATTTTATCTTGAAGATCTTTCTAAATCAATACGCCGAGAATCTCCTCACTTTTTTTCCACTGTCTAGAGGTGTCATAATGTAACTATTACCCTTTTGATGGGATTTTAGGTTGCAGAAACTGGGGTCCAGAGAGGGAAAGTTACTTACCCAAGATCGCACAGCCAGGAAGTGGCAGGAAGGGCTTATTCTTGAGTTCTTACCTCCTCTTCTCTCTCTTCTCTTTTCTGTCTTCTCTCTTCTCTTTCCTTTCCCTTCCCTTCTCTCATCTAGAGAAGCTTCACCATGTCTCTCTGGAAAACACAGCTGAGGGAAGAATCATAAAGTGTCCTACCTCGTGGTGAGGGGCTGGCTCACTGTTCAGCACCCTGGCTTTGGGATCTGCCTCCAGGCACCCAGGGTTGTCTGAAAGAGGTGAAAGACCCTGAACCCAGCATCAGTGAGGCAGGCAGAGTGTGGGTCCTGGAGAGGCCGCCTGGGTCCCAGTACTGGCCCCGCCACAGAGCAGGTGGATGACCGTGCCCACGAGACTTGCCCTCTCTGAGCCTGAGCTCCCCCACCTGCAAATTGGGGCAAGGAGGCTTAGCCCTGTGGGAGCTGGTTATGAGAAAAGGACGTGGCCCAGCGTGTCACACATGCTGCAGTCACTGCTAAGTACATGTAAGCTGTGCATTTTATCAGCTGTGGCCCTGTGGGATATTTCAGGCATTAGAAAATGGGTGAGAGCATTTTCTGCAGGGTCACCCTGAATCAGGCCCTATGGAATAAGGGTGAACGGTCTGTGGTCTTGAGCCTCAAGGGGCTATGAGAGATGGATACACAGACAATAATAATGTCATCATAATGTTTCTGACCAAAGGAGGTATGGGAGGCTGCAGAAGCCCAGGGAAAGAGGGTGAATGAAGGGCACCTTCTTGGAGACGGTGACTAAAATAATCTGCTTTAAATGTGAAAGTGGACTTACCCAGGTGAGGAAGGAAGGGAGGGGGAGGGGCGGGCGCACATTCCAGGTAGGGGAACAGCAATTGCAAAGGCACAGAAGCAGCGTGAGAGGGGGCCACCGAGTGACAAGGCTGGAGAGGCAGGCAGGCCCCGACCTCTATGTGCTAAGCACTTTCCATGAATTACTGATTTCAACCCTCACTGCTCTCGTAAGAGGTGGGTGCTATTATATCCCAGGTAGAGGAATTTGCAGGCTCACAGCTGGCTGTGGTGGAGTGAGAGTCAAGTCCAAGCCGCTGGCTCTAGGGACTACAGGGTGACAGGGTTAACACAGAGAGGCTGGAAAGAGCAGCTGGGATGGCTCAGGGGGAGAGTTTGGATTGGGCTTACTGCATTCGAGACAATGGGGACAGCCAAGTGGGGGCTGGAAGCACTTAGAGATGGGGATGCTGGAGACAAGAATTCAGACTCACCAACAGGGCAGCAATTTTCATCCAGTGTGTGCCTGGGGCCAGGCCAAGTGCTTTGCCCTGGTATCTCTTTAAATCCTCCCCTAAGCCCTGCAAAGAGGTTATAATCATTTTCCGTTTGGTATGGGGAGACTGAGACCCTCCTGCTGCGAGAGAGTCTGGGAATGCAGAAATCCCTGGGGCTGAGTGTGGAGCGAGATACTGCGGCAGCACATCGCGGGAACACAGGTTCAGGCACCACAGAAATTTCCAGCAAATGATCCATTTATTGTACAGAATAAGGAGTCCAGAGAGGGCAAATCTCCTCGTCACTTACATAGTCCAAAAGAGCTGGGGAAGACATCCTATCACAGCTGTTCTCCTGGGGGAGCTGAAAACTGCTCCAGATGGGGGTCAATTGGTGCAGCTCCCCACGCCCCACTTCCGTTGGAGAAGAGAGAACAACCTATACTGTTTGAGTGTGGTTTTTACCCATCTCTGGGGGAGGGGCCTTGTCACTGAGCATTCCTATTTTAATAAGCATCTGGGGCACTTTTTCTGGCAGGGCCTTTACATTAGACTTAACATCTCCCCCAGGTTGTGAAATGGCACAGAATAGAAAAGGATGTCGGGGTGATGGAAGGCTGGAGGATGGCCGCTTAATGCTTAACAGGTATTTGTGACTTCCCCAGAGAAGGAGCTGGGGGTAGGTGAGGTCTGGGCATGGCGGCTTAACAGATGTCTGTGACTTCCCTAACAGCCACCCTGAGTCGAAGCAGGGTTCTATTAGCAAGCGTGACTCGGGGTTATGGAGTTGGAACCTGATACTATGTGCCACACAGAGGCTCAGAGAAGTTAAGGTATTTGCCCAAAGTCACACAGCTGACACGTGACTACTGGGATTTGAACTCAGCCCTGTCCAATGTCCAAGTGCACACCCGTTCCCTGGACTCGGCTGTCTTTCAGGAATTCTGTCTCACCCCTTGGCATCGCCCTAAAGCCATCATTCCCCCAGCATCACTCGTTCATTCATCTGCCTCCTCGTTCTAATCACCCTGACTCTGATCCCCAAGGCTTGGTCCCTCCTGCTTTATCTGCTCTGAAGCTCTCTTGGCCAAAATCTGTTTCTATCTGTCATTCTTTCCAGATGCTCGACCCTCTAGCCCATCCTCCTCCTCCTTTCCCCCAGTGTCTCCCTAAAGCCCCAAAGGCCACAGAGAACAAATGACATCATCTGAGCTCTGGACCTCGCTGGGCCTAATTACCAGGCTATAAGTGGAAAGGCCCTACATTTTCCCACAGGAAAGCGTCCTTCCTCCCTGCTGACCCTGCACTGCTTCTGAGGATCTTGGCAGAGTCCGCCAGGCTCCTGCCCAAAGCAAACAGAACCCCCTCCCCAGTGACATACCATTCAGGCGTCCTTCTATCCATTCCAGACCCGCTCAGCTTCTTCCAAAAAGGGATGAGGCGGCTTCAGATAAAAGGGAAGCAACACCAATGGGGCCACTAACAAAGAAATTTGGGAGGCTGGTGGGCCTGCATCTGTGTTGATATTGGGTGATACTGGGTAGCTGTCTTCCCCACTCTGGAATTCTGTTGTCTCACTTTTAAACTGAGACTAAGACCAGGCGTCACCTCATTAAATCCGTGAACAGCCCTCTGAGGTGTAAGTCTTGTTCCCATTTTACAGGTGAGGAATGAGACATAGAGAAAGGCTTGCCCAAGGCCACAGGTTAGCATGTGGTGGAGCCAGGATTAGAGCTCCATCTGCAGGAGAGCAGTGACTGTCAGGGAGTGTCCTGGAAAAATGGAGAAGGCTTCCCGCAGCCCAGACACTGCTGAACCCAGAGAGACCCAGGTTCCAGGCCTGGCTTGCTCCTTGTCAGCGGTGGGACAGAGGGCAAGATAATTTTTGGAGGACTCAGCTTTCTCAGCTATAAAATGGGCACAGTGGCATGGACTCCAGAACTGTTTTGAGGATTGCAGGACAGAGCACTTCCCAAACCTCTCTCATTCCTGTGTTGCATCACAGTTTTTAGCATACCCACAGCTCTCCTCTATTATTCACTAATAATATTTTTTCTTTAACAGGACCACTACTTATATGTAAATCTATTTATTGAAAAGAGAAACCAGCTTCCTATCATTACTATAAAATCACAGAAATGGTCCATCAATTGATGAATGCATAAACAAATTGGGGTATATCCATATGATGGAATATTATTTGGCCATAGAAAGGAAAGAAGTACTGAGACATGCTACAATGTAGATAAACCCAAAAAATATTATGCTAAGTAAAAGAAGCCAAACACAAAAGGCCACATATTATAGGATTCCATTTACATGAAATAGTCAAATAGGCAAATCTATAGAGTTAGAAAGTAGACTAGTGGTGGCCAGGGGATGGGGAGAAGAGGGAATGGGGAGGGATGGCTCACAGAGTATGGGGTTTCCCTTTGGGGTGATGAAAATGTTTGATAGTGGTGATGGTTACACAACATTGTGAATGAACTAAATGCCACTGAACTGTACACTTTAAAATGGCCAAAAGGATGAGTTTTATGTTATGTGAATTTTCCTACAATAAAAAAGGAAAGAGAAAGAAAACCAGGAGCCTGTGCCAAGAATAGAATGTAACTGTGAACATAAATACAGTGAAACCAAGGCTCTGTTGCTTCAGATGAGTGTTGAATGGGTGTTAAAGACCCACGCTCACAACCTGCCCGGTGGACTGATCAGACGGTCGGAAAAGGGATTGCATGGAGACGCGCTTTCTCGCCCTGCCCCTTCCTGATTTGTGGTTCCGGTTATCTAGGGCCTGGCCTGGTTGCAGACCCTCAGGGCATCTCGTCACCTCTGCTCAAGATCCTGTGGCACACGAGGGATGCCCAGGGTCTGGCAGAGGCAGAGAAGGTGCTCAGAAACAGCGGCTCCTCTCTCCTACCCCACTCTACCCAGCAACAGACAGCTCACAGGAAGGAAGCAGCCTTCCTCCTTCACAGGGCAAAGCGGCCACAGCCACAACCTCCAGTTAAATTCAGATTCCATCACCACTATCACTTACTGCCTTGAATGGGGGCTGGGTTTGAGCCAAGATGTGTTTTACAAGTTCCTGACAACCATGACTAAATGTGGCATGTGGCATGACAGTCCCCAGAGACTGGCCTGAGTCTGCTGACACCGGAGTTAATCACTGCTGTATCAGGAGCCTCCCCTGCTCTAAGACTTCTGTAGCTCCCTATGGCCCAGGGTAGCACATCCATCTCTGCCCCATGGTTCTCAAGGGGTATTCCCAGCCACATTCCCCTGAATCTGGACCCCCCCCTTGACTGTCCTATGGGCTGAATATCCTTGGACAAAGCATTATAAACTCACGGACTTTTTTATTCACTGTATTTGAATCCATTGCCATCACCGTTCTTATTGATGTTTAAACTGTCCCGAGGCTGCCCAGTGCAGCCACTTCAAGCAGGTGACCTGTGTCCATTTTGTCCTTTTGCAGTGATTCTGAGCACATCCCTGTGCCCCAGGCCCCTCCTTGTACTTTCCCTGCCTCAGTCCTCGCATCAGTAATTTCTTCAAGGAGTTTTTTTCAGTTTGGAATGGTAGTTAGAAGCCAAGATCTGAGGGATAGGTGAGCTTCTTGCCAGCTTAAGTTAGCATTGGTTATTAGTTTTAATCAGAGCTACAATAGGAATTCGACACCACTGGTTTCTTCCACGCTCTCCCCCATTCCATACTGGCATCTCCACCCCATCCCCACCCTCAAACAGGCATCCTCATTCCCTTTAGAGATAAGAAAATGGAGGATCCACAGGGCTGAGCAACCTGCCCAGAGCGCACAGCTACCTGAGCCTAAATTCAGGCCCAGGTATGCAGATGTCACACCTGTGCCCTCCCCGTACCTGTGACCCTCTTCTCCTGGGAACAGCAGTCTGGTTTCTGGTGTGGAGTTGCCCCTCCCCCACTTGTATCAAGTCTGGCAGGGCTGTCAATCAAGGTGTCTTACCCCACCCCACTCCAGGCCAGCCAATCATGTCCTTGCCTCCAGTGCAGCAATGTCATACTGATGACCATTGGATCTGGTTTGTCTGTTGCTTCCTGCTGCCTGGCTCCCCTGAGCTCCCTGCCCTTTCTGAAGTGTCTGACTTCTCAGTGGAGTCTGCAAGCCACACCATATTCTTCCAGCACATTCCTCTGTGCTGCAGTTAGCCAGTCTGTTTCTGTTGCTTGCAACCAGAACAGTCTGACCTACACCCTGCTTCTTCCTCGTGGATTATAAGATCCTCAAGGCCAGGATCTCCTCCTTGTGCCTGACATGGGAGGAGGTACATGTTTGAGAAGTTGACCAGATCTGGGGCTCTGGATGGTGCAACCAGCAGCAATTCTTAGTGTCTTCTTTACATTTTTGTTAATTTCCACATTTTCTACAATAAATTTTTAGTACTTGATTTTTTTTAATAAGTTACAGGGTCCTTAAAAAGTGTCCTGATGTGACCATTGGTTGCCAAATCCTTTTATTTATAATGGAGCATTCAGGAAGTGTGGGGTTCTATAGGCAAACCTTTAATTTGGGGTCACTAACTACACTCTCTAGAGTGCTCCAGAGATGAATGCAGATCCCTGGTTTAGGCTGACTTAAGCCAAGTAGACCCTCCATCACTCCTTCCTTAAGAATGCAATATACCAATCAAACAATGGGAAGCTAATTTTCTGTATTTTTCTTAAATACAGAATACATTTTTTTACTTATCCATAGTTGTAACTTGTCTTTAATTATATTACCTTTTTTAAATTGCATGTATGTATAACCTGTGTGATTAAACAATGTTAATTTTTAATGCAAACTAAAAAAAAATTTATTGTCATAGTAGAAATTTTGAACCATACAGAAAATCATAAAGAAGTAAATTAAAATCGCACATTCTTCCACCACGAAGAGATAATATTGGAATTAGAATGTATTTTCTTCCAGTCTTTTCTCTATCCAGGTAGCTGTGTTTCCAAAGTATCTTGTTTTTGCTCTTAGGGTTTTCTTTCTTTTATTCTTAAAGCCACTACCTTTAATCAGTTAAAATGCATGTATGTTATAGTTTCTTCCAGATTGTCCTATTATCTCATGTTATGGAGGTGTGCATCCCCTAATTTGTTCTATTGCTGACTCTCTCTCATGGTTGATCATTTCCTTTGTGTAGTTTATAATCTTTTATCAGACCCTCATCTTCTCCCAGGCATGTGTTTTCTGTGGGAGTCCCATGTACCCTGGGTTGGGGAAATGTCTTTGAAAACAGTTTTGCATTTGCCCCTGCTGGCACAATCCAGGACCAGTTTTTTTGTTTGTTTGTTTGTTAAGCTTCAACTTTTATTGAGATATATGCACTTACCATATAATCCATTCAAAGTATACAATAATGTCTCACAGTATCATCACCTACTTGAGCAATCATCATCACAATCACTTTTAGAACATTTTCATTACTCCAAAAAGAAAAATAACAAATAGACATAAAGAAAGAAAACCCAAAACACCCCATGCCCTTACCCCGCCCCCATTATTGCCTCCTAGTATTGGTATAGTACATTTATTACTGTTGATGAAAGAATATCAAGATATTACTGTTAACTATAGTCCATAGTTTGCAATAGGTATTTTTCCTCCATATACCACTCTATTATTGTACAAGTATCATACATTTGTGCTAGTTCATGAAAGAACTTATTTATATTTGTAGTGTTAATCATGAACAGCATCCACTACAAGGTTCACTGTGTTATACAACCCCATATTTTAACCTCTATCTTTTCTTCTGGTGACATATATGACTCTAAACAACCCCTTTCATCAATATTCACCTACAATTCAGCACTATTACTTATAATGAGCTACTGTCACTTTTATCCATTTCCAAACATTTAAGTTCAACTTTGTTAAAAATTCTGTACTTATCAGGCAACTGCTCCCCGTTCTCTAGCCTCATTCTATCTCTTGGTAAACTATTTTCTAAGTTTTAAGACTCTGTATTTACATATTCTAGTTAGTTCATATTAGTGAAATCATACAATATTTGTCCTCTTGTGTCTGACTTATTTCACTCAGCATTATGTCCTCAGGGTTTACCCATGTTGTTGTGTGCTTCAGAACTTTATTCTTTCTTACTGCTGAGTAATATTCCATCATACATACATACTACACTTTGTTTATCCATTCATTGGTTGATGGGCACTTTGTTTCCATCTTTTGGCAATTGTAAATAATGTCGCTGTGAAAATCAGTGTGCAAATGTCTGTTCATGTCCTTGCTTTCAGATCTTCTGGGTACATACTGAGTAGCAGAATTGCTGGACTGTAGGGCAACTCAATGTTTAGTTTTCTGAGGAACTGCCAAATTGTCTTCCACAGTGGCTGTACCATTTTACATTCCCACCAGCAGTGAGTGTTCCTATTTCTCCACATCTTCTCCAACACTTGCAGTTTTCTATTTGTTTAATAGCGACCATTCTAATAGGTGTGAGATGATCTCTTATTGTGGTTTTGATTTGCATTTCCCTAATAGCTAGTGAAAATGAGCATCTTTTCATGTGCTTTTTAGTCATCTGTATTTCCTCCTTGGAGAAATGTCTATTCATGTCTTTTGCCCATTTTATAATTGTGTTGTTTGCCTCTTCATTGTTGAGTTGTAGGATTTCTTTATGTATACTAGATATCAAACCCTTATCAGATATGTGGTGACCAAATATTTTCTCCCACTGAGTCAGCTGCCTTTTCACCCTTTTGACAAAGTCCTTTGAAGCACAGACCTATTCAATCTTGAGGAGGTCCCATTTATCTATTTTTTCTTTTGTTGCATGTGCTTTGGATATAAGGTCTAAGAAGCTACCTCCTATCACTAGGTCTTGAAGATGTTTCCCCATATTTTCTTCTAGGATTTTTATGGTCCTGGCTCTTATATTTAGGTCTTTGATCCACTCTGAGTTAATTTTTGTATAGGGTATGAAGTAGGGGTCCTCTTTCATTCCTTTGGATATGGATATCCAGTTCACCCAGCACCATTTATTGAAGAGACTATTCTGCCCCAGTTTGGTGATTTGGGGGCCTTGTCAAAAATCGGTTGACCATAGATCTGAGCAAGACCAGTTTTTATAATGTTTTCATGGTTTGGGCCTCCTGTTCTAGTTGGAGAGTGTCAATTCAAACTCTACTTACATGGTGCAGGCTTGAGGTTTCAAATTCACAGGGGTTGCTTCATTTATTTCTACTCAGAGCCCCAAGTTGAGACCACATTTCAGGTGAGGTTTCTCTAACTCCCCTTCCCCAGAGGATGGTGGCAGTCAGGATAGGTGAGGTTATGCTGTGATAACAAACAAGCCCAGACTCTCAGTGGCCTAACACAACACAGGTTTATTTCTTATTCATGCTCCATCCAATCACGGATCACTTGAGAACTCTGTTCCATGTGCTCTCATTCTGGGATCAGGTGGATGGGGTAGCCACTGTCATGAACATTCCCACCCAAACAACTTCGCACAGGCATTTAAACACTCTGGAAATATTTGGTGAACAATGTAAGCACTGACTACAAGGATAAGGTTTTTCTGAGATCCCTGCTTTATTTCAGCATCTCAGTTCTACTTCCCCACCACAAACATGTCAAGGCAGTATCTCCCATCTCAATGGTGATTACCCTTTATTTAAGTTCAGCCACCTGGCTTTTTTTTTATACAGTTTTTTTTTAATACAGTTTTATTGAAATATATTCACATACCATACAATCATCCATGGTGTACAATCAACTATCCACATACCATAATACAATTATGCATTCATTACCACAATCTATTTCTGAACATTTTCCTTACATCAGAAAGAATCAGAATAAGAATAAAAAATAAAAGTTTAAAAGAACACCCAAATCATCCCCCCATCCCACCCTATTTTTCGTTTAGCTTTTGTCCCCATTTTTCTACACATCCATCCACACACTGGAAAGAGGGAGTGTGATCCACAAGGTTTTCACAATCACACTGTCACCCCTTGTAATCTACATTGTTATACAGTCATCTTCAGGAGTCCAGACTACTGGGTTGGAGTTTGATAGTTTCAGGTATTTACTTCTAGCTATTCCAATACATTAAAACCTAAGAGGTGTTATCTATATAGTGCATGAGAATGTCCACCAGAGTGATCTCTCGACTCCATTTGAAATCTCTCAGCCACTGAAACAATTTTGTTTCATTTGCATCCCCTTTTTGGTCAAGAAGATATTCTCAATCCCATGATGCTGGATCCGGATTCATCTCCGGGAGTCATATCCTGCGTTGCCAGGGAGATTTACACCCCTGGGAGTCGGGTCCCACGTAGAGCGGATCAGCCACCTGATTTTAACACTTTTTGCTTTACTTTACCCAGCACTTGCAGTGAAGAACCAAGGGGTTGTCAGCTCAGTCTGACACATTGCCAGACCCAGAAAACTTCATATTGCTGCGTCAAGATTGGGAGAATACTGTTTTGTAACCTCTTTTCACTTAACAGGAGATTATAATTACTTTCCCATTACCTTATACATTCTTTAGGAGCATAGTTTTTCATTACTACAGAGTCGTAGTCTTTCCAATGGACGTATCATAATTTATTTAACCAATTCCTTCTTGTTGGTCATTTAGTTTGTTTCCATTTTCTCCCTGCTGTCATTAGGGATGCAAGGGCATCATTATATGCAGGGCTGACTCAAAATATGCTATAATTGGCATGGTCTGGGCAAGTACACCAGCCAGTCTGGAACAGACAGTGGTCACACACGGCTGGTTTGGCTGCATTGTCTGTCCCCCATGAGGATCAGTCCTGCATATAACTTACCTCTCCACACATCCAAGATTTCCCATGGATGAATTCCAAGAAGTGGAATTGCTGGGTGGCCCAAAGGATAAGCAACAATTTCAAGACTTTCAACACCTGTTTCTAAATGGCTCCAACCTCATTCTCACTCTGAAAGAACCCACGTTTTCCATTCTCACAGTTGCTCAGCTAGTAGCAGGTGAAGAAGGCTCTGGAGTAGAATTTCTTGCAGGTGGCTCCCCGGTCAGCAGGGCACCTGGTTCCATATCAGAGGCTGATAATGCTAAAGCCTGAGCGAGGGGAGTTGGCAAGCGGGGAGGCCCGTGAGGCTCGTGGTCTGGAGGGGCCCAGCAGTGGAGGGATCAGGGTCCTTAAAGGCCCCCACTGGGGTGAGAGCAGCATCTCTGACATCTGGGCTCAAATAGGCTCCACTTGCAGCTGCGTGACCTTGACTAAGCCCATCCTTGCTGAACCTCGGTTTTCTTGTCTGTAACACAGAGACCTCTGTATTGTCACCTCCACCCAGGGTTGCTGTGAAATATGCCTTAAATGAGATAATATGCATATCTCCCCAGGCACAGGGCAGTATGCTAAAGAAATGATAAGGATGAGGCAGAGGACGATGGCGGCAGCAATTCAGGCATGCAAATACAGATTTGTGAACTCCTGACTCATTTCTTCTTCAGGCTGAGAGTTCCCAGGTCCTTCAGCTGTCCTTTGGAAGGGAAGGTGGCCAGGCAACCTGGGTGGACCTGACCCAGAAGGGCTGCAGACCACGGAGGATGTACGAGTTTGTCCCCTGCAAGGCCATCATGCTCATTTTCCTCCAGAAAGATCTTTCCTTCCTGGGGCCTACAAGATCCCACACATTCTGGCCCCAGCTATCTCTGTCACCCATCTCCTACCACTTTGCACCCCCTGACACCGTGCCATCAGCCCTTTAGACTTCACCAGGACCCTGCAGCCCCAGGGCCTTTGCACTTGCTTTTTTCCCCTGCCTGGAATGCTCTTCCCAGATCTTTGCAGGGTTCAGTCCCACATTTCATTCTGACTTCACTTCAAGTGTCATCTCTCCAGAGATGGCTTCCCTGGTCTCCCCATCTAAAATAGTAGGCGGCCCCTCCAGTCATCCTGCCTCTTGATCTCTCTCTTCCCTTACCCCATTCGTTTTTCTTTATAGCACTTACCCATACTTAAAATCAGTTTACACATTTTTGTCACCTCACAAGTAAAATATAAGCCCCAGGAGGGCAGGGACTTCAATTTGTTCATTGCTGTACACACCCAGCATCCAAAACAGCTCCTGGCACATAATAGGTTCTCAACAAATGTTTGTTGAATGAGTGATTGCTTTTCATTCATTTCCACTCTGGCTGCTTCATAGCAGTATGACCTCGGGCAAGTCACTTCCCTCTGTCCCTCAGTTTTTCCATCCATGCCATGGGGCTAATCACCCCTTATACCCCGTGTAGCATGACTGCTACATGCAAGGTTGTGGAAAACTCTGGTGCTCAGCACACCTGCTCCCTCTTGCTCCCTCTAGGAAGGGGTGACAGCCATCACCTCAGAATGCTTTAGCTTAGCTTATCCCATGCTCAGGGCGAACGGGAATAGGCCAGGGAGGTGCTACTGTGGGGTGAGGCCTCTTCCCGCCCCTCCCCCATTGCTCCATCCTCCTCCCCAGCTGGGCTCTGTGCACCAGTTCCTTCAGGAACCAGTGAATAATTGATGATGCGTGGGTCCCTTTCAGAGTGTCTCATAATCCCCTGGGAAAAAAAGAAGCCTTTCTCTTCTTGCCTGCCTTGGCCTCCCTCTCTGCAGATGAGTCATCCCATCTTCATCCCTCAGCCCATCTCAGAGGGGGGCCCTGGAGGGAGGGCTGGAGAAAGAGCCTCCCAAGAGCGTGGGTGGTGAGTGGGCAGACCGGGCCCCAGGAGGGACAGGCCCAGGCTAGCCCGGATCTTTCTAGGAGCAATTCCAGCTCACCTGAAGACACCTGACCTGGGCAGAGCAGCCCTCCTCCCCAGGAATCCTGAGACCTCAGCCTTGAAAGGCAAGCAGAAGCTGCTCTGAGGGCTAACGTGTCGGGGGCCTTTCATCTGTCTTACTCCACCCTCACCCCTGGAGAGGTAGGGGTGGTTGGGTTCATTTAACAGCTAAGGAGGCAACAGAGAGGCAAAGTAACTTGCCCAAGGTCACACAGCAAGCAAGTGGCAGTCCTGTCGGGCTCTCTGTCCACGTTCTTTCCATGATACCAAGAATTTAAAGACAGATCTTGGGATTGCTCCCCCCAGAAAGTAACCCAAAGTCTCAGGCCAGGGCCTGAAGCCACATCCCACACGAGCCTGCTCCCCAGTGTCTCCCCCAGCCCTCTGGGACATGGAGAAATATCTCAGGGTGACCCCTCCTCACCCAATGGCACACCCCCCACCAACTTCCACTTGGGAGCAATCTTTCATCCCCCTCACCCCCATACTTGTCACAACAAATCACACCCCTGACTCATCAGTCCTCTAAGCTGAGCACTCACCTGGGAATCCAAAACCCTAAGTCCTGCCATCAGCTCTGCCACTGATCCGCTGTATGATTTGGGCAAGTCATGACTTTCCTGTCTCCTTATTCATAAAGTAATAGATCTTGATGTTTGCTGTTGCCCTAGAAGCTCTGATCCCCACAAGGGTGGTTTTTAGAACACTCCTGGAGTTACACCTCTACTTCCAGCTCTGAAAGTCTGTGTTGTTGCTGGAGCTGCTATCCTCACATACTTCCTATGGAAACTCACTTCATCTTCCAACCTTGCAAGCGCAGAGCAAAGGTTCAATGTTCCCATGATCTTGACAACACGGGGATTTTCCTGCCCAAGGTCCACATGGTAGTCAGGGAAGTTGACTGACCCCATTCCAGGGCTGACCTGTGGCCAGGCCAGTTGAAGTGTCCTGTGGCCCAGCTGACCTGACCTTTACAGGGGTAGGATCTGTGACCCCAGACCATCATTAGAATGAATCTCAAGACTTTGTGGAAATGCTGGAGAGAAGTGCTTTTTCTTTCCTGCTAGAAGGGAATGAAGAAAGATGCAACTCCAATTTTGCTGCCACCCGTCTCGGGACCTCAGAGGTAAGTCTGTCTAAGAATGGAGGCTCTCTTGAGGAGCCTGTGGAGAATGCAGGGGTATTGGCCTACCCCACCTCGATGGTTGCTAACATGACCACAGACATAGGGGACTGGTGGTTTGATGGGTTGAGCCCTCTACCATAAGTTTTACCCTTGGGAGGACGGTTGCTGCAAAGGAGAGTCTAGGCCTCCCTATGGTTGTGCCTAAGAGCCTCCTCCCGAATGCCTCTTAGTTGCTCAGATGTGGCCTTCTCTCTCTGGCTAAGCCAACTTGAAAGGTGAAATCACTGCCCTCCCCCCTACATGGGATCAGACACCCAGGGGAGTGAATCTCCCTGGCAACGTGGAATATGACTCCCGGGGAGGAATGTAGACCTGGCATCGTGGGACGGAGAACATCTTCTTGACCAAAAAGGGGATGTGAAAGGAAATGAAATAAGCTTCAGTGGCAGAGAGATTCCAAAAGGAGCCGAGAGGTCACTCTGGTGGGCACTCTTATGCACACTTTAGACAACCCTTTTTAGGTTCTAAAGAATTGGGGTAGCTGGTGGTGGATACCTGAAAGTATCAAACTACAACCCAGAACCCATGAATCTCGAAGACAGTTGTATAAAAATGTAGCTTATGAGGGGTGACAATGGGATTGGGAAAGCCATAAGGACCACACTCCACTTTGTCTAGTTTATGGATGGATGAGTAGAAAAATCGGGGAAGGAAACAAACAGACAAAGGTACCCAGTGTTCTTTTTTACTTCAATTGCTCTTTTTCACTCTAATTATTATTCTTGTTATTTTTGTGTGTGTGCTAATGAAGGTGTCAGGGATTGATTTGGGTGATGAATGTACCACTATGTAATGGTACTGTAAACAATCGAAAGTACAATTTGTTTTGTATGACTGCGTGGTATGTGAATATATCTCAATAAAATGAAGATTAAAAAAAAAAAAAAAAAAAAAAAAAAGAATGGAGGCTCACCAAAGAAGCCAACCCATGAATAGATGGAGAGAAACCAAGAAATTCTGGGTGAGCTACTTTTGGGCTTTTCAGTAGTATGAGTTTTTCTTTCTGTCACTTGCAACCAAAGGAATCCTGATGCTGGGCATATAGCAGGCAATCAGTAAGCACTTATCAAATTGAAGCTTATTTCAGAGCCCAGGACCTTACCTGGGAGGTGCTTTGGTTTAAAGGGCAAATGATCCGAGGCTGGTTGAGAACCTACTATGTGCCAGAAAAATAACATGGCATTGGTAGGGAAAGTGACGCTGAAAGAAGTGATTTGCCAGAAAATGCAAAGCTGGAAAGTGACCAAGCCAGGACTTAGGCCCCAGTTGATCTTATTATTAATTCCACAGGAGTAAGGTGGAATTTTCCTTTGGTTAAGAGACCTGTTTCCTGTCTAGAGATGGTTTCTTTTTCCCTCCTGGGAACTGCCTCCAAAGTAGGCTACAAATCTTCTTTCCCAGTACAGTAGGCACTGGCAGCCTCCCTGTGGCCATGACCTAGTCCCCCAGGCCCTGTGGACCCTCAGGGGTCTGTACCCCCACCTCAAAACTTGCCACTTCCTCCCCAGGGCACCCCAAGAAGTCCCAGCTCTTCTCTCCCCCAACTTGGCTTTTCCACAGAACCTGCTCCTTCCCTCCTGGCTTCTCCCCTGGCAGTTTCCGGAAGAGGCTCTGATCTCCTGAGTTGCCCCTCCCTCCTGAGCAGCCTTAAGGGGCCACTGCCTGCTCCAGACACCCACCAGCCTCCCTCTTGGGGCCCCCTGTTTGGAACAGATACCCTGACTCATCCCAGAGGCAAAGTTCAGACACCTGATGTAGCAACCAAGTGCCCAAGCACAGGCAGCATCTGGAGAGTGGAGCCACAGGGTCAAGCCCCTGCCAACCCCTCCCAATCACCAGGCAGGGGGCAAGCCAGGACAGACAGACAAAGGCAGGGGGCCTCCTGCCGCTGACAGCCCCGCAGTATCAACCAAATACCACCCAGTATGCACAGCCAGCTCTGTCACGGTGAACACCCTCCTACACAACCACCACCCCAATAACACAAACTGTTTTTATGAGTATATCTACACAGATATAAATACACAGGAAGACCTGACCCACATCAAATGGTTAGCAGTTGCGACCTCTGGGGATACAGGTTGTCCAAAGGGGCTTAGGTCTTAGGCCCCCACCCCACCCCTACCAAGGAGAATGTATTCTTATTTTATTTGTGCTCCTAAAAATTAATTTTGGAAAAAATCAAATTCTTGAATGTCATAAGCATAACTGTGCATTTATCTGGGAAGGGGGTGTCCAGGGCCCTGACTGCTTGTCTCAAGGCAGAGAGTAGGGGAGAGTCGGCGGGGAGGGGGGCAGACCCAGAGTCTCAGGAAGGAAGTCCAGGGACTGAAACTCCCACCCCCTCAATCTTGCCCTCAGGGCCTAGGAATTTCCTGGACGCCAGCGGCATAATGAGAAAGAAGCATCTTCTCACGGCCTTTGGGCAAAGGGAGTTGGGTGCATGCCTTTTAATTAGCATTTCCATCGTTTTTTGCTATATTTTGCAAGCTCCTAGACGTGGTGTGGGGGTGAGACTTCAGAGAGGAGGGGTCAGGTTTCATTGGGGCTGATACCCAGAAGAGAGATGTTTTCTAAATCAATTCCAACCCCAGAGCTAAATTAGCCTTTGGCAACAATTTCTTGATAATAGTATGTGCTTTGTGTTTTAATGGCGCATGCAAAGTAGGAAAAGATTCTCTTAAAAATCCAAACACTCCTGATGAAGTTGCGGTTCTCTCTGCCCCACAATCCCAGGTTTGCACCCAAAGATTACCATCCTGCTCGGTGAGCATCCTTCCAGTACGTCTCAATCTTTATATACATACATGGACTTATTGAAACTGTAAGCCTGGTTTCCTTTGTTTTTCAATAAGTAGCAACATGCAGTACATATTCTTCTGCAACTTCTTTTTTTCCTTAGCAAAGCTTAGAGACCTAAGTTGGTTCACAAAAATTTTTTGTTGTTCTTTTAAATAATACAAAGGATCATAGCATTGAGGTACCATACATTATTTAACTATTTAATATGGTGATTATTTAAAAAAAAATAAACAACTTCTATTGATTTACAAACCTCTATCCCTCCCTATACTCTCACAGCTCTGGGCCTCAGTTTCCTCACCTGTGAGATGGAAGCATTGGGCTAAATAATCTCTGTGGTGGGTGGGTCATTTGCACAGCCTGTGATTTTCTGGGACCCTTGTAGAAGCCCTGTTTGGGGATCTCACTGCTGTGGCTGTTTTTCTCTCTGCCCCCAGGTGTCCCCAAGTTCTGTTTGTGAGTCAGCCCAGGGCCCCCTCCTCTCCTCGCCCAGCCCCTTCACCAGCCCTGACGCCCAACTCCCAGGCTTGCTCCAGCTCCTAGTCAACCTGTGACAGGAGGACGCACACGGCCCCTTGGAGCTCCCGCTGGCTGCTCAGTCTCACTCCCCTGCTCCTTTGAAGCAGCCACGCGTGGTTTCGTCTGGAACTGTCTGAAAATGGAGACAATGGGCCATGCACACCATCTCCAACTCTCAGAACTTGGGGGCCTCATACAAAGGAAAAATCCTTGGCATCAAATGGCCTTTCTGATCCGTGCAGAGGGGAGGGGGACTCAGGTGGGAGAGGGAGGCTCAAACAGGCCTAACCACATGCTCCCATCTGCAGAAGGGGGTCGTCAACCCTTCCCCATCCCTGATGCCCCCCAAGAGGGCTGCCTTCCCAAGAAACCCAGTTCTGCACAGCTCTGTTCCCCACAAAATAATAACACCTGATATGTTGTAAGCACTTTCCGTCCAACTCATTTAGCTACACAAAAACCCTAGGAGGTAGGTTCTGCTGTTGTCCCTATTTGGTAGGTGAGGAGGCTAAAGCAAGCACTCCCGGTTAACCTGGCTACTTAGTGGCAGAGCCAGGCCCAGGTCCGGAGAGCCTGTACGCTAAACCACTACACTATACAGTCCTGATGATACCACCCTTCTGGAGGGGATGGAGAGGACTTTGCATATTCAGGTGGTGGTAACAAGAGGACTTGCCCCATGAGGACCATAGAGTAAGTGAAGGAGCCATTTATGTAGCTAGGGAGGCACAGGCTCCAATCACAAGCTTTTCCTGCCCCAGGACTTTTGCACATGCTGTTTCCTGGGCCTCAGACATCCTTCCCATCCAACCCACCCTTCAATCTACCCTCCCTTTGCCTAAGTCTTCTCGTGGCTGAGCTCCTTTTATCTTTCATGTGAGAAGTCAATGATAGTCACTAGTTCACTCATTTTATTCATCCATTCAGTGTAGTCACCAAAACTGTGTTGCACACCTACTATGTGCCAGACACTACATTTTTGTCCAGACAGGCATAGCGCCTGCCCTTGTGTGGCTCATAGACCAGAGCTGGGCAGAAAGTGCTGGGCCAAGATACTTGCACGTAGTAGATCCTCAGGAAATAAAAGGCAGACCTGGTGGTGTTAAGGTGAGGCGAGATTGAGGGCATGTAAGCAGGAGGGCTTGGTACCTGGGAGCACTGAGCAGGCACTGAGCAGAGACAAGCTCTCTGTCAACCTCCTGCACCCCATCCCCATGCCTCTGGGTGCTCTCTTTCCAAGATGGAGAGAACAGAAATTGCCTACCTCCTCCCCAAGGCACTTCATAGAAAACAATCACTGTGAACCCTCCCAGCTCCTCAGCAGGGCCCAATTTGCTCTGAGTTAGCCACACTACAGTTGCCATGGCAGCCAAGTGGGTTCTCGCCTGCTCCAGCATCCTGTTAATTTCAGTGATTCCCTCTTTAGTCTCTGAGGCCAATCTGTGCCAAGCCCTGGGCCAAGTCCCAGAGATATGGAAAAATCAAGCCACTCCTTAATCCAGGGAGTGCCCAGCAGGAAGGAGCCTTGAAGGAGAGGATGGGTGGACCTGACTACACACCCATACATGCTGGACCCAGTGCAAAAGCAAATGAAAAGTCAGGGCACTCACAATCTCATGTGGGGAGAGACATCAGTGGGTGATGAAATGATGCTCTGATGGTGTTTCACAGTGGGAGGTATGAGAACCACCTGTGGGGGGCACCCTGGTAGCCACTGGGCTTCCGAGCTGCATCGTCTATTGCCACGGGACAAATTATCCCCAAAATGTAGCAGCTTAAAATAACAGACACTTAACATTCCAGATGATTTCTAAGGGTCAGGAAACTGGGAGCAGTCCTGGCTCAAGGTCTCTTGGGCAGTTGCTGTCAGCCAGGAACTGGACTACTGCATCTAATTACACTCACGTGGCTGTTGGCTGGAGGCCTCAGTTCCTTGCCACATGGGGCTTTCCACAGGGCTGCTCATGACTTGAATTTCCCAGAGTGTGTGATCCAAGAGAAAGACAGAGCACATGAGAAAGCAAGAGAGCACCAAAGGTGGAAGTCTTTTTTCTTATGACCTAACCCTGGAAGTGACACACTGTTACTTCTGTCCTATGGAATTGGTTACAGGGGCTGACCCCTTCAAACAAGAGTTTGAATACCGAATGTAGGAAACATTGGGGGCCGTTTTGGAGGCTGACTACCACACTAGCCAATGGCTCTTCTGCCTTCTTTGTGGCTAATTCAACCCTACTTTTGATGAGGGGATCCCTCCCAGGCCCCAGGGAAGGAATCTGATTGGTCCAGTTAGATAGGTAATCCCACATTCCTTAGAATGTGCAAATGACCCAATCTTGGCCAAGGGAATCTGAGGGGAAGTTCACAGAGGGGCTCCTGAGAAAATTTTTCTTCCCTACTACAGGAAGGAAATCCCCATTTCTCTGGATATCCTATGCATATTTGTCTGGAGCTGTGGCAGCCATGTTGCAACCATGAGGCACATCATTGCCAATGTCTGAGATGGCAAAAAGGAAAAATCTGGGTTCATGATGTTCTGGTTGTGCCTGAATTCACCAGCCCTGGAACTGTCCTACCTCCAGATTGTCTGTCAAATGAAATAAAATTCTCATGCATAATCTTCTTTTAGTTGATGTCTGTGTTAAGTTCAGCCAAAAGTATACCAACAGAAATGAGTGCCTCACTGAGCATTGGGAAATCAAGGCAGGCTTCTCAGAGGAACTCCTTTAAGTTGGGTCTTGATGAATGGTTAGGAGTTCATCAGGTCAATCAGAGGAAGAAAAGCATTTCACCCAATGGAAAGATTATGACAAAGGCCCAGAGTGCTGAAAGAACAGGGTCCCTTGGTTCCTGGAGCATGAAGTACACAGGAGTGAGTAGCAGAGATGATGTTGGAGGGTGAGAGGGGCCGGGTCCTGGGGCCCCATCAGTCAGGCTGCAGTAACTGGGCTTTACCCAGAGGGGATTGGGAATAACAAGGAGGACATCATTTAGAATTTTGGAAGGACCCTTATGGAGGCAGTGTGGCAGCTGGAAAGGAGGCAGTGAGGCAGAACCAAAGCAGGATAGCAGGCTTTGCCTCGTGTCTGGATCTGTCCCAGACCAGAAGGGTGGTTTGCTGTGGAGGGGTGAGTGCTAGGGCAGCACCAAGGCCCCCGACTGGAGGCAGTAGCCCCCCACCACTCCCAGAGCCTCTGGGGAGTGACTTAACTTGCTAGAAAGTGGCAAGGTTGGATCATATCATGTCAGTCCCCTGCTTAAAATTCATCGGTGGTTTCCCATCATGCTGAGAGTAAAATCCCAGTTCCTCCCCTGGCCCCACATGTCCTGGCCCTGCTGACACCTCCAGTCTCACCCTGTACCTCTTCCATGCCTGCCCAGTGGGCTCTGGTCACACTGGTCCTCTCGCTGTGCCGTAAACACGCCAACCTTATTCCCACCTCAGGGCCTTTGCATCTGCAGCTCTCGCTGCATGAAATGGTCCTTCTGGGGCCCTTGACTTGGCTTCCTGCCTCTCAGCCTTCAAGTTGGAGCTCAGCTGTCACCTCAGCAAGGTCTGCCTGACCACCCTATTCAAAGTGGGCTCCCCCATCCCCGGTTACCCTCTATTTTGTCACCCTGTTTATCTCCCTCTAGCACTTACTGCTACCTCTAAGTACCTTGCCCATTTATTTGTTGACTATATATTGTCTATCTATCCATATTATGCCTCGTTGTCCTGTTTCCTACTCTATCCTCATGTCCTAGGACTGTTAGTGGCACACAGTGGGCACAAATACATATTTGTTCAGCTCGTACCCACATCTTTATCTTCATGTGGAGTATGAGGCCTCTGCCTCTACTTGCTCTATATATGCCCACACAGACAGATAAGAAATAACTCACATCCACAGTAAGTTACTCACCCATTTTTCCATCTTGTTGCCATTACGTCTAAACTGATCCCTGGCAGACAGCAGGGGGAATTTTGAGGGCAGAGATTGTATCTTTCATCTCCCATGGGGCCTGAATACAGTCCTGTATATTGACATTTAACAAGAACTTGTTGGTTGAGCAAAACAAAAATGATGATCATGATGAAGATAAGCTTGGCACTTGCACACCAATTCAGAGATGACCCTGGAGTGTCCATCAGTCAGTCAATCATTAAACAACTTGGGACTGTGGGCTGCAGAAGTCTAAGGTGAGGCCCTTACCTTGAAAAATTTTTAATCTAGGCTGAAGAGCCAACCAGAACTCCAAAGGACAGAGAAAGGGCATGGGCTCTGAAGTCAGACCAGGTTTAGGTTCAGATCCAAGCTCTCTTTAACTACTCTGGGTCTCTTTTTCCTTGTTGATGGATGGTTATTCATTCCTACCTCACAGGGTTGTAAACCACATAATTCATTACATGACACAGTATGCCCCCCATGAATGGCCCACAGGATTATAACTGTAACCACTACAGGACACCCTAGTCTCATGGTCCCTTCTTGCATGTGTTTGCATTCAAATGATCCAGCAATCAAACAATAATTAAAAGCACTTATGGCAGTTATTCCTAAAAGTTCTAACTGGAAGACATGGGAGCTCTCCTCATACCCAACAAAGTTATTAAAAATTCTGGCCACAGCCAGTAAGTGCCATAAAACAATTCCAATGTTATATTTTAAAAAGAAAGACCTGTAATGTTTGCAAACAAAATAGCATGATGACAGGGGCTGGCTTCAAAATAAGCCAGTGAGAAAGGGGTGCCATGGGTTAAAGAATAGATGAAGCCAGAGAAGACTGTTGTAGTTGCAGGGTAAAATACAGGATTTCATTGTAATGTTCTCTGTTTGGGTTTGTGCTTGAAATTTTTCATAATTTAAAAAAAAAAAAAGATATTTAAAGAGCTCTCCAAAGAACCTCATGAGAAAGATACTCTAATGCCCCTGTTTCCCAGATGAAGCCAATGAAACCCAGAGAAGTTAAATGACTCGTCCAAGGTCACACTGCTCATTTGGCAACAGAATCAGAATTTAAACCCAGGTCAGCATGACTCTGTTCATACCACCAGCATTGGGGAAAAAGACAGTGACAACCAAAACTTTGTGTAAATGTTCACAGAAAGAAATATGCAGTCAAACAACTGAAAAGGAGTAGTTGTAAGATATATATTGAAGAAAACATTTTCTTTCAATCATCAGTTTGGAGGTAAAAAAAGAAATCCTGCTCCTCTTCCTCCAACCTCCCTCCCTGCGTGCCCCTTTCTCTTAGGATCAGGGCCTCAGAGGGTGGTAATAAATAACAATAGTAGTAAATATGTCCAACCTTCCCAACAAGGCTGGCGGCTCTCCCAAGCAACTGAGTTTTGTTCTTCCCTGTGTCTCCCAGAGGCCCCCGCACAGGCCTGGGTGCAGCACCAATCCCCCAACCAAGGCTACCAGTTTGGGATTGGGTGTGTATATATGGCAGGGATTGGGGGGTCAAGAGGGAGTGGTCATGATTCCTTGCAGTCCAACAAACTGGGTTCAAATCCAGCCTGCCCCTTCCTAGCTGTGTGGCTCAGTTGGCCAGGGCTGCTATGACAAACACCACAGAACGTTGGCTTCAACCACAGGAGTTCATTGTCTTGTAGTTTTGGAGGCTAGGAGTCTGAACTCAATGTTTTCTCCAAAGTCTGCAGCGTCCTGGTGTTGGCTTGCCGGCAATCAATCTCTGCCTCCATCACATGACAATGTGTCTTCTTCTGTTTCCTCCTGTGGCTTCTACTTCCAAATTTCCTCTGCTTATAAGGACTCAAGTCATTGGGAGAGGACCCACCCTGATTCAGCTTGGTTTCATCTTCATAGGGTCTTTGACAATCCTATATACAAATGACAATCCCCCGCAGGACCGGGAGGTAGGTTGTGAACCCATCTTTGTAGGGGACAGGGTTCAGCCTTCCCCAATGTGTGACCTTGGGCAAGTCACTCCCCCACTCTGACCCTAGAAGAGCCCTTAGTATTGTCCTGGGCAGGTTGCACTCACTGAGCAAATATTGCTCTCCCCACCCCACTCCTGCCTCCTCCCTCTTGCCAAAGCAAGCCTGATGGAGTAACATTAAGCATCATTCCAGCCCCCTGGGTGAAACCCTCATAAATTGTGAATGAGAGAAATTGACTTAATAAGGCTGGAGCTGAATCATTCCCCACTCCTTCCACGTCTGTGGGGGCTCCACGGGCAAGAAGACAGGTGAATGGGCTGGGCTCGCACCCTCTACTACGGAAGTGGTAGCATCTTCAAGCTCTGCACAGATACCGGATGACTGCCCTTTAACACAGAGTATACAGCAGGGGCTCATCTGTGCACCTGGACATGTTCTCTCTAGAATATCGGGTCCCTGGCAGGACGCCTGGAATAGGGAGTTTATCGGCTATTCAGACCCCTCATTTTCAGGTGAGGACGCAAGCGATTGAGAAATAAATTAGGTTCTGCCGGGTTTGTGTTTCATCCGAAGACTCCGTCTGTCCATCCACCGGAGGATGCTTTTAAAAGAGGTGGTGAAGCCCTCTGGTGGCAGTCAGCCGTCTGCTCGGGATTGGGGTATTAGAAAGCAGTGACTGCCCCCGTCTGGTGGGAGTCAGGAATTTAGGGCAAGGAGTTAAGGAGCTGAGAGGAGTGACAATGGCCCAATGCTGACATAAGAGCTAGTAAAAGCTACCGTTTAATGAGCACATACTATGTGCCAGGCTCTTTTCATAGGCCGTCTCATTTAGTCCTCACAATCGCCCCCATAAGCCCCCATTCCACAGAAGAGAAAACTGAGGTTGGATGCTGTTCTGGTTTCTAATGCTGCCATTATGCAAAACACCAGAAATGGATTGGCTTTTATACAGGGGGTTACAAAGTTACAGTCTTAAGGCCATAAAGTGTCCAAGCTAAGGCATCAAAAATTAGGGTACCTTCGCTGAAGGATGGCGAATGGCATCCAGAAAACCTCTGTTAGCTGGGAAGGCACATGGCTGGTGTCTGCTGATTCCAGGTTGTGTTCCAGCTCCTCTCTCAGCTACTGTGTGCGTTCTTCAAAATGTTGCTCTTGAGGTGTTCTGTCCTCTCTTAGCTTCTCTGGAGCAAACTCCGGGCTAGCATACGTCTGCTTTCAATGGCCATCTCCAAAATGTCTCTCTCAGTTGTTCTCCAAAATGTCGCTCACAGCTGCTCTGAGTTCCTTCTGTTTGTCAGCTCTTTTATATGGCTCCAGTGATTCAATTAAGAACCACCCTGAATAGGTGGGGTAACACCTCCATGGAATTATCCAATCAAAGATCTTGCCCACTGTTGATTGAGTCACATCTCCATGGAAACAATCAATAGGTTCCAACCTAATCAACACTAATACCTCTGCCCCCACAAGATTGCATTAAAGAACATGGCATTTCGGGGGACATGATACATCCAAATCAGCACAAGTCTCTGGCTAGCATTACTCAATGATTAAATAGCAGAATCAGGATGCAACCTGGGCCCAAGAGCCCCAAAGCCTGATGTGGAAAGAGGGAGGAAAACCATGCAGCCACATTCCGCAAGCACCGTCTGTGTCCCAGGCAGTGTGACAACCTCATGACAGGAGTGGCCGATACATATCGAGCCCTTCCCACACGCCACTGTTCTCAGGGAATTATTCTCATCTACTCATTCAATCTCCACAGTAACCCTGTGCAGTAGGTGCTATTAGTGTTCCCAATTTATGAACAAGGTACAGGAAGGTTAAGTAGGCCACCCAGGGTCACACAGAGGCCAAGCTGGGTTCTGAACCCAGGCAGCCCAGACCCCATGCCCAAGCACAGAACCTCTTGGCAATGCAGCCTCTTGAAGGTGTGCTCGCTGTGTCTTTCAATGATCCCAGAGCCAAGTCCCCTTACTCCCATTTTACAGATGGAGAAACAGGCAGTGGGGGTTCAACGTGTCGTTCTTGACTCTTCCTGCTCCCTCACCCCCACATCCAAGCACTTACCGAGTCCTGCTAATTCCGCTTGAATTTGACTCATTTCAGAAAGTGTCAGGAGATTTCCCACTTCATGTCAAAGATGGCAAGTGAGATGACAAACCAGTTCTGTGGCTTGAATCCTAGCTGGCCTCTCACCCTAGATGGGTTCTTAAATAGGTCCTGTCATCTTTGGCCTGAACAACTGCAAATTCCTCCCTGCCTCCACTCTTGCCCCACCCTGAGCCACTCTCCATCCCACAACCAGAGAAATAAAGCTAATTATGCTGTCCTGCACAGGGGGCCCCAGTGGCCCACCCCACTTTTAGCTTTCAGGCTGAAGCAGTGAGAAGCCCATAGGCAATTCTTTGGATGCTCTCTTTTCTGCCATGACCACTAAAGAAGCCTTGTGTTGGGATGAAGAAGCCACCAGCTCCAATTTTCTGGGATTGCTGAGTCGCCACATGGAGAAGAGTTGCCCTGGAGAGGAGTTGCTGAGAGCTACAGTCAACTTTACACGAGTGAGTAAGGAAGCCTTGTTGTGTTAAGTCCTGAGATCTAAGGGCTATTTGTTACTGCAGCCTAACCTAGCCTAACCTGACTGATACAATGACTGTAATCTTGAGAAAGTTGAATAACTTCTTAAAAGATCAACTCCTTCATCTATAATAGGTGAATAACAGCAGAATCTATCCTTATAAGGATGAAGGGACATAATGCCTATAAAGCACTTGGCATATTGTAATATACAACAGGGTTGGTGTGACATTCTCCCCCAGCCTGTGAGTCTTCAAAAATGCTGCCCCTCATGAATCTGGACCTGACATCGTGGGACTGAGAACATCTTCTTGACCAAAAGGGGGATGCAAAATGAAACAAAATAAAGTTTCAGTGGCTGAGAGATTTCAAATGGAGTCAAGAGGTCACTCTGGTGGACATTCTTATGCACTATATAGATAATACTTTTTAGGGTTTAATACATTGGAATAGCTAGAAGAAAATACTTGAAACTATCAAACTGCAACCCAGTATCCTTGACTCTTGAAGGCGATTGTACAGCAATGTAGCTTACAAGGGGTGACAGTGTGATTGTGAAAGCCTTGTGGATCACACTCCCTTTATCCAGTGTATGGATGGATGAATACAAAAATGGGGACAAAAAAACTAAATGAAAAATAGGGTGGGGGATGATTTGGGTGTTCTTTTTTACTTTTTTTTTTTATTCTTATTTTCACTTTTTCTGATACAAGGAAAATGTTCAAAAAATAGATTGGGGTGATGAATGCACAACTATATGATGGTACCATGAACAACTGATTGTACACTTTGGATGATTGTATGGTATGTGAATATATCTCAATAAAATTGTATTTAAAAAAATGCTGCCCCACTAGCTGTAATCCCTTTGTAATCCCCAACCCCTTTGCTTCTAATGCCAACTCATCTCTAAGGTTTCCAGTTAGATGGCACTTCCTCCAGGAAGCCCTCCCTGACCCCCAAGTGTGGGTAAGCTGACCCTTCCTTGGGCTTCCATAGAGCCCCTATCACCCAGGCTGTAAGCTCCAGGGATGGGCAGGGAGGCGGGCAGAGTCTGGATCTGTTTTTTCCACCATTGTATTCCCAGTTCCTAGCACTGAGCCTGGCAAGAGAAGCCTCTTCCTTATTAATGAATGAATCAAAAGGAATGAAAGAATGAATGAGCTTGCCCCAAATCACACAGCTAGGAGGGAGCTAAGTGTGGTGGTTCTTGTCATGGTACCAAAGCACCTCAATGAATGAATATATGACAAAAGTGTAGCTGCTGCCTTTGTTTATTTGTATAGTGCTCCTGCCTCATCATTCTTTTAGAGATCTTCTGTTTCTTTCTCAAGGACTATCCATGTTAATGTTTTTCATCCATTTCAGCTTCATTACTTTTCATTTCATCTTGAAAACATTATGTTGAGTGAAATAAGCCAGACACAGAAGGCCAAACATTGTGTGATTCCACTTAGAAATAACTAGAATAAGTGAATTCATAAAGATAGAAAGTAGATTAGAGGTAATGAAGCGCTAGGGGAGGGGGAGTTATTGTTTACTTATGATGGGGGTAAAAAATTTCTGTCTGGGGTAATGAAAAAGCTTGAAAATGGATGGTGGTGATAGCACAACCTTGTAAATGTAAGTAATGCCACTGAATTGTACACTTAAAAACAGTTAAAATGGCAAATTTTATGTTATATATAAATGTAACCACAATTAAAATTAATAATAAATTCATGGAGCTAAAAACAGTGAAATGATTCCATTAATAATAGTGCAACTAACACTTGACTATGATAAAAAAAAATGATGGGGATAAATGAATGTCTGAAGTTTGGGAAATACTGTGCTACACCAAGACAGCTCCTCTGTGTGAATACAAGTGTGAGTGTGTGTGTGTGAGTGTGAGTGTGTGTGTGTGACAACATCAAATGCCACTCTGGAGGTACCCAGCACTCACCAATTGGAATAAGCCTCCTTCTCTGATCACCCACCTGGATTCCGGGTGGACCAGCTGGCCCAGCACTGACCACAGTCTGTTCTGCACTGGGGTTCTCTGTGGGTCTCTCCCCCAGGCCACAGTATCTGGATGGGCAGGGACTGTGTCTGGTTCATGACTGTTACCCACAGGTAGTGGGTTGAATTATGTCCCCTAAAAAGATATATTGAAGTCCTAACACCCAGTACCTGTGACTGTGACTATGCCAGTTTGAATGTATTATGTCCCCCAAAATGCCATTATCTTTGATAGAATCTTGTGTGCCAGAAGTATTAGTGTTGATTAGATTGTAATTCTTTGATTGAGTGTTTCTATGGAGATGTGACCCACCCAACTGTAGGTGAAAACTCTGATTAGATAATTTCCATGGAGGTGTGGCCCTGCCCATTCAGCATGGGCCTTGATTAGTTTACTGGAGCACTATATAAGCTCAGACAGAAGGAGTGAACTTGCTACAGCCAAGGGGGACACTTTGAAGAAAGCACAGGATCTGAGAGAGGAGCTGCAGCTTACAGAGACAGTTTGAAAACGGCTGTTGAAAGCAGATCTTTTTTCTGGAGAAGCTAAGAGAGAACAAATGCCCCAAGAGCAACTGAGAGTGACATTTTGGAGAAAAGCTGCAGCCTAGAGAGGAACATCCTGGGAGAAAGCCATTTTGAAGCCAGAACTCTGGAGCAGATGCCAGCCACGTGCCTTCCCAGCTAACAGAGGTTTTCAGATGTCAATGGCCATCCTCCAGTGAAAGTACCTGACTTTGATGCTTTACCCTGGACGCTTTCAGGCCTTAAGCCTGTAACTTTGTAACCATATAAACCCCCTTTATAAAAGCCAATCCATTTCTGATATTTTCCATTCCAGCAGCATTAGCAAACCATAACAGTGACCTTATTTGGAAATAGGATCTTACAGATGTAATCGAGTTAAGATGAGGTCATACCGGGGTGGTAGCTTTGTCCCAGTGACTGGTGTCCTTGTAAGAAGAGGGAGATTTACAGACACAGACACACACAGAAGAAGGTCATGTGCTGATGATGACCGAGATTGGAGCGCTGCAGACCCAAGCCAAGGAATGGAAAGGATGACCGAGAGCCACGAGAAGCCAGGGAGGGGCAAGGAAGGATTCTTTCCTAAGGCATCAGTAATAACACACACCTGCCTCAATGGTAACTCAGTATTTTGCACAGATCTCAATTATTAATCTGTCGTGGAGATCAGTCGTGGCCCTCAAAACTCACGTGTGCTCATCTGGTTACTTTCTTCACTTTCCAGTTACTTAATTAATCTCTGTTTGGAGTCTTCAATCTACCACTTGCCAAAACAAAGTCTCATTAATTTAAAATCTCCTGCACCTTTCTCTCCAACGTCGCGCCTAAGTTCCAGGGAGCTTGCCAAGAAATCTGTCTCGCTGCTGCAGATGGCAGTCCTCGGTTCCTGTCGTGTGGCCCTGCTGCCATCCCCAAGATGGCCCCAGGGCCTGCCTCAGGACCACATCCCTGCAGAGCTCCCTGCAGAGGCCTGCTGTCTCCCCTGGAGACTTCCTAGAAGCATTCCCAGAATCCCTCACCTTGGCCAGGAGGGGAACAGAGAGCCTTCCTTAGGAGTGTTAGTTAAGTATGCTTTCCCTATCCATATCAGTTCTGGGAATTTTTACTTTTTCTTAGACGGGACAATTCTCTCTGATCACACATGCCTCTCAATCCTTGGTGTATGTTCTGTTTCAACAGTCCTCACACTTCAGCCTATATCAGAAATAGGTTGCTGGGCCCACCCTCACAGGCTCTAATTCAGTAGGTCTAGAATTTCCTGAGAATTTCCATCACAACAAGTTCCCAGTGATGCTGACGCTGCTGCTCAGAGACCACACTTGGAGAACCACTGCCCTGGACCATTCAGTGCCACTTTGGCTTTTTATGCTCAAGCACCCCCCACCCACCCACCTAACCATTATTTCCGCTCCGAGTTTCCAAAGTCTATTTTGGAAATTCAAAAAAAGTCCCCAATCAACTCTTTCTCTGGGCATTTCTGTCTTTCCAACCCTACCTGAGGAGTCAGAGGCTTTCTTAGACTAAATTCCCCCAGAAAGCAGAGCTGGAGAGAAAAGTCTTCTAACCAAGATCGTCAGTAAGAAATAAGTTCTCAGGGAGCTGGAGCGAGGGATGGGATAGCGAGGCAGGGAAAAAGGGAGAGACTTGCAACGATGCATAATCCAGTTGGCCCCTGGTTGCTTGGTCCTGTGGGATTGTCTGAGAAGTTGGAGGAACTGCATCTCAGGACTAACCTTCCAGGGAGAGAAAAGGTAGAACACGCCTCTGCAGCTCCCATCTCCCATTGAATAGAGGTTTTCCCTCCGTTCCCAAGTCCCATTCCACAGCATCAACAGAGAAGCCCCCAAAGCAAAGGGGAGAGGTTCGTGGCACTATCAGCTTGTCCCTGCATGAAGGTGTCCAGAACCTCATAGAAATGGGGAATCCCACAGGGTGCCTGGAGGAAAATACAGGCGAGGCTGAGAGAATCTGAAGGGATGCATGAGGTGTCCCATACATGCTTTGCACTTGGTTACCATGTCTATTTGATCTTCACTAATCTGGAATAGATCCATTCCACCCCCACTCCCCATTTTTTTGGACTTTCATTACATTGACATTTTTGAAGACTCAGGTCAATCTTCTTCTGGAACGTCTCACAACCTGGATTTGTCTTATGGTTTCCTCTTGATCAGATTCAGGTAAAATATATCTTGCAAAAATAACACACAGGTGATGTGCCCTTGACACAGCTTCCCACTAGGAGGCGCATAATGACAGTTTACTCCATTACTGAGGCTAAGTGGGATCACCTGATTGACCGTTCAAGTCCTCTAAGAAGCACATGTCAAGACAGGATTAGACATGCAGGAGATTTATTGGTAGAAATGTCTGTGAAGGGCAAAAGAGGAAGGGGTGCGAATAGACAGGGAGGGCCCTTCAGATTGCTGTGCTGGTCTAACACCTGAGAAGGGAGAGACGGAAGGAAGGATTGGGTAGGAAAAGTCTCAGACTCCAGCACATTTCCGAGGAAGGTATTGGCCAGGCTAACGGGGAGTCCCCAAGCAAAAGTTAACCAGGCAGTGGATTCCTGCACAGGACAGGCATGGCCTGGTTGTAGCACCCCACTGGGCTATGATGGATTAAAAGTGAGGCAGCTGAGGCTGTCTGTCAAATCTGATCCCTGTGACGGGTCCTCTCAAAGGGAGATCAGAAGACGAACTTCTGATGGCCGTCACATATGGTTAACATTATGTCCACCCCGTTTTGTAATTAATCAATAATACATGGGGCAATTCTTTCAAAACAGGTGAACCTTCTGTTCTCCAATAACCTTTCACCTATTTGTTTCAGCATCCATTGATGACCTCAGCCTAAAGCAATTACTGCTTGCAAAATGGTGATTTTCTAATTCTTTCAACTTTTAAAAATGTATCAGTTGGAATTTTCTATAAATAAGAACTCCCTTCCCCCTTCTTTAGTATCATTATAAACCCATGGATTTTTTTTTATTCATTATATTAGAATCCATTGCCATCAACATTCTTGTTGATGTTTAAACAGTCCTGAGGTTGCCCATGGAGCCCCTTCAAGGAGGCGACCTGTGTCCATTTTGTCCTTTTGCCGTGACTCCAAGCACGTCCCTGCGCCCCAGGCCCCCCTTGTCCCTTCCCTGCCCTGGATCGGGCATCAGTCATTTCTTCGAGGGGTACCTTTTAGTGAAGAATGGCATTTAGAAGCCATGAGGGATGGGTGTGCTCGTTGCCAGTTTAGTTTTGTTTTAGGTATCAGTTTATAATGATAGTTACAATTGGAATTGAGCACCACAGATATCTTCCACACTCCCCACCGCACCCCACCTCCCCATTCCGTATTGGCACCTCCCTTCTCCCACAGTGACAACCCCAGCTCTCAGTAATACCCGCACGTTAGCTCTATTCCACAGTCCACAGCAACGAGCCTCGGGTTTACTCCACCACTACCACCAACAACAACAAAAATAAAAACTTCCTCAGTAAAGTGCATGGTTTATTTGGGATTCTTCTCATCCTTAAAATATAACCCATGGGCAGGACTCCCAGGTGAGTGAGTCTCCCTGGTGACGTGGGACATGGACCCAGGAATGAGCCTGACCCTGGCATTGCGGGGTTGAGAATGCCTTTTTGACCAAAAGGGAGAAAAGAGAGGCAAAAAAATAAAAGTTTCAGTGACTAAGAGATTTCAAATAGAGTTAAGAGGCTGTCCAGGAGGTTACTCCTATGCAAGCTTCACCTAGATATGCCAAATGGCCACAGTATGACAAGCCCTAACCAAAAGTAGTCCTGAAAACCCTAAAGAATACCCGGGTCCCTATCTGAGACACTACACAAGTTTCACTCACTAAGTTTATTCTTCAGAAACTTAAATCCTTCAGAGAGCACCTATGCCATCTAAGTCCAAAAACCCAGAGGCAATAGCCTCTTCAAGAACATCAACTAGATGTGTCCCCTTTTCCCATAATGTTGACACCCCTTTTCAACATGAACAGGTTAGAGTGGTCACTGCCTAGACATCCCTGATGATTGGGAAAGTGATTAAACTAGAGGAAGAGACAGAAACAGACAAGATGAAATTTAAAAAAGGATTATGAATACTGAATCTTTACACAATTTGATTTTTCTTAGTTGCTGTGGTGTTGGAATAGTTAGAAGGAAATAATTGAAATGGTGGAACTGTAACCCGTTACATCCTTTGAAATTTGTTCTATAGCTACTTGTTAAATTGTAATTTGAAAGTTATCACCTTTTTGTATATATGTTATATTTCGCAATAAGGAAATAACTGAAACCATGGTGTCGCAGCCCAAGAGGGCCATCCCAGTCCAAAGGCCAAAGAAGACAACGAGCATTTTCTGATACAGGAACTTTTACTCAGGGCTTACTTACAGGGTGAGAAGTCATAGAGAGATCATGATGGCTCTCTCAGGCCAGGCAGGCATTGAGTTTGCAAGGAAGACAACAGAGCAATGCAAAAAGGACAGAAAGCCTTTTATAAGGGTTTAAGACAAAGGCCCTCCTAAGGGTGGGGGGTAGCCTAAATGCAGAAACAGGTTACTTTGACCTGGGGGGTGGTGCAGGAAGGACTAGAATAACACTTGAACAATTAAATTTTGCTTTTTTTTTGTGAGACTAAGAGCTTCTTACTTCCTGCCTGCTTGCATAAAGTTACATTTTAAGGTCAATTTACCCTTTTTCTCTTTACTGGCTTAGAAAGACAATAGGTTAAACATTTAGCTGCCTTGGTCATGCAGACTGCTGTGCACCAAAGATCTGCAGGCCTGTTTTGCTCGGGCCATGGGTTGCCACAATCCACCCCTGCACAACAGTTTGCATTGACCATAGTACAGACTTTACATCCATAATTTACAACAACAATACAATAAACAATATAGTAATAATACACTGGTACAGAGAGATAATAAACCTATTAGCAAGTGGTGCTATGGCCAGGTTAATGAGTTTCATCATTTAGCACAAGTACTGCCTGGACTAAAATAGCTAAAGGATAACACTACCAGGCACTCTGCTTTATTCTATATCTAGTTTTTACCATTTTCTCAACCTTGATCACAGAAATAAATTTCCCTTTCCACCAACTTTCTGCAACTTTCTATATTCATTCAGGTTTTGTTCCATATCCCCTATTTTTTATTTTGATACAAGTCATTTAGGACAAAACGACTTCCTTTTCCTTCAATTAAAAAAAAAAAAAACCATCCTTCATACACTCTACATTCAAGTTATCAAAATGATTTTGGAAATTGTTTTTAAGCATTTCACAACATATTATTACCAATAACATTACACTTGTTAGGAGGATAAATACTGAAAACATTTTAGCCAATGCATTATTGAAATAATAACACATTTTTTAACAAGAATTAACAATACATGTAAGCATCAAATTGGACAGCTAAGTGGTTTAACAATATATATAAACTGAGTCTTCATAGTAGATAGAAGGGTTCCAGGTGAGGGGGTTTTATACTCCATGTTTCCTCCCCCTGCAGGGAGCCCTTCAGTGTCAGATCTACAGTTGATTTCCTATGTAATTCTAATAACCATGGGCTTAGGATTCTCAACCAGCGTGGCTGCATGGGCCAGAACCAGAGCCAATTGACCTTATTTTCCCCAATTTCTAGTGTTTGTGGCACAGGCAAGAGAGAGTTATTATCATTGCCCCATTGTGGCTTGAAGGCAGCCGGCCCCTTTATCTGGAGTTAATGCTGATACAGTCCTTGAGTCCATCGTTTCTATCATCCTGTAAGTGTTTAGTTGTACCCATGGTGGTGAAGGCGTATTTTGTCCCTTTGGACAGAGGACAGGGGCCCATATAGTTTACTTGCCACCAGGTGACAGGAATCTGGTGTCCTTGGTGCCCAGTCTTCCAGCACAGCCGTTCAGCCACTTCATGCGTCATTGGTGTTAGGCTGTGGAATTTTGGTAGGGCATCCACTTCTATGTTACTTAGTAATGAATTGGTGTTATGGGCAGAAACATGAAAATGTTTACCTTTTATTTGTGGCAGGCAGTCCAGATGTCTTACCACCAGATGGTGTCAGTACTGGGCTGGACAGTCATGGCTGTCCAGGTAGCAGGTTGCCCATGTGCCAATCCATGCAGAGTCAGGTGCATTTCCTTGTCCACCAATGGTGGGCATGGGAGGAGCCACCTAGGGGCGATCAACAGGAAACAGGGCATGCTGCTCTTTCACATAGGAGGCCGGTCCTAAAATTTCATGCATCTCTGTTTTTAAAGAGTCGTTGTCAAAGATGCCACGTCGTAGGATGTAGACTTTCCATTTTATCAGTGTGCTCATGTGAGCACTCCCCAAATGGGGCTCATTTATAGTGTCCCATATCCGCATACCTGTATGGGTATGTATGGTCTTCTGTAAGGTCACTGGGCACCTGAGTTAGACCTTCAACACTTGCAACAGAGGATTACAAACTCTGCACAACTGCTCTTCTAAAGGGCTACATCTGAGCTCTGTGCCCTTCCATAGTTGGGACCAGAATCTAATAGGTACACATTTAGCTTGTTGTCTTTGCCACAAACCCCACCCGAAGCCAATATTGGCACTGGCCACATCCAAATCACAGCGTATATCGGGGTCTACCCCCCTTAAAGTCTTTGCTTGCATAATAGTTCACTTAGTCTTTTCAAACACAGCCCACTGTGGAAAATCCCATTCCCACACTTTTCCTTTTCTAATTAGGGTATACAAAGGTTTTTAAATTCATACTGAATAGAGTATAAACACTTCTCAATATCTTAACAAACCAAGAAAAGCCATCAACTGTTCAGAAGTAAGCAATGTGGGATAACTTTGCATTTTAACAACAACAGCTGAAGGAATAGCCTTAGTTTTACCCAACCAGACAATACCCAAGAACTTGATGGAGTAGTCAGGCTCTTCTGCAAGTGTCCACATTTGAAGGTATCCTTGTGGAAGCACAGCAAATGTCCATTGTTTTCCCCACGTGAAGCCTAACACAGGTTGACTGGAAAAAATCTAAAAATATTCTAAATAACATAATAGGTTTAACACAAAGTTAAACAGGAGCAACTAGTTTGCTAATGGCTTCCTAAGTTTTTGTCAATATTAGTTACTAATATCTCCTAATTCCCCCAGGGGAAAACTCCCAGGATGAAATGAGCACCCTCCGATCAGAAGCTGCTGCCACTGCCCCACCTTCCTCCCTCCATGGGGCATCAGGGTGCTGAACTTCCTCTGCTTTAACCCTTTGTTGGAACAGAGGTTGGGTACACCTACTTTCCTTAGTATCAATTTCCCAGTCAGACAGGGGCTCATCATCTTTTGATGAGGAATCAACAGGGTCCCACACTTTACGGTCCCAGTCAGGGTGTGAGAAACAAGCACTATTCCTAAAAAGGAATAAATGCTCACCCGATTGTGGAGAAGAAAAGAATTTATTTACGGTGTTGCAAGAACGGGCACCCAACCAAAATGTGGGGTTGACCCCCAGAACAATAGACTCAGCAGTATTTATTCTCTACCCCTAACTGCAAGTCCCTCCTCTGTTTCTCCTTTGGCTGGATACTTTAGAGGTTGCATTCTATTGGACAAGCCTAACTAGCCCGCTCAAATTTGAAACATGCAGCCAGCCCAAATTGGAAACATTTGAAATACCTTTCCCAGGCAAATTTGCAACATTAGGAACTGTTGGAACAAATCTCCACCCCTGACTATAATGGTTATGCCCAGGCCACTTTGGAGCCAGTCTGGGCTAGTTTGGTAACAGGTTTTGGGAACTTCTATTCTGAGTCTCCACCTTGCAAGGATAGTAGATAGCAGGCGGATAAGCAGGGGAACTGACTGTGGATAGTGAGCGGATAAGCAGGGGGACTGATTATGGATTACAGTTTGTCTTTTTAACCTTCTGCCAATTCCTTAACTGCCCCACCCTGCAAGGCACACCTGTCCTGTGTGAAAGCTAAACCTAACCTCATTCTCACAAGGGGAAGCCAGGATATGCCTAACTTGCCCTTTGGGCAGCTTATGTCCTCTTACTCTAGTGCGCTAGTATGCCAATATTTCTAAACTTTTATCCAGAGCATCTTTCAATTCTGCTTGTGCTAGCCTCATATCTTTTTCTACCTTTAATTTACCTCCCAGGTGGCTTACAGCCACCTTTGCTGCTAAAGCTTCCTCAGGAGCGGTGCATACAGCTTCTAACAATGGCCAGCCTACAGCAGCCGCAATCTGGTGGCCTTTTTTTCTTTCTGAATCCCCAGAGGTCCTGTGGCCTGATACAGGATGGCTATTTGTCCAGCCAGAGAGTTAGAAACATTTCCATACTCCCTCGGCAGATTCCACTCATCTAGGAGGGTAGCCACCCCTCCCCACATAGACATCCATTCCACTGGGAGGGTGGGCGGCCCTTCCCACATAGACGTCACAGGCCTCCCCGGTATCCCGCCCAGGGCCTTCTCCTTTCCCCTCCCCAAGTTCGTGTCATCAGTGCCTGGGATCTCCTTAGTCTCCGGCTGGCGGCTATTTAATTCTCCAGGCTGGCTCTGCCAATTGACGCAGCCCAAGAGGGCCATGCTAGTCCAAAGGCCAAAGAAGACAGCCAGCATTTTCTGACACATGAACTTTTATTCAGGGCTTACTTACAGGGTGAGAAGTCGTGAAGAGATCATGACGGCTCTCTCAGGCTGGGCAGGCATCGTGTTCACAGGGAAGATGACCAAGCAAAGCAAAAAGGACAGAAAGCCTTTTATAAGGGTTTAAGACAGAGGGCCTCCTGAGGGTGGGGGGAGCCTAGATGCAGGAACAGGTTACTTTGACCTGGGGGGTGGTGCAGGAAGGACTAGAATAGCACTTGAACAATTACATTTTGCTTTTTTTTTTGTGAGACTAAGAGCCTCTCACTTCCTGCCTGCTTGCATAAAGTTACATTTTAAGGTCAATTTACCCTTTTTCTCTTGACTGGCTTGGAAAGACAATAAGTTAAACATTTAGCTGCCTAGGTCATGCAGACTGCTGTGCACCAAAGATCTGCAGGCCTGTTTTGCTCAGGCCACGGGTTGCCACACATGGTACTGTAACTGATAACATTTTTGGAAATTTCCTATATAACTATGTGTTAAGTCATACTTTGAAAGTTATTACCTTTTTGCAATTTCACAATAAGGAAATAACTGAAACTATCGTGAGAAACAAGCACTATTCCTAAAAAGGAACAAACGCTCACCCGATTGTGGAGAAGAAAAGAATTTATTCACGGTCTTGCAAGAACAGGCGCCCAACCAATTGTGGGGGTTGGCACGCAGAACAATAGATTCAGCAGTATTTATCCCCTAAACCTAACCGTAAGTCCCTCCCCTGTTTCTCCATTGGCTGGATACTCCAGAGGTTACATCCTATTCGACAAGCCTAACTAGCCCGTGCAAATTTGAAACATGCAGCCCGCCCAAATTGGAAACATTTGAAATAGTTTCCCCTGCAAATTTGCAACTTTATGAACCCTTGGAACAAATCTCCACCCCTGACTATAATGGGTATGCCCAGGCCTCTTTAGAGCCAGTGGGGGCTAGTTTGGTAACAAGTTATGAGGCTATTTTGGGAACCTCTACCCTGAGTCTCCACCTTGCAAGGATAGTAGATAGTGGGTGGATAAGCAGGGGGACTGACTGTGGATTACAGTTTGTCTTTTTAACCTTCTGCCAATTTCTTAACTGCCCCACCCTGCAAGGCACACCTATTGTGTGAAAGTTAAACTTAATTTCATTCTCACACTATGGAACTGTAACCCATAACATTCTTTGAAATTTGCTTTTTAACTACTTGTTAAGTTGCACTTGGAAAGTTATAACTTCTATGTATATATGTTATATTCTACAATGAAAAATATGATAAAAATATATAAATTTAACCCACGAAGAGTGTGTAGTGTCAGCACCATGCACACTGGAATCACCTCTTCTGTCTGTGCAGTTGTTACCACTATGATGAGTTCATCTGTTTCTACTTATATTCAGTTTAAGAGTTGCTTTTCCCATGATTTCTATTTAATTTAATTTATTTTTTTTGATTAGGTAAATCATTTACAGGCTCAAAAGTCAAAAGCTATAAAAAGATAATGACTCTTCCTTCCCTCCCTATCTTTTCTGCCCCATTCACACCTACTCCCCGTAATTAATCATTTTCATTCCATCTGGTTCATCCTTCCTGCATTCCATTTTTACAAAAAGAATAATATGTTATATATATAATTTATATAAATATATATTCTATATAAATATATATAAGATATATATCTTCTTATTTCTGTTTCTTACAGTATGCAAAAATAGTTGCATACTGTAGCTACTTCATTACATTTCACTTTTTTTCACCCAACAACACATCTTGGAAACTATTCCACATCGGTTCATAGAAATCTTCCTCAATCTATTTTTGGAATGATTTTTTTAATTATACAAGTATTGCCTGGCTTTACTTTTAAGAAGTTGAACATTTCATGGAAGGCTGAAGGCCTCTTTCACCGCCTCTCCCTGCCTCCATCCTGCAGTGCTCCCCAGCATCTGATGCTCATCCTCCCAGACCTTTATCTAAGCATATCCATTCCTGGGTTTGTATGTAGAAGGTTTCTTTACCTAGATGCTGTTGCACTATGAAAACCATCCTGCAGACAGGCTTTCTTTCCTCCATAATGGATGGGGGCGCTGCCATGTCGCTATGGATCATCCCCAACTTTCCCCAGTGAAGAACTCCTACACATCCCTTAAGGCCCAGCTCAAATGTTCCCTCCTCCTACAGCCCACCGCAGCATTGCAAGACTGAAGTCATCACTCCTACTTCTGGGTTCTTGCCGCCCGTGGCTAATCCTTCATTATAATCTTTACCCTGATATAATACTTATAACAGGGAATAATAAATGTAAGACCTGCTTGGTGTCTGGGAGACATATCGAGTCCTTAGCACCATCCTGGGTGAGTCTGGGAGTTCCCAAGGACAGGGCCCAAGTCTTCCTTCAACATTCTTTCCACAAACATTAACTGCAAGCCCACTATGTGCCAGGCCCTGGGCTGTACTTGGTGTAGAGTTGGAAAAAACAGATGAGACTTGGCTGGTCACTTGGGTCACAGTATGGGGTGGTGCTATGGGTAGCATGGACTCTGCAGCAAGGTGCCTGGGTTCAGATCCCCCCTATGCCATTTCCTAGCTGTGGGTCCTTGTGGACCTCATCTTTATTTAAAATTTTGGTTAGTTTATTCATTATAGATTTTGTTGCATTTATTTTTATTTTTTAAAATATTCATTAACATATTCTTTATCCTGATTACCAATATTTTGGCACCCCCCCTCCTTAAACTTTGCATCCCAGAATGCCTCACCTGTCTCACCCTAGTCCCAGCCCTGCCTTACACAATTATTTAATTTCATGGGCCTCAGTTTGCTCGTCTGTAAAATGGGAGGAACAACCGCACCTCCTGCACAGATTTGTTGTGAAGATTAAATGAACTAGTATGTGTTGAGAGCTTAGAACAGAGCCCAGCACCCAGCAGGTATTAGGTAAGTATCAGCTATTTATATTATTATGCCCATAGTGCCGGGCACATGTTAGATCCCAGTTAATGTTTGTTGAATAAGTGGATACGACAATAGCTACTGTGTGCTAGATACTTAATTTGAACCTCTTATCATCTTCACATCAAACAAGGTTTTTCTAAAGTTCTCCAGAAAATATAACATACCCCATGGTTCTCTGTGCTCCACATGCATTTGTTTCAAATGTAATCTCACAGTTCTTTTGAGAAGTCCAAGTCTTTCATTCTGCCCCTTGCAGCATTATTGCAAAATTCCATTCATTTCTGTCGGTGATCCCATCTCACCTTTTCCTCTTGCAAGCCCTCCCTTGCCCCGACACCCTTCCCAGACCTGGGTTGCAAATGCATCTCAATTGCCAGTCACCATTGTATTCACTGCCTTTTTTCTCCCCCTCACATTCAGTCTACTAATTTGTGAAGGAAACTTACAAAAATGCTCTTCCGATATACATCTTCTGTCTGGGCAAAAATTCAAGAAGTGTATGTCTAGTCCTTCCTCTTTTATTACTTACCACCTTCTAACTCACAGTCATCCATCTTTCATCTCTGCATTCGATTTATTTCAGCCCCTTCTTGAGCTAGCTGGACTTCAAATACAGCTTAATTATTCATCTTTCTCTAATTGGATTGTCCCTTTTCCTTTCTTATTCTGTAACACACGAATTCTTTTTTCACCATGTCATTTTCTTTATTATTTCTACTTGCTATCCATTCAGAATCTTGAGGTTCTATTCCCAGTTATAATCTCTAGGCTGGCCCATTCAATTCAAAATGACAAATATTGATCTCCGTTTCTCTTTGCTATTTCCCAATTACTCCCACTCCATTTAATGCATCCATTTGTAAAGCCTCTATTTTCCTGAATCACTTTTCCTTCTGAGTCACTTCACAATGAGGGCCCATTGCCACAGTGACAGTCACTGTCTGTCCTGGCTCCACTCCAAATGGCTTTTCTTCCCTGTCTTTTATCTCCAGACCCCCCTGCACCTGTTAGTGCCTTTGGAAACCTCCCATGGCTCGGCCTTAGCTCTGCCGAGAAAAGCAGACGGCCTGAGAATGGCCAGGCACGAGGAAACTGAGTCACCCCCTGGTCGCTGGGACATGAGGCAGAACTGCCAACAGCTTCTTCATCACAATAAGAGCACAGTTATTGATTTCCTCCCGGGTCCAGGATCTACTCAGGAGAATGGCTTTTGTTTTTTGGTTTTGATTTTTTTTTTCCATTTCTAAGTAGTTTGGATTTTTTCTTTTAATTTGGACTTGCATTATTCGTGTCTTGATTTTATTGCATTGCGGTCAAAGGATGTGGAGAATACTCTTTCTGCATTTTGTTTTTAATGTTATTAGGGGATTGAGATAGGATCCATTTTGGTATATGGTCTGTGGGCACCAGAAAGAAGATACATGCCCTGTTTGCAAATGTTTTATTTTCCTGGCTGCTAAAACAAATACCATGCGATAACGTGGCTTAAATAATAAGAATTTATTGGCTCACAGTTCGGGGGCCGGGAAGAGTTCTAAGTCAAGGCATCGTCAAGGCAATGCTTTCTCCCTGAAGACTGCAGCATTCTGGGGCTGGCTGCTGGAGAGCCTTGGTCCTTGGCTTTTCCGTGTTATCGTGGCATCTTCTCCTTTCTCTTTGGGTTCCATTGACTTCCAGCTTCTGGTGGGTCCCTGTGGCTTTCTCTCTGTGCATCTGAATTTTTTTCTGCTTATAAAGGACTCCAGGAATAGGATTAAGCCTCATCCTGATTCAGTTGGGCCACGCTTAACTGAAGTAACCTCATCAAGTGGTCTTATTTCCAATGGGTTCACATTCACAGGAATGGATTAAGATTAAGATCATGTTTTTCTGGTACGTAGCTCTAAGCCACCACAGCAAAGTACACAATTTAGTGTGTGACCGTTAACTTCCCCTTATAGTTCTATAAGTAACAGTAGTAAAAACCACCAATATTCCTCATGAATATAGATGCAAAAATTCTTAACAAAATACTGACCAACTGAAACCAACAGTATGTTAAAAGGATTATAACATGACCAACTGGGATTTATTCCAGGAATGCCTGGGTGATTCAACATATGAAAATCAATCAATGTACATCACATTAATAGAGTGAAAGAAAAAAAACACATGATCATCTCAATTGATGCAGAAAAGGCATCAGTGTGATACTGGCATAAGGATAAACAGACAGACTAATGGAATAGAATCAACAGTCCCCAAACAAGCCCATGTACCTATGGCTTCTTGTTTTCAACAAGGACATCAAGTCCATTCAATGGGAAAAGAATAGTCTTCAACAAATCATGCAAGAAATTCACATGCAGGAGAATTGATTAGGACCCCTACCCCTCACCTTACACAAGAATTAACTCAAAATGGACCAAAGACCTAAACATAAGAGCTAAAAGTACAAATTTTTATGAGAAGGCATGGGGAAACAGCTCCAGAACTTTGTATTAGGCAAATGGATTCTTAGATATGATACGAAAAGCATGAGCAAAAAAAGAAAAAATAGATAAATGGAACTTCATTAAAATGAAAAACTTTTGTGCATCAGAAAATATAATCAAGAAAGTGAAAAGACAACCTACAGAATGGGAGAAAATACTTGGAAATTATATGTCTGATAAGGGTTTACTATCCAGAATATATATAAAGAACTCCTACAACTCAACAACAAAAGACAAACAACCCAAATTTAAAAATTGGCAAGGGACTTGAATAGACATTCTCCAAGGATACACAAATGGCCAACAAGCACATGAAACGATGCTGAACATCATTATCCATTAGGGAAATGCAAATCAAAACCACAACGAGATACCACCACAAACCCACAAATGTGTTTTAGTTTCTTAGGTGCTCAAGCAAATGCCATGAAATGGTTCAGCTTAAACTGTCCTGGCCCGCGGGACGATCAACGGAGGCTCTGATACCTGTGAGGGAGGAATGGTATGGGACAAGAGACACGAAGAATGACAGCAAGACAAGTATTCTGATCAAGCTGCAAAACTTTATTGAAAAGGCAGGGTATATATGCCCTGGAGGGAGAGGGGGTGGCTAATAGGGACAGGTGGCGGTCTGGGATTGGTGGTAGCTGTTGCTGGGGTGGATGGTAGATGGGCGGCTACTTGTTTAGGCGTGAACTCTTGGCGCGAACTACTACTTCCGTAAAGAAGGCTGACGCTTTTCAAGGTTATTCTTAGCTCTAGCGGCCATGTTGTGCTTCCGGCATCACTGAAGGTGCAAGCGTCCCCAACATTAAACAATGGGAATTTATTCACTCATGGTTTTGAGGCTGGGAAAATGTCCAAATCAAGGCATCATCAAGGTGATGCTTTCTCCCCCAAAGACTGTGGCATTCCAGGACTGGCTGCCAGTGATCCCTGGTTCTTGGATTCTCTGTCACATGTCAGGGCCCATGGCAGCATCTGCTGGTCTCTTCCCTCTTTTCTGGATTCTGTTCCAGCTTCTTGCTTCCTGTGGCTTTCTCTCTCTCATGTCTGAATTCATTCCACATACAAAGGACTCCAGTAATAGGATTAAGACCCATCCTGATTGAGCTGGGCCACACACACATTAACTGAAGTAGCCTCATCAAAAGATCCTACATACAATGGGTTCACACCCACAGGAAAGGATTAAAGTTAAGAGTGTGTTTCTTGGGTACTGTTATGGTTGGGTTCATGTGTCAACTTGGCTAGGCGGCCTAGCTGTCTGGTCAAGCCGGCACTGGCCTGACGATTGCTGTGAGGATATTTGAGGCTGGTTAATAAACCAACGGGCTGGTTTGTCGGATCATAAGTCAATTGACTGCAGCTGACTGATGACTCATCAAGGGGCGTGCTTCCGCAGTGAGAGAGTGCAATTGGCTGGATTTGGTCCGGGTGATCAGTTGGAGGCTTATAAGCCGGACGGTTAGAGAACCTTCACTTCTTCTTCGGCTGCTCAGTGAAGCATTTCCTGGGGAGCTCGTCGAAGTTGCTGGTTCGTTTCCTGAAGAGTTCGTCAAAGTTGTTGGTTCGTTTCCTGAGGATTTCGTCGGACGTCTTCCTTGGAGTTGACAGTTTGTTGACGGCTCTGCAGAATTTGGACTCGTGCATACCCACAGTTGCGTGAGTCACTTTTGCAATTTGATAATCAGAGACATCTCTCATTGATTCTGTTTCCAAGGAGAACCCTAACTAATACAGGTACATAGCTCCAAACCACCACACTCCATCTCCTGGATCCCCAAAAGACATGTCCTTTCAACATACAAAATACATTCGTTCTGTCACAACATCCTCAAAGCCTTAAGTCATACCTGTAACATGCTAAGTACAAAGGCTCATCAAAGTTGGGTTATGGGTATGCTCTGTCCTGGGGCAAAATTCCCCTCTGTGTGTGGATCTGTGAAACCTAGACAACAAGTTATCTGCTTCTGATATACAATGGAGGGACAGGCATAGGATAAACATTCCCATTCCAGAAGGGAGAAATTGGAAGGAAAACAGGGGTCACAGGTCCCAAACAATTTTTAAACCCAGCAGGGCAAACTCCATTAGATTTCAAGGTCTGAGAGTCATCTATGGATTGATGTTTTATCCTCTGGGCCTGATGAAATAGCAGCCCCACCCCTTCCAAGGGCTTGCCCAGTGGCCATGGCTCCATCCCCTGCAAGCATCGGGCTGGTGCCCAGGCTCTCTGCACTCCCTGGGGCACAGGCTCCACCCTCTCTGAGCGCTGGGATGGCAGCACTCTTCCTGAATGATGAAGTGGAAGGCCTGCCCTCTCCAAGCACCAGGGCAGACTCACTCTTTCCAAACACATATCTCTTGATCCTAGATATCTTCAGTCCAGACCTTAGCTTCCTTCGTTCTGCCCTTAAAGTGATTTTTCCTTCGGTCTGTCCCTTTTAGTCTAGGCTGGCAGTGGTTCCATCTATACAAATTATGCAAAAAAAACTTGTTGGTTTTGAAGGTGGTTCATGGTGGGGGTTGGGGGGGGCAATCCTTCAGAAAAAAAGAACTTTCCACAGATCCTTCCTGGATAATTATATTTCCAATCCTGACTTCCAGGGAAATTGTGACTGGTTCCATCTTCAGTTGAACCATCACATGGAGCACTATTCTCCAGGGACTTGTTTTCCAGAAACAGAATTTTCCAAACCATCAATGTCTGGTTTGTGCCCAGGAGTTCAGTTCTCAGCTTATCTCCTTCCTCTCTCATTTTACAATAAGTTCCAAGGAGAAGCCAGGCCGTACTTTCCAACTTTAGCATGGAAATTTCCTCAGCTAAATATCCAAGTTCATCACTTTCAAGTTCATCAATTTCAAGTTCTGCCTTCCATTTGACAGCAGAACTCAATTTCACCAAGTTCTCTGCCTCTTTAGATCAAGGATCACCTTTCCTCCAGTTTCCATAGCACATTCATGATCTTCATCTAGAGCCTCATCAGAAGTACCTTTAGTATCCATATTTCTACCAATGGTCTCTTCAAAGCCAGCTAGGCCTTTTCCATGAAGCACCTCACAATTCTTCCAGCTCTACCCATTACCCAATTCCAAAGCTGTTTTCATATTTCTGGTATATGCAATAACAGCATCTTACTCTCTGTACCAAAAGCTGTTTTAGCTTCCTAGGCTGCTCAAGCAAATGCCATGAAATGGTTCCACACGTACAATGGGAATTTATTCGCTTATGGTTGTGAGGGCAGGAGAATGTCCAAATCAAGGCATCATCAAGGTGGTGCTTTCTCCCCACACACTGTGATGTTCTGGGGCTGGTGATCCTGGTTCATCTGTCACATAGCAAAGCACACGCTGGTGTCTCTGGCCTCTTCCTTCACTTCTGGATTCCATTTCAGTTTCTTGCTTCCTGTGGTTTTCTCTCTCATTTCTGAATTCATTCCACATATAAAGGACTCCAGTTATAGAATTAAGACCCGTCCTGATTGGGCTGGGCCACACACACCGTAAGTGAAGTAACGTCATCAAAAGGTCCTATTGACAATGGGCTCCTACCCATAGGAATGGATTAACTTTAAGAACATGTTTTTCTGGGGGTACATGCATACAGCTTCAAACTACCCAAAGTGTTAGTGAGGATGTGGACGTAGGAGCCCTTGTACATTATTGGTGGGAGTGCAAAATAGTGTGCTGCTGTGGAAAAGTTTGACAATTCCTCAGAAAGGTAAACATAGGATTACCATATGACCCAGCAATCCCACTTCTAGGTGAGATTGGAAACAGGGACTCCAACAGATATTTGTATACTGATGTTCACAGCAACATTTTCACAATAGCCTAAAGGTGGAAGTAGCCCAAGAGTGCATCAACAGATGATAAATAAATAAAATGTGGAATATACATATAATGAACTACTACTCAGCCATAAAAAGAACAAAGTTCTGGTATGTACTATAACATGGATGAATCTTGAGGACATCAGATTGAGTGAAATAAGCCAGACACAAAAGGACAAATATTGCATGATTTTTTATATGAAATATCTAGAATAAACAAATTTATAGTGACAGAAAGCAGAATAGTGGCTACAGGGGATTCGGGGAGAGGGTGTACGAGAGCCACCACTGCCACCTTCTTCTTTCAAGCAGCCTATTCAGGCCTAGACAGAATCTCTTAGTAACTGTGCCAGTTTGAATGTATTTTGTCCCCCAAAATGCCATTATCTTTGATGCAATCTTGTGTGGGCAGACATATTAGTGTTGATTAGATTGTAATTCTTTGATTGAGTGTTTCCACAGAAATGTGACCCACCCAACTGTAGGTGATAACTCTGATTAGATAATTTCCATGGAGGTGTGGCCCTGCCCATTCAGTGTGGACCTTGACTAGTTTACTAGAGCACTATATAAGTGCTTCCTGCAGAAGGATCCAGCTTACTACAGCCAAGAGGGACACTTTGAAGAAAGCACAGGAACTTAGAGAGGAGCTGCAGCTTACAGAGACATTTTGGAGATGGCCTTTGACAGCAGAGTTTTGCTCCAGAGAATATAAGACAGGACAAATGCCCCAAGAACAACTAAGAGTGATGTTTTTGAGGAGCTGAAGCCTAGAGAGGAACATCCTGGGAGAAAGCCATTTTGAAACCAGAACTCAGGAGCAGATGCCAGCCATGTGCCTTCCCAGCTAACAGAGGTTTTCCGGACACCATCAGCCATCCTCCAGTGAAGGTACCCGTTTATTGATATGTTACATTGAACACTTTATGGCCTTAAGACTGTAACTGTGTAACCAAATAAATCCCCTTTTATAAAAGCTAATCTATCTCTGGTGTTTTGCAAACGGCAGCATTAGCAAACCAGAACAGTAATGATTCTAAAATCTAGGACAGACGATACAATTGACCTGGGTTTGGGTCAGGATCCACTTCTCCAACAAACGGTGGCCATGGGAGCATAATCACATGGCACAAAAATGCCTGCTAGGGCCTCACCTCTGGAGGTTAGTGTCTTAGTTAACTATTACTGTGTAACATATTACTCCAAAATATAGCAGCTTGAATCAATGAACATTTATTATCTCACAGTATCTGTGGGTCACAGGGATGCAGTCATGGCAGAGCTTGGTTCTCTGGCTCAACGGGTTAGCCTGTGCTGTGAGTTCATCTGAAGGTTCAACTGGGAGAGAATTCATGTCCAAGTTCACCCACGTGGTTGTTAAAAGCATTCAGTTACAGGCTTGTGGACTGAGCACCTCAGTTCACTACGGCTGTTGGCCAGAGGCCTCTCTCAATTCCTTGCCCTGTGGACCTCTCCGTGGCACAGCCAACAGTGAGACTCCTGACTCCATCAGAGTAAGCAAGCAAAAGAGCAGGAGAGGGTGAGCAAGACAGAAACCAGAGTCTTTATGTAACCTAATCTCTCAAATGATATTTGCATTCATTGCCTAGGATGGCCTCAACAAATACCCAGAACCTACTTTGAAGGGTTTCTGTGAAGATTAGAGGTAAAATAAATAAAGGATCTAGCAACCCACTGGGTACATAAAAAGTGCTTAATCAAAAATGGCTACCATTGACAGGAGGTGGAGGGGGAGAGAAATCAGACAGGGAGCTCAAACAAATTTATTTCAGGGAAGAGAAAAAAACTTCTTATCAATAATCCAAAATCTAAGACCTAATACTCTCTAACAGTAGCCTGAGTGAAGAAAGATCTTACTGCTAGTGCTTTGAAAATAATAGTAATAATAAAAACAATGACAATAAAAACAGCAATATTTTCCTTCCTTAAAGAAAACTCTGGCTTCTTTTTCTCCTCCTAACCCTTGCTTGGGTGCCTGCCATTTAGTATATTCTTCATATATTTCATCTCAAATTGTCCCAAGGACCCAGCAAATGAAGTAATCATTTGAAAGTTTAAATGGGTACAAAACTGAAAAGAACCTTGTTCTAGAACTTCCACTTCCAGGATCATGGAGCAGATTCCATATTCCTCCCACAACGTACAATGTAAAACTCCTGTTCTGGTTTGCTAATGCTGCCGTTATGCAAAATACCAGAAATGAATTGACTTTTATAAAGGGGGTTTATTTGGTTACAAAGTTACAGTTGAAGGGCCAGGAAAATGTCCAAATGAAGGCACCAGCACAAGTATACCTTCACCAAAGGAAGGCCAATGGTGTCCATAAAACCTCTGTTAGCTGGGAAGGCATGTGTCTGGCACCTGCTGATCCCAGGTTGTGTTCCAGCTCCTCTCTCAGCTCCTGTGCATTCTTCAAAGTGTCTCTCTTGGCTGCAGCACCTCCTTCTGTCTGTGAACACTTTTATGGGACTCTAGCGATGCAATTAAGACCCACCCTGAATGGGTGGGTTACACCTCCATGGAAATTATCCAATCAAGGGTCTCACCCGCAGTTGATTCAGTCACATCTCCATGGAAATACTCAATCAAAGGATTCCAACCTAATCAACACCAATACTTCTGCCCCCACAAGATTGCATCAAAGAACATGGCGTTTTGGGGGACATGATACATCCAAACAGGCACAACCTCGAACATTATACGTAAAACAGCATAAGAAGACTCTGGATGGTGGAAAGGAGACCAGCCAGCCAGGGATCTCAGGACACAGGGGTGAGGTCCCTGGGTTTTTGTTTTGCTTCTTATCTCCCAGACAAGATCCTGGAGAAGCCAGCAACCTGGAGATAGGAATAGGTTTTGACTGAAAAAGCCCCAAGAATTGTCTGCTCTCTCCATGTCTTGCTTGGAAAGACAGAAACTTTAAGACAATAACTGCTTTACTCCTGTCAAAAACCACAGAAAAAATTGTGGCCCCACCCACACCAGCAAAGGGCCTCAACTCCCACCCCCTCCCCTTCCCCCCTCCCCTGGAGTGGTCCTGGGACCTTTATCCCTGCTGGGCAGGAATGAGGGCCTCCTCCGTGGGGTCAGTGGAGGCCATGGGGGAGTCAGGACTTTTATACCACTCAGAGATAACAGCCATCTTCTAATTTGCTATTCAGTTTCCTTATTTATAATGTGTATTGCTTATTGCCAGTCTTCCCTACCAGAAGGTAAGCACCTCAGGAGAAAATATCTTTACCTGTTTAGTTCACCGATGTGCCCTAAGCACCTGTCACCTAGTGCCTGGCACATAGAACAGGCTCAGTAAATATTTGTTGAACTCATGGATACATAACTCAGCTCTCTGGGTCACCTTCACTTTTGTGCCATGCTCCAATACACTTTATCTGGGTAGGAAAGGCTGGATTATGACCTTCATATCCAACAGAACAACTTTATAAAGTAACCAAGCAGTTAGATTCACCTCGGAAGACGGACAGCCAGAAGCACTGGGAATTAAGCCCTAATTGTGGCTCCTTGAGTTGAGCCTTGGTGGCCGTGACAGGCTGCCATCTTGTGGCTGAATCTGGAAATGCACCCAGTCTGACTTGGGGCAGTTGCTCAATGGGTGGGTGATGTCCCCCTTTTAAAACCCTTAGCCTTTTTGCAATCCTCTCCAGGCTTCTGTGGACAAGTTGGGAGTCACAGACCTGGCTCCTTCAGAGGACTTTGGAATATGTGTCCAGTGATCTGAAATGTAACCCAAACCTTTTTTGTGATCAAAATGATCTTTCACACACTCCACACATCCATTCATCCATCTACTCAATCATTCAACAAATTTTTGCTGCGCAGTTACCAGGGGTCAGCCACTGTGGGGAGCAAGAGTCCCTGCCTTTCTTGTGGAAAATACAGCCATTCATTTATGCCTCAACTATTTACAAAGAGTATGCTGGCACTGTGCTGGTATCAGGGGTTAAAAACTCGTGAGACATACTGTTCTCTGCCTTCATGGAGCTGAAGGTCTAGTAGAAAGATAAACAAGAAAAGGGTAACGATGGTGATAAGCGCTGTGAAGAAAATCCACAGGGGCAGTGCTACTTTCCATAGAGTAGGCAAGGAAGGCCTCAGGAGAGATGAAGAGATGAGGTTTGAGTTAAGGCCTGAACGATTAGGGGAGGGAAAAGCCCTCCAGAAGAGGGAACAGCATGTACAAAGTGGAGAGTGTCCTAGGAATGGCACGAAGGCCAGAGGGGCTGGAGGGGACCGTATCAGGGGCAGGGGAGACAAGCTGAGGTGGAGAGGTCAGCGGAGGCCAGATCACGCCAGGCTCTGGACGGCTGAGGCAAGAACTTTGTTTTTACTCTAAGTGCGATGAGAAGTCACCAGGGTATTTTAAACAAAGGTGATGTGGGGGTGGGGGCCATATAATCTGACTTGCATTTTCTGAAGTCCCCTCTGGCTGGGGATGAGAATGTCTTGGAGGGGTAATTAATGCAAACATTAAGACACCAGTCCTGTCCTTAAGGGGCCTCTTGCTTCAAGGGAAGGAACATGGTCAGCAGGTAGACTGATCTGAGTTCAAATCCCAGCTTCACCACATTCCAGTGCTAAGACTCTGGACAACTTCTCTAAGCTTCGATTTTCTCACTTGGAAATGGGGGGAGAAATGATGCTTGCACTGCAAATTTATTGGGTGAATTCGATAGCTAAATGGATGTGGAATGTTGGGTGCTATCCATAGCATCACAACACACACATCCCTTTACAAAATAGGGACGAGACAGACATATGCACAATTTATAAACACAAAGTAGGCACAGATGAAGGAATACTGAAGGGACCGGTCACAGAGGCCTTGAATACCAACCTAAAGCACATGATCTTCCTCGGTGGGCCATAGGAGCCAGGGAAGGTTTCCAAAAGCAGAGGAGGATCATAAACTGAGGTTCCTTTTAGGAAGATAAACTTGGCAGCTAGTAAAGAGGGAGAAGATGGAAGGAAAGAAGCTGAAGTCTCTTTCTCCCCGCCCCTGAGATGAAACATTGCTTGTCCCCCTTCCCTCACCCTGGGGTTCTGCCCTGCAGGCTGGGCACCTGGAATTCTCTTTACGGCCTGCATTCTTACAGCCCATGATCTATTGCTGGCAGGACCGTGAGTACCATGCTACTATGCATTTGCGGGCTTGGTCGTGTTAATTATGAGCATCCTTGATGCCAACCAATCAGATCCAGTCTCTGAGGGAAAGAATTTCTTTCCCAGTACCCTGGCTTTGTCCTGGAAAGCAGCCCGATTTCTTCTCAGAGGCAGTTGATGGAGAGAGGCAGAAAAGGAGCAGGTCTCAGCTTCCCGGCCTGGCTGTCTGTCCTGGGGACGTGGGGCTTGAGAGAAGGGCAGCCCACGTGCCAGGCAGATACTGGAAATCTCAGAATGACCAGAATCTAATTCACATTGATGGTCAAACACCCCTCAAACGTGTAGCCCTCATCCCAAATGAACCAGCCATATGGGATTCTGCAGTCCATTTGTTCCAGAATTGCATCTCGCAGATTTTTATGGTCTGCAGATATTAAGCTTGCAAAATGCACTTCTAAAACAGGAATTTAGAAAAATAAAGGCAGCTGAGATGGTGGATTCATTTTTCTCCCCTCTCTCCTCTCCACACCTCAATCAGGGGAAATGTCAGTCCTCAGAGAGGCCAGTGTGGAGTTAGTAAAACTTGATGTGAAGATCCTCTGGGGAATGGGTAAGGGCACAAGGAAACCCAGCTCTGGAAGCTTAGTTGACACTGCCGGGACTCAGGTTAGAGTTAAGGAGATGGAGATGGATCCATTCACCCCGCAGGCATTTCTTTGGGGCCTTTCTACACTGCCTGAGATGGAGGCTGGAGTATTTGAGACAAATCAGACCTATTCCGGCTCCCTGGGAATTTGGAGTGTGGTGAGGGAGAAAGATATAGAAGGTGATTACAGACTAGAATGATGGCAGCAAAAAGGCACAGTGAGAGCCAGGGGAGAGGATGATTCCATCCCTGGGAGATGGGGCTTTCCGGAGGAAGGGACATCCAAGCTGGGCTTTGCAGGCTGAATAAGAGTTTACCAGCAGACAAGATGGGGAAAGGAACAGCCTACACTGAGTCATGAATGCAGGAAAGAACAGAAGATATTTTCTTCTGGAAATAATTCATTTCTATTGTTGGGACCTGCGGAAAAGGGAGGGGACTTCTGGGACATGAGTCTGGACATGTGATGAGGAGCTAAAAAGAGGGTTGGGGTTAGGTGTTTTGTTTTGTTTTTATCTAGAGAAGTTGTGAGTTTATAAAACAATCATCCATAAAATAGAGGATTCTACCACCAACACCTTGCATTGGTGTGAAACATCTGTTACTATTAATGATAGCACTTTTTAATAATTGTACTTTTTTAAAACAGTTGTTACCTTTGTTACAATTGATGAAAGAGTATTAAAATAGTTCTATCTATTGTTCATTATTTACATTAGGTGTATTTTTTTCCCATATACCACTCTATTATTACCACCTCGTATTAGTATCATACATTAGTTATAACCCAAGAAAGAACATTCTTATACTTGTACTATTAGCTATAGTCCATCATCCACGATAGGGTTCACTGTGCTGTTACAATCCTGTGTTTTATCTTTTAATTTTTATTCTAGTGATATATACATCCTAACGTTTCTTCTTTTAACCACATTCCCATGTAGTTCAGTGCTGTTGATGACACTCACACTAATGTGCTACCACCATCATCATCCATTTCCAAACCTTAAGCATCAGCCTAAATAGAAAGTCTGTACAAGTTAAGCATCAACTCCCCATTAGTTCAGAGGTTTATCACTAGGTTTAGGAGTTTAGTCAAGTTAAAGGGGAATGCTTAGCTGTATAAGATTAGCTAGTTGCAAAATAATAAAAATATATGTCCTGTACATGAATTATCTCATTTGGACCTCAGAGCAAGCCAAACAAGGTCAGTGGCTATTCTCATTTCCATAGACAGATGTGGAAACAGAGGTACGGAGACATCAGGTGACTTGCCAAGATCCCACACTTGGTAAGCGGCCGAGCCAGTAGTTGGGCACAGATTTAGGGTTGAGCACAGAGTTTGGCATCAGACTGGCTTCAGATACCTCCACTATTCCAGCTTGATGATCTTAGGCAAGTCCTTTCATTTCACTGAGCTTCAGTGTTCCCATCAGCAAAATGGAAAGGATAGTCCCCCTAACATCTAGGGCTAGTATTAATGGTAAAGCATGATCCTGTTTATACAGCACCAAAAACATGGTACCAGGCTGTCTTTGTTTGCCAGGGCTGCTATGACAAATACCACATGCTGATTGGCTTAAACAACAGGAATTGATTGGCTCACAGTCTCTGGAGGCTAGAAGTACAAGAACAAGGGATCAGCTGGCCATGATACATCTCTATCTCCATCACATGGTGGTCTCTCTCCTTCTCTGGCTTCGACTTCTGTCTTCTACTAACTGACTGCATCCGAATTTCCTCTGCTTATGAAGATAACAGCCATATTGGATTAAGGCCCACCTTGATTCAATTGGGCCTCATGCAGATAGGATCTTCGAGGGTCCTATTTACAAATGAGAACTCACAGGACCAGGGTTTAGGACTTGAACATGTCTTTTTTTTTAGTTCTTATTGCTATATTTTAAGCTTTTAATTATAAAAAAGAATATGGCAGGATGGAATGTCTTAGATGTTCTTTTTTACTTTTATTTTTATTTCTTTTGGAATAAGAAAAATGTTCAAAATTTGATTCTGGTGATGAATGCACAACTATATGATGGTACTGTGAATAACTGATTGTACACTGTGGATGATTGTAGGGTATGTGAATATACCTCAATAAAACCATATTTAAAAAAATAATAATACAAACTCATCATTAAAAATTCAAACAGTATAGAAATGTGGAAAATGGAAAGCTAAATGTCTCCATCCAGCTCTCCCTGGCAGTCACTCCCTTTCCCCAGAAGAAATTTATTTTTTATACATCTTTCCATAAATTTCTTATGCATATGCAAACTCATATCCATTGATACTTTTTGGAAATTTCCTTTTCCAGTTCATGTATCTCAACCCATTTGAACATGTCTTTGTGGGGACATGATTCAATCTACAGCACAGGCTCCTTAACAAACCTCAGTAAATGTTATTAGTTTTTGGATCAGGTTAAATTTACGATTTGAGTTCCAGGTGGGATTTCTCACCCATTGGAGCTCTCCCTTGGGTTAGAGCTCCCTTACAAACTTGAATTTGGAGAAGTGTTTGCACTAGGAACTAGTCTAGTGCCAATGGGCTACAGTGATGATTTGGGGCGGGATTTTTATTAGCAGATATCCTTCAGTTCTCCCAAGTAGAACCTAAACATACCTTTCCAGTCTGAATGGCTAACCTAAACTATACGAATAGGCCACAATTCAATTCTTCCCCAAGAAAAATATGCTGCCCTCTCAGAAAAGCCCATTGAGGCGGGGAGATATAGGACAGACGGAAGAAAACAAAGAAAGGGCTTGGGAAGAGATAGGCCTAGCATCTCCTGCTGCAGGCAGGTGGCAGTGGGGAAAGTTTGCCCCAGGCCCACCGCAGCAGGGGAGTGGACAGGACCCTGCACCCCCTGGGGTCTGTCTTCACCATCAGAAAACCGAGGAAGCTGGCTGAGTCAAAGATTTCCTCCAGCTTCTGCATTCTCTGTTTCAGCCTCATTAGGAAGCCTTGACTCACACAGAGGCTATAGGTAAAAGGGAACAAAAGCCAGACCTTCAACAAGCTGGACATTTCCAGTGAGGCCTCTGTTCCCTTTAACTTAGCGATTGTGCTTCAGAAGAATATGCCTTACAGAATTCTATCAGTTAGAGGCCTGGCTCCAAACAGATGCCACCTTCAAGCTGGGTCAATGAGAGGATTTTAGGGTGAAGGCAGTGCTTAGGGAAGCAACAGGGACCAGGCTGTACCCTGGGGCTTGTAACTGCAGAATCGTTACCACCTGGAACAGAGAAGTAGTGACCGGAACCCTGAGAGAGACCGTATAGGGAAGGTGGGCTTTGGGTAGGACAACCATGAGAGAAGGATGCTTGAGGAATAAATACCTGGACCTCTCTCCTCCTGCCCTCTAACTCCTGCCAGGGCTCCCATTGGCCACACCCAACAGGAAGCCAGAGGACAGGTAGAGGGTTAGTGAAGTCATACCAGCAGCATCCCAGTCCAGAGCTGGGTGGTATAGGCTAGCAAGGAAATCTGAGTGGCAAATGGAGGGGTGGATCCAAAGTGAATTGACACCCAACTATGCACTTAATTCAACCAGGGCTATTGAGAAGTGTCTTTCCCTGGATAACCCCATCCCAGAGGAGAGCCTGGGGGTTTGCTGGAAAGAGCCCTGCTCACTTTGGGTGAGAACACTGGCCAGCAACTTTAACATCCTGTGAATGCACTGACGCATTCACTCCTTCAGTCATTTGTTCAGCTCTCACCTCTGGAAAGTGACTGAGGGCCCAGCCAGTGCCAGAAGGCCAGGCTACCAGCCCCAGCCACCCTTAGTTTCAACTTGTGGGGTACTATTCACCCATTGTAACTCTGGAGGCTGCTCTCTCAGGCACCTTGTCTGTAAAATGGGGTTAACCACTTTTCCTGCCATAGCTAAGCTGAAGCTCCAAAGAGAACATCTCTGAAAAGCACATGGCACAGATCCTGGCAGGTAATAAGTACCCCACATTTGGGAATCACTGGTCTTGTAAACAAGCCGCCCTTCCCTACCGACTCCTCATCCAGTTTCCCTCATTTGTTGCTTTCGTTGACATTTATTGTAAATGCAGTTGTGGCAGCTTTTCTCACCCCGTTCCCCATCTCCCAGACTGTAAACCCAGCAGGGTGTGGCCGCTTGTTCCTCCCTGAGTCTCTCTGGCTTGGAGCTAGGCTTACACTACATATGGCTTTGCATGCCTTTAATCCTGAGGACACCCCCGTTGGTAGGCAGTAATACTTGGTCCCTTATATAGATGAAGAAAGTCCGCCCGGGGAGGTTTAGCAACTTGTCCGGACAGAGCCGGGATTTGAACCCGCATATTGCGGCGCTGGACTGCGGTTCACCCAGCGAGACTGAGGGGAATGAATCGCTAGTCAATCAATGAACTGACAGCGGAAGAAAGCCCGCCCCGCCCGCGGGCGCGGTGGCTCCGCGCCGGGACAAAGGCCCGGCGGGGCCGGACGTGGGCCGGCGGGGTCCGCGCGCCGGCGGGGGTGGGGGGCCGGGCCCTTTAAGGAGGGCGGGCCTGCGGCGCGGAGGGCGGGCCGGGGGGCGGGCGGTGGCGGCGGCGGCGGCGGCGGGGCCGGAGAGCGCGCGGAGCGAAGGGCGGCGGCGGCGGCGGCGGCAGCGGTGGTTCCTGCTGGGTTCGGCTGCGACTCGCGCTCAGTCCTCGACTGGCGGTCCGCGGCGGCGCGCGCCCCGCGCTCCCTGCACCCGCGCCCCCCGGATCCGCGCCCGGCCCCGCGGCGGGCGGGAGCAGCGGCCATGCCGCCGAGGCGCAGCATCGTGGAGGTGAAGGTGCTGGACGTGCAGAAGCGGCGGGTGCCCAACAAGCATTATGTGAGTACGGCGCGGCCCCCACGCCCCCCTCGATCTCGCGCCCCGCCGGGGGCGATCGTGTCTCCCTGAGTCTGAAAACTTCAGCCTCGGCCCATCAGTGGCTCGGCCCGGGTCTCTCCCGGCTCCTCCCCCTCCCCCTCCTCTCTTTTGCCCCGTTCTCCTCCTCGTCCCTTCCTCCCGCCTCGCCCCCCCCACCCCCACTCGCCTCTCTGCCTCCCCTCTTCCTCTTTCCATCTCCCCCTTGTCTCCCCACCCCTGGTGCTGCGCGTCTGAGAAGTCTGGCTCCAGCCGGTGCAGGGGACGGAGACACCGAGAGAGGGAGGGAGAAGGCTGTGCTCAGGCCGCCGGCCCTGTGCCTCCCCGCTGTCCAGAGGCGCTCACACCCGCAGGGCCCCGGCCACAGAGAGCCCCTCTAAGGAACCCACCATTTGGCTCCTTCTTTTTGGAGGAGCCAGGGCGAATCGGTGGAGGAAATTTCTGAGAATGGATTATTTGAGTGCCTGCATCTTTAAAGGGTTAAAAAACAATCCTTGCTCCTTCTCTCCAACAATGTCTGTTTAAAAATGGGCCAAAGTTTCCATCTGGTACCTCCCCCTGTGAAATGGGAATCTCCTTTAGAGCTGGAGAGGACTGGAGAAAATGGGCCAGTGGCGTCATCTTACAGATGTGAAGGTTGAGGCTCAAAAAGGTTGCAGGTACTAGAACAGAGTTGCATTCGGGCCTCCCCTGCCTCTGGGAGGTGTGCTGGGGCAGATGGTGACCTGCAGAGGGGAAGTGTCTTCCACAGCAGGCCATGTCCCCCGGTTCAGGTGGCCCTGGAACCACCCAGGAGGTTCTGGGTGAAGGGAAGTTGGGGATCTGGGGTGATGTACCCAGATGAGGCTTCCAGAGGGGCCTTTATACAGGAGGGAAGGGGGCTGTGGTGTCCCTGTGATGAGAAGTGGGTAGTGGCCTAGCCTGGCTACAGAGAAGTTAACCAAAAGAGCAAGAGAGAGGGAGGGGAAAAATCCTAACAAAGAAGTGCAGAACAATGAATAGAAAAGGGCGTTGGCTGGCTAAATTTGGCTCCTTGGCCTCCCTGGAGGTATTCTTTGGATCTGTTTTTTTTTTTTTAAGAGCCTCATTCTTATAAAGCAAATTTCCATGCCTGTCATGAATAGCCTGTAAAATTCCGAAAGGAGATTGACAGGATCCGCTCCATACTCTCTACCAGAAAGAGTGTGCTGTATGAGTCTCTATTGTTATTGGCTGAGCAGCCAGTTATTTAGCCCTTAGCCAGGTGGTAGGAAGCTATTTCCTGGACCTGTGGCATCTTTAAATAGAGTGAAGTTTCCCTTGATTTCAGAGCCAAACTAAATTATCTCCTTGCCCCTTTTTTCTTTCTTTCTTCTTTTTTTTTTTTTAACTGTTTCAAATGCTGCCAAATCTTGGTTTCTTGTTTGAGCTTGTTGAGTGTATAACTGAGTTGCCTCTTTGGTATGAAGATGGTTTTCACCAATATGGTTAACAGGAGGAAGTGTAGAATTCTCCACGTTGCCTCCAACCAGTTATTTGAGCTGGCAGAACCAGCGTAGATACAGCCGCTAAAGATTGAGCATGGTTATGCACTCACTCTCCTGTCTTCAGCTCAGGCAAAATACCAGACAGAGGTCCTTAAGCCCATTTTACGGATGAGGAAACCAATGCTCAGACAGCTGAGGTCCTGGGCCTGAGGTTATAGCCAGAGGCAGAGTAGGGATCTAAATCCAGGTCTGCTGATCCCAAAATGTGCTGTTCCTTCTTCCAGACCTTACTGCTTCCCAAATCCCACACCCCCATACTTTCCCTAAGCAGAGTCCTCTTAAAACTCAGGAAATCTGCCATCATCTGTGATCTCCCTGACACGTCCTTTCCTTAGTCAGATCCCTCCCTGCCACAGTTTTTTGAAAGCTCTGAACTGCTGCTATGAGAGTCATCTTTCTAAGCTTTCAACTGCTTTTCTGGGACCCCCTTAAGACAGATCTCAAGTACTAAAACAAGGGCTTTGAGTTGGATAAACCTGGGTTCTAATTTTAAACTCACAATTTCCTGGCTGTGTGGCCTCTCTGAACCTCATTTTTTTCATCTGGAAGATGGGTGTGATGGTACCTATTTCCTGGGGAGTGGGGAGACAGTGTATTTGGCAGGGATACATGTGACCAATAGTTCTCTTCTCCGTAGTGTTCATGTCACTATGACTGGGAACGTGCCAAAGTCACATGGGCAGGGATTTCATCAAGAACTTGTTTTTCTGCATGTAGTTTTAGTCACTGCTATGATTCAGGGGGCCCCTCTCCCTTCTAGCCGCCCTTGTGGTTGATCAGATGAAGACCAACCAGGGGTTGAACTGAGGCTTGAGTCAACCCCAAGAACAGAGAAAATTTAGTTCCATGCAATAGTGTCTGAATCCAGTAGAAACAGACTGCCAGCTCCTGTGCTCAACATTGGGCTCCCACAACCCCTGCCACTATGGCCTGGGCCTAGACTTTGACTCCCATTTGTTATCTCCCTTTCTGAACGTGGCCCAGCCACCCTGGAGAGATAGCATGAGCAGGGGAGGGGGACAGTCCTGGGCTCTGCCACTTCCTGCTGTGTGACCTCGGGCTGGTCACTTGACCTCTCTGAGCTCCAGCGTCCAAGATGTGCAAATTGTGAATACAACTACCTCCCTCTAGGGAAAGTTCCTCATCCTCAGCACTGTTGACGTTTTGTGCCAAGTTATTCTTAGCTATGGGTACCTGTCCTGTGCGTTGTAGGATGTTGAGCACATCCCTGGCCTCCACCCACCAGGTGCCAGGAGCAGCCCCCACCCAGTTGTGACAACTACAAATGTCTCAGACATTCGCTAGACATTGCCACATGTCCCCCTGGGGGCAAAATAGTCCCCCTCCCAACTTCCCTAGGATATTCAAGTCACTTGTGGAGAGTCTCAGTCCCCATACCCCCCAACTGCCCACCAGCTCTCTCTTCCCACTTGCGGCCTTCTCAGCCACCACCTGTTCGCCACTCGGTTACCTCGGAGGGAGCAGGTCATAGGTGCTGTAGAAGTCATTGGAGAGCTGCAGCTGGGCCACCTGTCCCCACTAAAGCAACATCCTCTCTGTTCTTAGCCCCAGGGGCCTCATTCACCAGTGGACAGATGTGGTGGGTAGGCCCAGGGCAAGTCACCAGCAAGGTGAGCAGAGGCAGATGCTCCCAGGGTGTCCGAAATCCTGAGAGTTGGGAGGAACTCATGTTGATGATAACATCAGCAATATTATTTTTGTTTGGAGAGGGCTGGAGCTGCCACCCTCTTTTGCAGTCAGGGAAGTGAAGACGTTTGAGGCTGCCACCTTCCCTGCCCGACAGCCCAGGGGTTTCTGAATGAATGACAAAGGGGCTTCCAAGTGTGACCTCCTCAGGACCCTCTCCCCAGCTGGGTTATCTTCCAACATGAGGGGAGGTGGAAGTGTTTCTTGTAGGTTTGGGGGGTTTGTTTGGATAGCCGCGCTTCCTGCACTGGAACAGTTTCCACAGGAGCATTTGGTTCAAAGAGAGTCCCCGTCAGCAGGGCTGTGAAGATGCTGACTGGCTCTGTTTTGTTTTCTTTAAATGTTAAAAAAGGAATAAGATAGTAGTAGCAATAATAATTATAATATAATGATGAAGTTTGATTAGCTGCCCTAGGGAAGTGCTGGATTAAACTTTTTGGGTATGTAGTCCTCAGGACAGCCCTTTAAAATAGGTTGTTTTTTATGACATTAATACAATATTTCAACTTAAATGATAAAAAGAGACAATAAAATAAATATCCATCTGTCAGCCAGCCAGCTCTGTCTGATCTTTACACTTTGTCATATTTGTTGCAGTTCTTTTTTATTATTTTTTAAGGAATAAAGCATTCCATATGCAAAGCCCCCTGTGGACCCTCCCTAACACCCCCTAACGGTATCCTGCATTTCTTTTTACCATTCCCATGTGCTTTTTAAAAACAGAGTAATAGATGTGGATTTTTTTCTTTAAGAGCTTCATTGAGGTGTAATATACATACCAAAAAATTCACCGGTTGTAAGTGTACACTTCAGTGAAGTTTAGTGAGTTTATAGAGCTGTGTAGCCATCACCACGATCCAGTTGTATAACATTTCTGTCACCCCCAAAAGATCCCTTGTGCCCATTTGTAGTCACTTCCCTTTCCCATCCCCAGCTTCATGCACCTTTTAATATTTTTACCTTTCTGACACTCCCCAATGTCTTGTATTATCTTGAGTCTTTTAAAACTATATAAAAACGTTAGGCTTTTGAGATCTTGGTTGATATGTGTAGTTCCAATTCATTTTAACTGCTGTTTAGTATTCCATTTCTAAGCATATCCCTAGTCATCCAGGCTTCTACTGGGGACTTGAGGATGTTTCCAACAGTTAACTGTCTTCCAGATCCTCCTTTGTACATAATCCCAGAGGCGGAATTGCTGGATATTTGGGGTTTGTGCATTTGCAGTTCTGCATTTTCATCCCAGCAACAGTGCCTGTGTTTCCAACTCTGCTCTGTCCTTGCTAACACTCTGTATTGTCAGCCTTTTTTGTTTTTGCAAATCTGGTGGATGCAAAATAGTATCTCAGAGTGGTGCTTGTTTTCATATTCCTGCTTGCTAGTGAGGTTGAACATCTTTTCATACCTTTATTGGCCACTTGAGTTTCCATTTCTGTGACGTGCCTCTTTTTCCCCTTTGCCCCTTTTTCTATTGAGTTATTTGCCTTCTAGTGATTTGCAGGATTTACTTAAGGCTTCAGGATACTAATCCTTATGCTAGTCACATTAGTGTTCCCCTTTTAGCAGTAAGGAGACTGGGGGCTCAGAGAGGTGGAGGGACGTGCCTGAGGTAACACAGCAGGGGGTGGCAGCAAGAGGCAGCCTTGGGAACCCACAAGTCAGGAGACCTCGGGTTGGTCACTTAGGTTTCTGGGGCCCTTATACAAATTTCCCCTTATAGGAGAAAGAGGGGCCATCCTGGCCCGTTCCCTCATCTCACCTGGATTCATTCAACCTGGGTTGATCAAGCACAAGCTGCTGCCAGCTCTTAGTCTTTCTCCTTGCTCTGAGGAAACTTCTTGGGCTGAGTGTGCCCTGCCAACCCGGAGACTCCCCTCCTCCATTTACCAGGCTCTAGGAGCCCAGAACTCAGAGTTCTTAGCAGCTGAGTTTTACAGGGTAAATCACACCATGAATAGGGGCTCAGGGCATTCTTGTCTCAGTCCTAGAGGTCACATCCGGCCAGCTAGCTCAGTGGTCTAGAACAACCCATGTGGGCCTGCTGCCCAAGTTAGCTTCATTCTGGTTTTCAGCCACCAGTCATTCCCACCCCCCATCCCTGGCACTCCTTTCTTGGAATTGGGCAGGGTAGGGCAGCAAACTTGAGTGGGAAGAATTTGGGTGTTAAAAGCAGACATATTTGGGTTGGAGTTCTGCCTGGCCTTGAACAACTCATTTAAACTACCTTCCCCCCTCAGCCTTAATTTCTACATCTGCAAAATGAGTGCAATGTCTTCCTGATAAGACTTTCAGGTCAATTCTTGCACCCACTCTATACTCCATCCCTGGCTGGTTTGGGGGGAAAAGACCAGCTACCAGCACATTTCTTACAACACATGGTCACTTTCATGGTGAAAAGACCTGATTTTGAATTCTCTTCAACCACTTCTGAGCCGGGTAACTTTGGAGAAGTGCTGCCTGAGGATCTGTAAAATGGGGGTAATAATCATACTTACCTGCAAGTTAGGGGGTGATTATTAAGGTTAGCTGGTTGTCCTGAGCCTGGTGCCTTCTATATAAACAGTTATCATTGAAAGTCATCTTCATCCTCATCCGAAGAGCCGGGATGACTCTCGCCATGCCTCTCTCTGGCCCCGAGGCATGCTGGGTGTTTTCATTCAGGAGGCACTGTGAAACCTGGCACCTGCTGAGGCTGGGAGCCAGCTGTGACCCAGGCAGAGCCCTGTTCCTGCCTGCTCTAGAGGTGGGTTCTTGTCATGCACTAAATCTTTGTCCCACCCAGTTAGTGTCCTCAGAGTTAGTGGCCTATAGGGCCCCTCAGACAGGTTTTGTAAATGGCCATGCTTCCTTCTGGTTGAGAAACAGCATGTGTCACGTGTTCATCGCAGAGGCAAGCTGTGCCGAGTGAGAGGCATGCGGGGTGCCCTGCTGGGGACCTCGCCACTCATGCCCCACTGTCCTGATCCCCCCACCCATGGGTGCAGGGAGGGCTCACCAACTCCCTCACTTTGTCGGATGGGTTGTCCTCTGCGGACAGTTTCCCATCCTGCCTCACTCACACTCCAGGCACCTGCATTTGTCTTGAGGTCAAAGGGGGTGGAGCTGTGATAGTTTCCAGTGATTTAAATGGCACTTTAGTTCAGATGTTTGAGTCTGTACCATTCAGAGGAAGTATGCCAGACTGCCTGGGTTCACATCCCTGCTCTGCCCCCTACCTACAAATTACTTACCCTCTCTGGGCCTCAGTTTCCTCATCTGTAAAAGGGGGATCGTAATCATTCCAATTTCATAGGCTAATGTGAGGATTAAGCAGGCTTAGTGTAGAGTTAAGTCCTCCCTAACTGGTAGCTATTTTAACAGTGTACAAACATGGTATTGTTATGATAGTAAAAAGTTGCTAACCACATAAATAACCATCAATAGAGAACAAGATAAATAAAATATATTACATGCATATGCCAGAACACCATCATGATGGTGAAAATGTATTTCGTCTTCTGTCATGGGACTATTAGATGATAAGAGCTGGTTGCAAAACAACCAGGCTGATTCTCCACCTGATTAAAAATGAAGGATGAAAATGTGTATCTAGGTAAGCACAGAAAAACAGATAATAAAATATATACCCCCCCCTCCTTTTTTTTTTTTTTTTTTTTTTTGGCTTGTCTGTGCCTTTTTCTGTTTTCCAAATGTTCCACAGTGAACACATACTCCTTTTTTTAGTAAAAATAAAATACAGTGAATGCTCATTTAAAAAAAAAAAGCAGCAACAGTGCCAGGCTGTGGCGGCTCCAGCAAGGTTCCCACATCCTGCCACCCATCCAGTCCCAAAGCGCTGGGATTCTCTGGGCTCAGCCAGGCTGTGGTGGCCTTCTCAGGGAGCTGGCCTTGGAGAAGTTCCCCCCATGCCTGCCGCAGAGGGAGGTCTCTCTGGATGTGACTTTCCGGCCCATGAGCTGAAGAGGTGGAAGAGATGAGTTTAAAATGCCTGGGCAGATGCTGTTCTAGTTAAAATGCTCCTTGCTCAGCGGGGTTAGGCCCTTCTAGTTCTCACAGCTGAGCAGGGGTTGGAAAGAACTGCAGGCCTGAGCCCCACAGGCCAGGTGCCATCTGTACCCCAAGGTCATGAGGCCTCCAGAAAAGGTTAGAGGTGCACCCGTCCATCCGTCTACCCCACTCCCCTGGGCATTTCCTGCATCCTCTTGGCTGCACGGGAGTCGGCCAGCGGCACCATCGTCACCCTGCCAAAAGAGGAGGACGAGAAGGGCCACACACTGCTCAGTTGTGCTCATCTGTGACACTCATATCCTGGTTGCAAACTGGGCACTTTTTTTCCTTGGGGAAAGAGCTGTGGTAGGGGGAACAGTCCTGCTCTGCGTGACTCAGTCTTCCCCTTCCCCTCGGAGACGAAGGCCAGCTGTGGGCCACTGCAGCTGCAGGAAAGGGAGCCGCCACTGAGCAGCCTGTTAGTCTGGTGGGTTCCACCGGGGAGCCGTGAGCACCCACCCTTGGCCAAAGAACAAGACAATGATGGTTGCGAGCATGGTTTCTGCAGCCCCAGAAGCTGGGATCTAGCCCTGGTTCTGTCATTTACTCACTGTTGGCCCTGGGCCTTCTCCTCTGGAAAGCGGGTGGTTTAACTGGGAAGCTCAGAAGAGCTTTTGTGCAGAGGGCCTGAGGAGGGCCCCTGCAGGGGTGGCTGTCCCCTGGAGTTTCCCAGGCCTGGGTTATGCCCAGAAGTGAGGCCCCGGGGTGTGCCTTTCTTGGAGCCCTCTTGGAGGCACGGCCGTGGGTGCAGCTGGCATTCTCTGTCCCCCAATGTGATGTGAGAGCTGGCTAATGTGATAGACCCAGGAGGCTCAGTGTTTCCAGCAGCAGCTCAGCAGGCCGGGATGGTGTGGCTGAACTCTCCAGGACCCACCCCAACCCCTAGCTTTACTACAAGCTGTCGTTCCTCCACTCCATTTTCCAAACTGCAGAGCCTTCTCCCCCCGTTCCTTGCTGGCCCAGATACAAGCCTACGAGGAGGCAGGGTTGACACCAAGCATCTTCTTCAAGGGACTAGAAGGGTGTCTGGTGTGTGGGGGTGGGGAGGGGGAGGGTCTCTCCCCTGCTTTTTACAGCCCTGTCTCAGGCCTAACTGGGGCCTGTGGTTACCAGGTGTAGCAAATAAAAATACAGGCTGCCCAGTTAAGTTGGAATTTCAGATAAATGTGCAACATTTGGGACATACTTAGACCAAAAACGTATTTGTTGTTTATCCAAAATTCATGTGTTACTGGACATCCTGTATTTTATCTGGTACCCCTGCCAGAACAACCACTTAAAAAAAAAAAAAAAAAAAAAAAAAGCAACAACAACCAAGAAACTTTCTCATTTTGTAATATCAACAATCTTTCTTGAGAATTTACTAAATAAATATAAGTCCTTCCAGGTACTTTTTGTTAGTTTGTTTTTCTTAATTTCTTTTTTTCCTGAATACCCATTTTCACTAAAATATTCAACAGTGATTCTACTTTTTATACTAAGGTTCATATACTCTTTATTGCAGAATAACATGCTTGTCAATAATTACATGGTTGAAGAGCGATAAGTAAAAATACCTTGAATTATTCTTCCACATCATGTGGAAAATCCAATACTTTTTTAACTTTTTATTTTGAAATAATTTCAAACTTCAGGACAGTTGCAAAAATAATACAAAACCTATACAGTGAATTCCAATATACCCCCCACCCCGTTACCGAGATCCATCGTTTGCCACATTTGTCAGATCATTATATCTATCTGTCTGTCTGTCTGCCCTGTATCTGCTTACCTATTTCTAAACATTTGAGCATAGGTTGTAGGTATCATCAGGTGCCACGTGCTTCTAAGCACAGGGAGGATGTATAGAGAAGTGAACCAAGGATTCAGACCTCAAGGAGGTGAGCGTCTGAGAAAGACAAGCAGGTAAACGGGTGATTTCAGGGTTCATCTCACCCCGGGAAAGGAGCAGAGGCCTGTACCTTTGTTTGGGTTTGGAGGATCTTGGACTTACCTTGGGGAAGGTGGCACAGCACAGGTGATCCATGGCTGAGCACAAAGGACAGGTGGGGTATCGCCAAGTGAAGAGTAAAAGAATTTCAGGCAGAGAGGTAGAAACCATGGCATGTGGCTTGCTTGACAAAGCAGGAGTGATTTGGAGATGAAGCTGGTGGGTATTTGGGGGCCAGAAGGACCTGGGGGCTCCTGTGGGGAGCAGTACCACAGAAGGATGTAAGGTCTATCCCCCACCCCAGGAAGGCCATGGGTACATTTGGGATGGGAGGCTAGGGCTCAAGACTAGAGGGGTTCCAAGATGGAAGTAGTTGGGAAGAACTGATACTCAGGGACACTCCCCATGCTTGATGGGTAGGTAAGAAGGCCTTTCCCAAGAGAAGGGAAGGAGCTGGCTTCCATCCCAGGGCTGCCAGTGGAACACAGACAAGCACAAGGCGGCTGGAGGGAGAGAGCCCCTGTCCAAAGTGGGGGGCTATGTGTGGGCAACGGAGATGAAGTTGGGGGGTGGAGAGGCAATGTTGGAGGGACCTGTGGAAGCCAGTGGAAATTCTGAAATTTGGGAAGGTTTACATAACTCCAGACTTGTTTGTTCTCAAGGCTCAATAATAGTATTATTATTATTATTTTCAAATATGAATATTATTTGTCATTTACCTGAGTGTCTATTATGTGCTCAAGGCTTTTCATGCTTTATGATTACTCAGGATTCTTGGGTTGCAAGTGACAGAAGCAAATATGACTAAATTAAGCCAAAGGGCTTGTATTGGAAAGATGCAGCTAATGAATGGAGGGGCGAGCTCAGCACCCAGGTTTTGGAAAGGACCTGGGCAGCCAGAGACATCCAGGGCATAACCAGAGGCAGCCGCCGTTCCATCCTTTTTCTGTCCTTATGGCCATTCAAGTGGCCTCTTCCAGGAAGAGAGAGACTGATTGGCTCAGCCCTGGCCAGGGAAGGGCAGGATGTCGTGATTGACAGTCCGTGAAAACTGCAAGTGGGGCTGGGTAGTGGCCGAAGGAGATGCAGGACAGGTGTTGCTGGAAGAAGGGAGCATGGGACCTGGACAGGAAGAAACAGTAAATGTCTGCTGTGTAGGTACGGTTATTAGCCCATTTCACAAATATGGAAACTGAGGCTCAGACAGGGGAAGTGATTTGCCCTGGATCACACTTGGCTTTAGTATCTATCATTGACTGTAAATAAGGGTACAGTCCACTCAGCCCCCAGACTTGAAGGGAGAGCGTGCCTTAAAGCACCCACGGGTGGTACCTTGTGTTCTGCTTAGCTAAGCAGAAGTGCACCGACCCCCCCCCCCCCCCAGGGGCACTGGCAGAGAAAGCTTGAAACCCACATCATGATGTCATCATTTCCTCCTCCCCTAGCCAAGGTGTGAATCAGCAGCCTTGTGGCTCTGGGCCACCCTTGGCTTCCGGTCAGTTCCACAGATGTGGGTTTAATCGTCTGGCGGGGGCCAGGCTTGGCCCAGTGCTGGAGAGAGGCTGAAATGACCGGTCACAGTCCTTGTCCTCACAGAGGTCACCATCTGTTAGGAAAACATCACCATAGGATAAGGGCTGCAGTAGAGCATGGGAAGGAGCTGGCAGGACAGGGCAAGGGTTGGAGGCCTGGGATGGCCGTTCCCTGCTGGGACAGAGATGTGCACTCTGAGCTGGGGACAAAAGGAGCTGGGTGTTCTGGGATGGCAAAGGCAGAGGAGCAGAGGGGTTCTTAACTGGGGTAGAACTCAGAGGGTCCTTGGACTTGGAAGGAGGAAATTATGTCTTTATTTTCAGTAACCTCTAAATGAAATTAGGGTAGCCTTCTATTATGTAAATGAGGGTAACACCCCTTGGTGATATTTTTGTAATACCTGTGACTGCACCCATAATTTCATATCATTTTACGTTTATTGCATGTATCCCAAGATATTATTTATACTTATCACTACTTCAAAATTGTGGTATTAGACCTGCCCCTGATTTTGTTGTTTATTGAGTTAATAAAGAAATACATGCATTCCTGTGCTGTAGTTTTGCTTTTTAAAATATGTTGATAGTTGTAATTCAGTAGAATAGTTTCATTTTGAATCGTCTGTGTTTTCTTTTATTTATTTTTAAATTATTCTGAGAAGGGGTCCCTCGGTTTTCATCAGATTTCCAGAGGGGTCCATGTCTCCAAATAAGATGAAAGACCCCTGGATGGAAGTTTCAGGGTTTGGGCTAGGAAGCCAGAGGGCATGGCTGTGTGACCTTGAGTAAGGCATGTAACCTCTCTGTGCCTCGGTTTCCTCATCTGTAAAATGAGGATAAGAGTAGCTCCTGTTGTGCATTATTTCATGTAAAGGGTTTAGAGCAGTGCCTGGCACATAAAAATCTAAATAAACAGTTACCTATTACCACCATTATCCTTTTTTTTTTTTTTAACCATACCACCAATTTCTGACCATGATCTGCATTTTTTCAAGCAGTCCCCAAAGAAATGACACAGACAGTCTGTAATGACCACACGCTAAGACTCATCTGCTAAATGAACCACCTAGGATGCACCCCTGTAAGATTTAAAGCAGTTTTCCCCAGAGATTCACATATTTGGATATTTGGCAGAGTGGTAATTTTTTAAGTGTTGAAAGCCTAAATATTTATCCCTAGCAGCATGATTAACTAAATGCTATGTAGTCCCACAATGGGCTATTAAGGACGTGTTCAAAGAATTTGTCTGAAATGGGGAAATGCTCAGCATATAATTAAGTGAAAAAGACAAAGCATATATGTAGAGTCATCTTAATTTTGAAAATTATTTCTAGGTATAGAAAAACAGCCGGGGAAGAAATATTCCCAGAGCATCATCTCTGGTGGTGGAAATGTGGACAGTTTTTAAGACCTCGGGGTCTGTGGTCAGACCGTTCATTACCAGCTGGGGTGAAGGGTCACCGAGCCTCCTGAGCCTTGTTTTCTTCCACTGCAGACTGGGAATGGTAATAGTGCCAACCTCGTAGAATTGTCGCTGCTCAATCACATTAAGCACATTCTGGACCCTCCATCGCTGCTTGCGATGACGTTATATTTTATATTGTAGTCTGTTGTTATGTACGATGCAGAGTTTCTCTAGAGTGGAAAGGGCAGTCTGGGAAGGCTTCTGGACGGAGGGAGGAGGAGGGTGCTCTGTTTCCCTTTCTCCCTTCCTTCCTCTTATAGGCTTGTATATGAAGCGTGAGAAGGGGCGGAAAAGTCCACACAGGGCTTGATTTGGAGGGACTTGGGGGGCTTGTTCTGCCAGATTAGGAGCTCAGCAGGAAGGGCTGTGGGAATAGTCAGGGGTACCCACAGAACCTGACCGTTGGGAAACAGACACAATTTCCTTTGGAAAAAGAGGCTTCTTGGCTTTACGAAGTTTGAAACCTACGTATGCAGCCCCCCTATTTTATCTGGTGCAGGGAGCTCCCCTCCCCTTATGACCTCCCCCCAACTCGCAATAAGTAGTTGCTGCAAGGTCTGAGATCTCCCTCCCTCTACAATCTCTTGTAGCTCTTTTCCCCTTCTCTGTACCATAAGCCCAGTGGGTTGGGAGAATGAGGCTGGAGTTGGAAGGAGGGGTTTTAAAGGAAGTAAGTACCCTGGGCCAACTTGGTAGTCCTCTTTCGGGGCAGCCCTGCCTGTCACCCCACCAGGCACCCAGCTTTGATGCCGAGGCTCCCAGGGGACCAGCCCCATCATACACCCTCACATTGGGCTCCAGCCATGTGTTCGCTTGTCTCATTCTCTCCTGGGAGGCCCTCAGTGCCTCATAGTCCAGGGTGTGACCCCCTGTTTTGTTTTCAGGGCCTGGCCCAGAATTGGTGCCCAGCCTGTTTCTAGTTCTTGAACATAGCTGTAATTGCCTGGTTCCTCTCAGTCCCAAGGTCCTGTGATTCCAGGGGAGTAGCTGCTGGAGTCTTTGGGAGCTGAAATGGGATCAGATTCCACGTGACAATCCCCCACTAGCCCCAGGCTGTGCCAGGTGTCCTAGTGGTGAGGGCACAAGCTTCCGAGGCAGCCAGACCTGGGTTCTAATCCTGGCTTTGCCACTTTCCTGCTGTGTGCTTTGGGGTGGTGTTCCCAGTTTGCTAATGGTGCCGTTATCCAAAATACCAGAAATGGATTGGCTTTTATAAGGGGGGTTATTTGGTTACAAATTTACAGTCTGAAGGCCGTGAAAATGTCAAAGTTAAGGCACCAACATGAGTATACCCTCACCAAAGGAAGGCCAATGGCATCTGGAAAACCTCTTTTAGCTGGGAAGGCACGTGCTGGCGTCTGCTGATCCAGGTTGTGTTCCAGTTCCTCTCTCAGCTCCTGTGCATTCTTCAAAATGTTGCTCTTGGGGCATTTTGTCCTCTTAGCTTCTCCGGAGCAAACACTGGGCTAATATCTCCAAAGCATCAGCAAAAGGCTGCCTTCAATGGCCGTCTCCAAAAGTCTCTCTAAGCTGCAGCAGCACTGAGCTCCTTCTGTTTGAGCTTTTGTAGGGCTCCAGTAAACTAATAAAGACCCACACTGAATGGTCGGGGCCACAGCTCCATGGAAATAATCTAATCAAAGGTATTACCCACAGTTGGGTGGGGCACATATCCATGGAAACAGCCTAATCCAAAGATTCCAACCTAATCAACACTAGTATGTCTGCCCCCACAAGATTGCATTAAAGAACATGGAGTTTTGGGGGACATAACACATCCAGACTGGCACAGGTATGTTCCTCAGCTTTTCAGAACCCCAGTACCTTCTTCTATAAACGGGGAGTTGGAGTCACCACAGTGCCTGACATATCGTAATAATCAAGGGAAGAGTAATTGTAGTTCTTAGTCTAGCTCAGCAGGCACAGAGCATCCTCTAACCCCCTGGGCTGCTATTAGGTTGAACCATATGAAATAGTATTTGACCATTTTTGATCCATAGATGCTATGCTGTCGAATCCTTAACTGTCACCCCCACTAGGCAGCCACTGCTGTCACCCCATTTTGCAGCTGAGGAAACGGCTGAGATAGGCCACGCAGCTGGGAAGTCATAGGGCCAGGGTTTGAACCCAGGTGGTGTGAGGGGCTGGGCAGGGTCAGAACTCTAGTTTTTAACAGGCACCCCAAGTGTACTGAGCATCCAGGTTAGAGAACCTTGTTTTGGGGTTGCAAGCATGATGGGGTCATTATAAAGCACCTCCTACTTGCCAGCGCAGTGCTTAGCGCCACGCGTGTGGCCACCGTCACTCCTGGCAACAGAAGATTGCCCAAGGTCACTGGGCTGCCAAGTGGTGGAGGCAGAATTCGAACTCAGCTCTGCCAGTCTCAGGAGCCAGGGGAAACAAATGCAGTTGCTTATGGTCCACACTACTTATTTGTCATCTATCTGATCCTCTTGGTTAGGAGTCAAGCAGACCTGGGTTCAAGTTCCAATACCCTTCCTAACCAGCTATGTAATTTGGGGAAAGTGACCTAATCTCTCTGAACTCAGTTTTCTCTGCTGTGAAATGGTTGGATAATAAGCTCCACTCCACGAAGCTTCCATGAGAGCATAATGCTGGGGATTTAGCAAGTGCTCATTAGGTGTTGGTCCCGGTCTACAGAACTCCTACTCATCCCTCAAGGCCCAGAGCAGTTGTTTCTTCATCTGGAAAGCCTCCCCTGGCTCTGCTAGCAGAGTTAGCCCTCATCCCTTCTGTGCTCCCCTGGCAGATGTAAAGGACTTAGGTGGAGTCTTGGTTTCCTGGAGCTACCATAACAAATTACCACAAACTGAGTGACTTAAAACAATAGAAATTTCTCTCTCACAGTTCCGGAGACCAGAAGTCTGAAATCAAGGTGTCAGTAAGGTTGGATCCTTCTGGAGGCTCTGAGGGTGAATTCATTCTGTGCCTCTGCTAGCTTCTAGTGGCTGCCAGCAACCCTTGGCAACCCGTGGCTTTTAGCTTCCTACCTCCAAACCTGACATCACTTTTACATTGCCTTCTCCTCTGAGTTTTCTCTTTTCCTGTCTCTTATAGGGCCCTTGCCATTGGGATTTAGGGTCCATCTGAGTAACCCATCTCAAGATCCTTAGCTTATTTGGAAATGGAAAAGACCTGGTTCCAAATAAGGACACTGGTTATAGGATCTGGGTATTAGGACATGGTTATCTCTTTTGGGGGACCACCCTTTAACCCACCACACCCCACCAAAAGGGAGAGAAGGAAAGCACATCAGGCAGCTGTGAGACAATTCTAGTATCTTCTCTTTTGAGCACCCACTGTGTGCCGGCCACAGTACTGAGCTCTTTAGTTATGAACTGAGACCCATCTGACCACACAGCCTGGGTTTTTCCTTCCATGTCACATACGCTGACTTGGATCCCAGCTCTGTCAGGTGCCAGTTATGTGACCCACCATTGGCCCTTTCTCAGTCTCCCAATCCAGTGGCATCCCATAAATGAAGTACTTAGCATAGTGCCCAGTAAGTACAATAACTGAGGCCCATTTTGATTCTTACTCATTACTTGGGGGACATGTGTAGTTTCTACTTTGCCGTCTTTATTGCATGCTCCTGGAGGACAGGTCCCAGCCAAAACAGAGCTTTTTCCCCTGCTTCCTGGATGCCTCGCACATAGTAGGTGCTGTTAATGGCTACCCAATTCTCCCCAAGCAGCCCCATCAACACAGGAGAGACCCCCAGGCTTGAACCCCTTCAGGCCCAGCTCCAATCCCCACAATGGCCATCTCCTCTCGGGCCCAGCAGCCTTGGCGATCTCATCACACCCTCCGTGCCTGCCCTGGAGGCTTTCCTAGAAAGCTGGCCTTCAGGTTGGTTTCGGCAGAGTCTGGGCTCCAGCTGCCAGCACCTCTGCTTGCCATTGGAACGCTCCCCGTGCCGCCTTGGGCCAGATGTGTGCGAGAAGCGGGACGTGAGTTGGCAGCCAGCGGTCGCGGCTGGAGCTGCACAACCTGGACTGGTGAGCGTTTTCCACCAGTTCAGCATCTCAGTCTGGAAGCTCGCCTGGGCTGGCCTGGAAGGGCCTCTTGCCACCCACCCCTCTGGATAAGACTCCATCAGTTAGGTCGGCTCAGAGGGTGGGCAGCACCGTATATGTGAGTGCGCATTTGCTTGGAGGGGGTTGTTGTCTGGTCTCCCAGCCTGACATTTCTGACTTTTCCTTTCGACATATCTTACATCACAAGATTTGAGTTGGCCCGGGGAGGTGGTTACTCAGTCCAAGCCTTCCCTTTTCTCATTCCTGTAATGGGGTTATTAGTGAGCGCACTGGAAGTGTTCTGTGTGCCAAGCACCTGTCATGCATTAGCTCATTCAATCCTCAGTCACCTCTGTAAGGTAGTTGCTATTATTCTCTCCATTTTACAGATGAGGAAATAGAGGCTCGAAGCCGTGACGTGACTTGCAAAGTTGCACAGTGGCTTGAAGCCTTGGAGTTTTTGAGATTCAAACCTGAGTACTTTAAAGCCAGTGCCTGTCTGTCTGTCTCTCTTTTTTTTTTTTTTTTTTTGAACACCTGACATTAAATGATATTAAGGAATGATTATTATTTTTAATTTCTAAATTTACGTGCATGCAGTAAAATCCCCTTTTTTGGTTAACAGTTCTAGGAGTTTTGACACGTGTAGTTTCTTGTAACCACCCCCCATTCAGGGTAAAGAACAATTCCAGCACCACAAAAAATTCCCTTTGGCTGGACTTCCTCTTAATTGCATGGGACTGTGCTTCTACATGTAGTTCAAACTGCCCCCATGGTATTATTTGCTTCTCCGTTGCCCATTCGGAGACGCCTTGGGATGAGATGTGGACTTCTCTCCCAGGATCCGGTTCCTGGGTGCAGCCCTCCTCTGTAACAAAGGCAGTTGTGTTTCTGGTCCCCTTGGTACTTTGGCTGTTCATTCGGCCATTTCAAGAGCATTGTTATTCTCTAGAAGCACAGAGTCTCGAATGAAGTCACCTTGGTTTTTGACTGTGTGGCCCTGTGTTGGTTTTTTGTCTGTCTTCCTGCCTGTCTGCCTGCTTCTCTTCCACCAGACAATTCCTGAGATCCCAGGCTTTGGGGAGGGGGGCTGTGGTGAACAAGACAGGCCTGGTCCCTCCCCTTGAGGACTCCCGAGGAGGGGGCAGTGACAGTCACACAGACGGACCACAACACCCAGAGGAACGTGTGCTCGAGAGCCCCCAGCATCTGTAGGAACATGGAGAATGGGGGCCAGACCCAGGCTGGGGGTATCCAGGAAAGCTTCCTAGAGGAGGTGACCTCTAAGCTGACACCTGAAACATGGAGAGAAGTGGAGCAGGCAAAAGAAAAGTGTTCCAGCTGGAGGAAATGACGTGCAGAGGCTGGAAGGACAGGCCAAAGCGGGAAGCAGGGGGTAGATTGCAGGGGACTCTACCCCCACGCTGTGCAATGTATTATCTCTCTCCGCACAAGGCCCAAAGCTCTAGGAGGGCAGGGGCTTCCATCTTCCTCATTCTTGGCCATGTCCCCAGCCCTTGAACAAAGCCTGGTATACAGCAGGTGCTCTGTGCATATTTGCCAAATGAAGGAATTTTTTCAGGACGAACTGAGGAGTTTGAAGCAGGGGAGAAACATGATCAGAGTTTTCTTAGAGAGAGACCGTCCCTCTTCCATCTCCACCTCCACCTCCCAGCCCATTCCACCTCTGCACATAGGTAAAATCAGAGCCTTTCAGCTCCATCATCCACCCAAGCAAGTGTCACCAGCGAGTGTCACTGTGGGCCGTCTAGACAAGGAGCAGCTGCAACACGGCACTAAACCCAGAGTGTCTCATCTGACACTAAACACCACAAGCACTTGTGTTTGGGCCCCATTCCAAGCATTTGCTTAATTGAAAAGACTGAAGAAAAAAAAAAAAAGAAAAATTGGCAGACAGCCACCTCCAGTGTTTTTGCTTGCTGCAGTGCCTGAGCTTGATGGTTCCTGACTTGGGGACAGGAAGGCACTGGCCTGGGGCCTGGAGAGTCGAGGCCTGGCCTCAGGGAGGCTGGGAGGGAGGCAGGACTTCAGAGGCTGACAGGGCTGCAATTGAATATTGCCTCGCCCACCTCCCAGTTGTATGACTCTAGCTGTGTCACTTGGCCTCTCTATGCCTCAGTTTCCTTGACTCTAACTCTAAAGTTCTTACCACCCTCCTAGACGGTGGGGTGTAAGGATTGGGCATGGTGTATGTAAAGCAGGCACGTTCCCCAAAATGGTAGCCAGTATTGTTTTCCCCCCACCTCCACCCCCATTTACCAAGGGGTGTTGACTGGATCCCGCCCAGCTCTGACATCTCATGACTCCCTTCTAGGTCTCAGGGGCATTGTCACACCTGGCACCCTTTGTCCAAAGGTCAATTTCATTTACCTTCTTCAGAAAAGATAAATATATGCCCTTCAGCACTGCCAGTGGCAGTCCCGTTCTGGGGTGTTGGGAAATCAAGCTGCAGAGTGTTGCAATTCCAAAAAGAGTTTGGGAGCACTGACCTATATAGGCCAGATGTTGGACAGATGGCTGGGGAGAGTCAGATCGGAACCAAAGGGAACTCATGGTCTCCAGGAGGAATAGTGGGATGTTCCCCATTAATTAAGCCCATGAAGCTTGTCTAACAGCTTCTCCGTTTCTCGCCCTCTCTTCCTCTTCCCTCTTCTCTTTTTCTCTTCCTCCTCCTTCCCCTTTCCCCTCTGGACCATGCTCCTCTACCTTGGGCTGCATCGCCAGGGCAGCATAATGCCGGAGAGGCAGCTCTGAAGTCTAGACAGTCATTAACAAAGCTGTTCCCGGGATCTGCCAATCCGGAAACACGTGGGAGCTTCAGGGGGGATCCACACCCACCTTTTAGAGTTGGTTTCTTAAACGAGTGTGTGGATTGCTGGGCACCCTTGGACATATTCTCAGGGCATCTCTTCTGCTGGAAGGTTTGAATTCAGTGGGTTCATCTTTTTTTTTTTTTTTTTTAAGCAAATGGTGCCATTCTGTTTCATCTTTTTTCCCTTATTAATTCCTAAATGGTCAATATCTTTTATTTTCACTTCTGAATAAGAGAAACGGCATTTTGGTCCATTAATTCACCTACTCACTCCTGGAGGACATTAGCCCGCTCTGCTAGTATGAAAGTGTAAATGTCGTCAGTGTCTTGAAGGGTTAAATTCTTCAGTGGGTTCATCCTGAAACTAACCCTGCTGCTTGATTTCAGGCTACTCATGCTTTTGGGTTAAGGTCTCTGGCTGCAGAGCAGGGTAGCTGTAGTTATCATGAGCTAATGGCTTGCTGCAGAAGCTGTACCTCCTCATTGTGCTGCCTGAGAGACAAGACTTCTCCCTCCATCTAGAAGGGGCTCTGATGTTTCTTGGGAATGAGAAACACCATTCTGAAACACAGCTTCTGCACCCTCAGCACCTCCCAAGAGAATCCCTGGGTTCTGGTTTCAACTCATCCTGCTCACATGTGGCCTTGGGCAAGTCCCTTCGCTTCTTTGGCCTCCTAACCCCAACTATAAAGTAAGGGATGGACTAGAGCAGAGTTTTTAGATATTTTAAAGGTCTCAGAATCCTCTGCTCTCTGCTGGAAGCAGGCAAAGGAGGACTCTGGCAAACAGGAGCCCAGACCCTGTCTAAAAGCTCCACAGACTTTTGCCTTATGGAAACGTGGACCCACAATGTCTGGCAATTTGGCCTGCAGGCTGTTGCTGGGTTACACCCTCTGCCATATATAGAACAGCTAAAAGTGGCACTACTCTAGTGGAAACTGGAGTGGAGAGCCCAGAGGCCCACCGACTTGGCCTTCCCTGCATCCTGGGGCATCTTGGAAGCCAGCTGCACTGCTGGCCCAGGGCACTTCTAAGAGCTCTCCACGTTGAAAGTTCTGTGGGCAAGTCATTGTGAGGGAGGCACAGAGGGTCATAAGGAACTTGCAAGGAAATTCAGACACTGTCAGGGAAGTGCAGAGTCCACAGCTGACAGTGGAACCCTAATTAAGTCACCGTACCTTTCAGCCCCTCCGCTTCACCATTTGTAAAATAATCTGGGTCAGGGGGCAACATGTGTAGCACACAGCCTATTAATCTCCCCTGTGCCCGTGCAGACATTGCTAATGGATCACAGAATTCTGTCTAGCTGATGCTCCTTTCTCACCACCCCTGCAGGGAAGCAGCCGCAGACTCCACCAGCCCCACTTTCCCCTTCCCCACTGGGGCCTTCTCTTTAGGTGTTTTCTTTAGTCTCTCCAGTCATGCCAGGCCCCCCAACAGCGTTGCAGAGACAGAACAGGGCTTCTAACTTGAGAAATGTTGTAGGCCAGTTGATCTCTAAAGAATAACTCCAAATGTAGTGAGAGTAGCAAGGAATTCCACAACATCAGTACTGTCCTCACTCTCAAGCCTTCTGCAACTGACACCACCACCATCTTTGCCATATCTGTGTACCACCTCTATGTATATCAATCCAGTATTGTTCTTCAAATTGACTCACTTTGTTCCCTAGATTGTTTTTAAAGGGAAACTTTAGCTCTCTACCATAAGTGGAAAACCAGTATCATGTCCTAGAAAGAGAAGGAAACTAAACACAAAGGAAAAAGAAAATCAATATATTAAATTCTCCCTGGGTAGTGCTGCCTCCACTGAGATCTTCTGCCCCTTCCTTAAAAAGTGAGATGAGCGAGTGGTGGAGGGGTGTCACCTTCCTGAGGCAGTCAGGAGGACGAGAAGAGAACTAGAAAGAGACCAACTTTCTCACTATGGGATTCATGTTGTTTAATACTGAGTCCCCTAAGTCAACTAAAACGAGCCTGTGTACCCCAATCTCCTACATAACTTGGGAAACACTGATCTAAGAAAAAGACTCCCGTTGAAAAGGCCTTGGACCAGGTTCTTCTCTACCTTCCACCTTCCTACACCACCCCCATCCCATCCTACCCCCATAAATCATACTTCTGGCCACTGCAACCTGGGACCAGAACGTAACTTTGTCAGCAGCAGCTCCACCCATTCTGATTAATATCAGCTAGGAATTTCAGCCTGGTTCTTTGCCAACCCTAGAAACCCCACTAAGTAGATTTGCAAAGCAAAGTTAATAGAGGACATTCTCCCATGCCTCAGAGATTTTAGTAATACGGCAAAAACACCTTCTCATGTTTTTGAGTTCACGTGATGGAAGCATATGAGATCACAGCACTCCCAAGGTGGGGCGACAGCTGTTTCACATCATCCTGCCCTGGGGACAGCATATCGATGGAGTGCTGGGGTTTTTCCAAGAGCTGCTCTCATGGGCATAGAACTGGGCCAGTGGGTCGGCCAAGAGAAGGCATTTCAGTTAACCCAGCTCTGCTAGGGGGCTGCAGAGGTATTTAACCCATTTCTGGCCCCACTATCTGGCTTTGCCCCAGACACGGTACCTGGTGTTTCTCAAGAGCTTCTTGAGTTTCATTTTGCTTTAAGTATTTATTCATGGATGAACTGACCTCTTGGCTGTTGACACTTGGAAATGGGACACAAATTCCTGCAAGTTTAACGGGGTCGTGGAGGCACTGGGAACCCCCACCCCATAGGGCTGGGGTTGCACCTGCCAAGGGAGGTGTATCAGGGTTCTCTAGGGAAACAGAACCAACGAGATATCTGTAAATATAAGATTTTATAAAAGCATCTCACTCAACTGTGGGGATGCACGAGTCCAAATTCTGTAGGGCAGGCAGTGAACTGACAACTCCGATGAAGTGTCTGATGAACTCCTCAGAAGATGCTGGTTAGCCGAAGAACAAGTGAATATTCTCTTTTTCTCCTTTAAAAATCTTCAACCGATTGGATTAAATCCAGCTGACTGAATTTAAAGACACACCTCTTGTTGACATCATCAGTCACAGGTGCAGTCAGTTGCCTGATGATTTAATAAACCAGCTTTCTGGTTTATTAACCAGCCACAAATGTCCCTGCAATAATGGTTAGGCCAGTGCTTGCTTGACCAGACACCTGGGCACCATCACCTGGCCAAGCTGACACATCATGAACCTAACCATCACATCCAAGTCACCATTCAATAAACGTTCTCCCTTAAGTCCCAGCCATAAGCACTCTTTATGGTAGCCTGTGCGGGGGGGGGACTCCGCCTTATCCCCATTTTTCAGAGAACATAAAGGCTCAAAAAGGCAAAGGATTTATCCCAACTCGCATAATGAGTTTGGCATGAAAGCTACATCTCCTGCCTTCCGACTCGGTTTACTGCCTGTGAGATACAGATTCCTCTGCCACCCATGCTGAGGCATCCCCATGCCCTTAGCTGTCCCCAGTAGGATGTTCCAGAGGGGCTTCCCTAGGACAGCCTGGGTCTGCGCTAGGGTAGCAGAAAAGATGCTGGCCTGGGCTTTAACCCCTGGACCACCCTAGAGTCAAGAAAGTGCTCTGTGGACAGGTGTCTTCCTGTCGTCCTGGGAAAGTAATATCTTTTTTTCTGATTATAAAAGAAAATAAGTTGTAGAAAATCTGGAAACTACAGGAAAGCATAAAGAACCAAATAAAAACATCCTATCATTGTCCTACCAACCGGGAGCAAATTACTGATATTTTTACACACACACACACGTGCATTTATATATAATTTTTTTGAGATTGGGATTATTGTTTAGCCAGTTCTTTTTACCTAAGATAGCCTGAACTTTCCCCTGTATATCTTCTAATTCCTTCAGTTGCACAAAAACCCTCCTCACACCAAAAATGGGATTAACTGCAAGGCCCCAGACCCCTGGTGTGCGTCATAGAAACCACAGGCGGTTGGGCCCTGGGAGCAGGAACTGGAGTGCTGTCAAAGCCAAGCAGGACTCCCCCGGCCTCTCGACTCTACGCCTCTCCATTTGTTCCTCTCTGCAGACCAAACGTCTCTTACAACGTGTGGAAAATGGCGCCGGTTGCGGCCCTTCCCCGCACTTCTCAGATCTAGTTCCGGATTCCTGAGATACGGGGTCTGATTGGCCTGGCTTGTGTCAGGTGATAGGCCATGGGCCAATCAGCAGTGGTCACGGGGACAAGTAGGGGGAGTGGTACTTTCCAAATTGGTTCTCGGGTTCTACAAAGTACACTCAGGCATCGGCTGCTTTTTTTGTGTTTTTATTGTTGCTGTTGCTTTTCATTCCTGCATTTTAATATGGCTCAAGTTTGAGAAAAGTGGCTTCTGGAGGTTCTGGGATGGGGTGGGCTCAGAGAAAGTGGGTCACAGACCATCTATCACAGATGTGTGAGCAGATGAACTCTTCCTCTTTTGCATGGCGGCTCTTGAGGGCGTCCGGCTGACCTGGCACACCCTGGAACAGTCCTCTAAGTAGAGAAGGGCATTCTGGGTTTTGGGCAGGTGAGCCCTGGGACCAAAGAGCTTCATGGATGTGTGCTGATGGTCATGGGGCCAGACGGTGGTCCCTCTGATGCATCCATTCCCCACTGCACAGACTGAGACCAGAAAAGGGCTGAGAGGGCTTCCCCAGGAGCACCCAAGAGGACAGGGCCCTGGATCATCAGGCAACAAGGAACCATGTTCCCTGGACCGAGCAGGGGCAGTTCCTCTGCACCCCTGTGGGGCCTCCAGAACAGAGGAGGAGAAGGCAGGGCCCTGGGGAGATGCAGGAGAGACACAGAAGGGGATGTACTGTGGGAGGGTGTCCCCCCAGGTCTCTGGTGTTTAGCACAAAGTGACAGTGGTGATGACGATAGCTTCTCTTTATGTACATTTGCTGTGCGCCAGGCACCCTGCTAAGCATCTCCTTGCCCCATATCAGTAATCCTCACCCTAGCTCTGAGGTAGGGACTATTCCGGTCCTTATTTTTTGCAGACAAGTAAACTGAGTCACAGAGTGGTTAAGCCACTCCCCCAGGACCTCACAGCTAATTGAGATGAAATAGGATGTGGATCCAGGTCTTCTCAACGACTGAACTCTCCGATCTCCCACAGACACTTAAGGAATAGTTTGGAGAGTGAATGCAGAACTCTCCCTGGCTCACAGTCCTGCCAAGTAGCTGACTTTTAGAATGTCACACATTCTGGACTTGTCTGTATTCTTATGGTGGTGTTTAACTTCTTCCCCTACCTCCTGTAAATTCGAAGTTAGCTTGAGATTCAGGTTAAACATTTTTGGCAACAACTTTTGACAGATGATTCAGCGTAGTTCATATTGCATCGGGGGGCAACCAGTATCTGGATGCCCCTCTATTAGTGATGCTAAGTTTGGTCACCTAGTTATGGCTGTGACAGATAGGTGTCTGCATTGAAAACATATATTTTTCCGTTTGTTGGGAAAGTAATCCACGGGGTGATACTTCGACCTGTTCTCCAACAAGCTTTCACCCAGTGGTTAAGTATTCATTGATCACTTTCCAGAGTGACTGTGCCATTTTGCATTCCCACCAGCAAATATGAGTTCCAGCTGCTCCACACCTTCTTCAGCACTTGCTATTGTCATATTTATTTTAGCCATTCTAATAGATGTTTAGCGATATTTCATCATGGTTTCAATTTGCCTTTGTCTGACTCATGTTGAAAATCTTTTCATGTGCTTCTCTGTCATCCATCTGTTCTCTTTGGTGAAGTGTCTGCTCACGTCTTTTGTCCATGTTTAAAAATCACGTTGGTTGCTTTCTTACTGTTGCATTTTGAGAGTTCTTTATATATTCTGGTTTCAAATCCTTTGTCAGATATGCAGCATAATGGAGAAACCATTATGTCATTCCCAGGGAACATGCCATGGGGTAGGTGTCCCCATGAAGCCTGCTTTTAATTATTTAATGCTAACCCACGGAGCATTACCAGGATTTGGGATATAATCTAAAAGTCAAGGTCTGATGTGTTTACTTTTGCCTTGATTTAGCAAGCAACAGAAACTAATTCCAACTGGGTTAAGCAAGAAAGGGAGTATTTTGGCTCATGTAAGTGAAATGCCTATGATTCTAACTTGATCCAGGGTTTCAAATGATGTCACAAGGACTCAGGTCTTCTCTCTCTCTTAGCTCTGCTTTCTTCTGTACAGTAGGCACTCTTCATGTGACAACTCCTGGTGTAGTTAGTTCCCCTCCCAGCTAGCCACTACCATGAGAAAAAAAGTGTCTCTTCCCTGATAAGCCATCCAGAGTCCCGGAATGGAGTCTCATTGGCCCTGGCTTGGGTCATGGGCCCAGCCCTGAGCCGTTCATTGTGGCCACAGACAGACAGGAGGTGCTCTGATTGGCCAGGCCTGGGACTCATGCCCACCCTCCACTACAAAGACTAGGGGAGGGAGAAGGTGATTCTCCAAAGGAAATCAGGGCACCATTGCCAAAAGAAAGGAATGGAGGGGATAACAGACAAGCAGGCACATCAGATGACCAGCATATCAGAGTAATGAGGGAAAAACTAACTTCACAAACCTAATGTGTGCCAGGCCTTGGGTAAAGTCCCCTCCCATACATCTTAATTATTGTGGTTAATCCTCAAGGGAGGTTATTGTCCCTGTTTTAGAAAGAAGGACTCTGGGGCCAGAGAGATTAGTGACTGGTGAGTCTCACCCAGAAGCGGAGCTGGCTTTGGAACCCAGAGCTCTGACTCACCAGCCCCCAAATCCCGGACAAGGCCAAAGACCTGCGCTAGCACAGTCCTCATGAAAAAGTTAGAGCTGTGCCTAAAAAGTACAGACATCAGAATTTTGTTCGGTGGTTGATTCCAATAAACCAATTAGGCTTGATGCAATGTCCTTGCACTGTCTGTACGGAACTTTAAAAATTGCAAACAAGTGATCAAGAATGAATTGTGTAAGCAGAATGTTTCTTTCCATTTATGGGAGTATGCTTTTTGTTGGTTTTAAGAAAAAATAAAACCTTTGATGACCTTTCTTTTTCTTCTTGTTTTTTCACTCCTGTTTGGCAATGTCCTTGACTGATAGTTAGTCATCCAAACATACCTTAAACAACCCCAGTGACGGGAATTTTTGGTTAGGTGTTTCCCTTTCTGGGTCCCAGTTTATCTGGAAGGTGAAGTGGTTGGATTAGCCAAGATCTATGGTCACTTTTAACTCTAACTTCCTTACAGTGGTGCCATAGCTTCCTTTGTTACTGGTGTCCCTGCCCCCCTTCAAAAAACATTTTCCATGCAGCAGCCAGAGGGATATATACGTGGATGTTTTTAAAAACATACATTGGATCACATCACACATCTTCCCTGACCCCTTAAAACCCTCTAATAGAATAAAATCCAAACTCCTCACCGTGGCCTGTAGCTCCCACATAATCTAGCTGCTGCCTGCCTCCCCAGCCTCATCTTCTCCTCTCCCCGCACCAGCTCCCCTGCCATGATGGTCTCCCTGTTCCTCAGACATGCCAAGCATTTTCTGGCCTCCTCCTCTTTGTTCACACTCTTCTGTCTGCCTGGAATACCCTTTCCTTGCCTCTCCTCATAGCCAGCATCTCGTGGTTCAAGTCTCAGTTCAAAGATTGCTTCCCCAGAGAGGACTTCCCTTCCAACATCACCCTACCTAAGGAGGTCACCCCCCACCTGCCCCCATTGGGCTCTCTCGGAGCAGGTTTTGGGGTTCTCCCTAGCATTTATCGTATTTTTTCATTGTGTTCTGATTTGCTGGTTTATTGCCTTTCTCCCACTCTCCAAGAGCAAGCTCTGGGTCTGTCTTGCTACCCATTGTGTCCCCAGCACCTGCAGGAAGGGCTGGGCACAAAATAGGTATGTAATCAGTGGTGTGCAGTGAATGAATGAATGAATGGGAACCATTCAAAATCTCCATGCTGAAGTTGTGATGAAGCAGATCTAAAGCCTCTTTTTTTTTTTTTTTTTTAAATTCAGTTTTATTGAAATATATTCACAAACCATACAGTCATCCATGGTGTACAATCAACTGTTCACAGTATGATCATATAGTTATGCGTTCATCACCACAATCTATTTCTGAACATTTTCCTTACATCAGAAAGAATCAGAATAAGAATAAATAATAAAAGTGAAAAGAGAATACCCAAACCATCCCCCCATCCCACCCTATTTGTCATTTAGTTTTTACTCCCATTTTTCTACTGATTTTTTTTCAATTTTTTAACTTTGTTTATCAAAAAATTAAAAACAAACAGGCAAACAACAACCAAAAAAACCCCACAACATTTCAAACAAAGCAATGGATTAAGGAAAACAAATAACCTAAAATACCTACTTTGCTTCCAATATGTTCCTACCATACCCCAAGAAAATTAATAAACCATGTCCAAACAGAGGAGTAAGAAAAACAAATAATCTAAAATAACTACATTGCTTCCAACATGTTCCTACCATACCCCAAGAAAATTAACAACCCCTAAGAAAACAAAGGAATAAGAGAAAAAAAAAACCCAAAATAACTCTAATGCTTCCAACATGATCTTACTATATCCAAGAAAGTTTACAAACCATAATCATTCCTGAGCATTCCCATAACATTGAGATTACCCTCCATAGTTTATCTGTTCTTATTAGATTATCATTCCCCCTCCACTAATTGGTATCTCTAGGTCCCCTACATTCTACAGTATAAAACATTGTACATTTTTCACAGAATTCACATTAGTGGTAACATACAATATCTCTCTTTTTGTGCCTGGCTTATTTTGCTCAGCATTATGTCTTTTTTTTTTTTTTTTAATCTTCATTTTATTGAGATATATTCATATACCACGCAGTCATACAAAACAAATCGTACTTTCGATTGTTCACAGTACCATTACATAGTTGTACATTCATCACCCAAATCAATCCCTGACACCTTCATTAGCACACACACAAGAATGACAAGAATAATAATTAGAGTGAAAAAGAGCAATTGAAGTAAAAAAGAACACTGGGTACCTTTGTCTGTTTGTTTCCTTCCCCTATTTTTCTACTCATCCATCCATAAACTAGACAAAGTGGAGTGTGGTCCTTATGGCTTTCCCAATCCCCTTGTCACCCCTCATAAGCTACATTATTATACAACTGTCTTCGAGATTCATGGGTTCTGGGTTGTAGTTTGATAGTTTCAGGTATCCACCACCAGCTACCCCAGTTCTTTAGAACCTAAAAAGGGTTGTCTAAAGTGTGCGTAAGAGTGCCCACCAGAGTGACCTCTTGGCTCCTTTTGGAATCTCTCTGCCACTGAAGCTTATTTCATTTCCTTTTACATCCCCCTTTTGGTCAAGAAGATGTTCTCCGTCCCACGATGCCAGGTCTACATTCCTCCCCGGGAGTCATATTCCACGTTGCCAGGGAGATAAAGCCTCTTTTTTAATAAAACCAATCATGACTGTCCAGGTGGCTTTGGAGATACAACTTCCTCTTTATAGGAAAATCACCTTTCTGAGCTGATGGCTGGTTGTGCCTCCTTGAGGCTGCCTTTGCCTGTTCTCTGGCTCCATGAGGGACCTAGGGCGAGGGAGCACAAAGCAGAGCATGTACCTAGGATGCCCAAATTCTTGCTGTTGAAATAGCTCGTTATGAGGAGGGTGGGGTAGGTATTATGAAATCAGAGGGCAGGCTGCTAAGATTTCTTGAACCTTTCCTCTCTGCCAGACATGGAACCCAGCTTTGCCTCCTGTAAATCATCACAACAGCTCTACAAGATGGGCTTGATGACCCCATTTTACTGATAAGAAAGCTGAGACTCAGGGAGTCAGGTAACGGTGCACATATAGAGCTTCTTTTTTTTTTTCCTTCTTCTTCATTAGGGAAGTTGTGGCTTTACAGAACAATCATTCATAAAATACAGGATTCCTGTATACCGTATACCTTCCATTGGTATGAAGCATTTGTTACAATTAATAGCACATTTTTATAATTGTACTATTAATTATAGTCTATGGTTTAACAAAGTTTCACTGTGAAGTGTAGTTCCATGGATTTTTTTTTTATTTTTAATCTGTTATCATATATAAAATCTAACATTTCCTCTTTTAATCGTATTCCGATAGATATATTTCATTGCTGTTAATTACATTCACAATGTTGTGCTACCATCACCACCATCCATTACCAAAACATTTCCATCATTCCAAACAGGAAACCTATACATTTAAAACCTCAACTTCCCATTCTCTATCCACACTCCATCCCCTGGTAACCTATATTCTAGATTCTGATTATGAGTTTGCTTATTCTAATTGTTTCAAATCAGTAACATCATACAATAGTTGTCCTTTTGTTTCTGACTTATTTCACTCTTAAAGGTTCATCCAAGTTGCTGCGTATATCTGGACTTCGTTCTTTTTATGGCTGCATAATATTCCATTGTAAGTATATGCCACATTTTATCCATTCATCAGTTGATGAACACTCGGGTTGCTTCCATCTTTCGGCAATTATGAATTCACCACTGTGAACATTGGTGTGCTGTTCAAGTCTCTGCTTTCAATTCTTCTGAGTATATACCTACTAGTGGGATGCTGGTTCATATGATAGCTTTCTGAAGATCTGCTAAACTGTCTTCCACAGTGGTTGCACCATTTTTCATTGGCACCAGCAATGAATGAGTGTTCCGATTTCTCTATATCCTCTCCAACACTTGTTATATTTTCCATTTTTGTAATAGTAGCCATTCCAAAGGATATGAAATGGTATCTCATTGTGGTTTTGATTTGCATTTCCCTAATGGCTAATGACACTGAGCATCTTTTCATGTGCTTTTTAACCATCTATATATTTTCTTTGGAGAGATGTCTATTCAAGTCTTTTGCCCATTTTTTAATTGGGTTGTTTGTCTCTTTATTGATTTATTGAAGGATTTATTTGTTTTTTTTCTGGATATTAAACCTATATTGGACATGTGGTTTCCAAGTATTTTCTCCCAGTGTAAAGACTGCCGTTTTACTTTCATGATAAAGTCTGATGAGGCCCTAAAGTTTTAAATTTTGATGAGGTACCATTTATCTATTCTTCTGTTGCTTTTGCTTTGAGTTTAAGCCTCAGAAACCATTGCCTAACACAAGGTCGTAAAGATGCTTCCCTATGTTTTCTTCTAGAAGTTTGATAGTTCTGCCTCTTCTATTTATGTCTTTGATCCATTTTGAGTTGATTTTTGTGTATGGTGTGAGGGTTGAAATATTATCAATATTTAATCACGGAATGTCCTTCCATTTATTTAGATCTTCTTGGATTTCTTTTAGAAATGTCTTGTAGTTTTCTGTGTATAAGTCCTTCACATCCTTGTTAGATTTATTCCTAGAAATTTGATTCCTTTAGTTGCTATTGTGAATGGAATTTTTTTCTTGATTTCTTCTTCTGATTGTTCCTTGCTTATATATAGAAACACTACTGATTTGGGGGTGTTGATCTTGTACCCCGCCGCTTTGCTGAATTCATTTATTAACTCTAGGAGCTTTGTTGTGGATTTTTTTCAGGATTTGCTGTATATAGGATCATATCATCTGCAAATAAGGAAAGTTTTACTTCTTCCTTCCCAATTTGGATGCCTTTTATCTCTTTTTCTAGCCTAATTGTTCTTACAAGAGTTTCCTGTACAATGTTGAATAACCTTGGTGACAGTGGGCATCCTTGTCTTGTTCCTGATCTTAAGAGGATTTTTGCACCCATATTCTATGAGAGATATTGGTCTGTAGTTTTCATTTCTTGTGGTATCTTTATCTGATTTTGGAATGAGGGTGATGTTGGCTTCGTAGAGTGAATTAAGTAGTGTTCTCTCTTCTTCAATTTTTTGGAGCGTTTGAGCAGGATTGGTGTTAATTCTTCTTGGAATGTTTGGTAAAATTTCCCTGTGAAGCCATCTGTTGGGCTTTTCTTGTTGGGAGGTTTTTGATGACTGATTCAGTCTCTTTGCTAGTAATTGATTTGGTGGGATCTTCTGCTTCAATGTAGGTAGTTTGTTTCTAGGATTTTGTCCATTTCATCTAGTTTACCTATTTTATTGGCGTACGGTTGCTCATTGTATTCTCTTATAGTCCTTTTAGTTTCTATGGTGAAAGTGGTAGTACTCCCCTTTTTATTTCTGCTTTTTTACATTTGTATCCTCTCTTTGTTTCTTTGTCAGTTTAGCCAAAGTTTTGTCAATTTTATTGATCTTTTTGAAGAATCAACTTTTGGTTTTGTTGATTCTCTCTACTGTTTTTCCGTTTTTCTTTTTTTTCCTATTTCATTTATCTCTGCTCTAATCTTTGTTATTTCTTGCCTTCTGCTCACTTTGGGTTTACTCTTCTTTTTGTAATTCTCCCAATTTTAAGGTTAAGTCTCCAATTTGAAAACTTTCTTCTTTTTAACATGAAGCATTTCAAGGTATAAATTTCCCTCTCAGCACTTCCTTTGCTGCCTCCGATAAGATTTGGTATGCTTATTTCATTTTCATTCACCTCAAGATATTTGCTAACTTTGCTTCTGATCTCCTCTTTAACCCACTGGTTGTTTAAGATTATGTTGTTTAATTTTCACATATCTGTGAATTTTCCAGTTCTGTTATTGATTTCCAGCTTCATTCCATTGTGGTCTGAGAAGACACATTGTATGATTTCAATATTTTCTAATTTATTAAGACTTGTTTTTTGACCTAACATATGGTCTGTCCTAGAGAACGATCCACGTGTATTCTGTTTTTGTTAGGTGAAGGGTTCTATAAAGTCTGTTAGGTCTGTTTGGTTTACAGTATAATTCAGGGCTTGTATTTCCTTATTCATCTTCTGACCAGATGTTCTGTCCGTTATTGAAAGTGGGGTATTAAATTCTCCTACTATTAATGTAGAGCCATCAATTTCTGTCTTCAAGTCTGTCAGTATTTGTTTCATATTTTGGGGACTCTGCTGTTAGGTACATATATATTTTTAATTGTTACCTCTTTTTGTTGAATTGTCCCCTTTATCAGTATATTATGACTGTGTTTGTCCCTTATCACTGTTTTTGACTTACAGTCTATTTTATCTAATATTAGTATAGCTACCCTAGCTCTCTTTGGGTTACTACTTGCATGGTATGATTTTTTCCATCCTTTTACTTTCAACCTACTTCTATCTTTAAATTTAAGGTGAGACTCTTGTAGGCAGCATATAGTTGGGTCAAGCTTTTTTATCCATTCTGCCAATCTCTGCCTTTTGACTGGAGAGTTTAATTCATTTACATTTAAAGTCACTATTATGAAGGACTTTCTTCTGCTGTTTTTCTATTTAGCCTTTGTAGGTCTTATACCTTTTTTATACTTCAATTCTTCCATTAATGCCTACTTTTATATTTAGTTGATTTTTGTATTGTATATATTGAGTGCCTTTTCTTTTCTATCTGGATTTATCTTTCATCAGTTTTCCTTGTGATTACCATAGGGTTAAAATTTAACACCTAAGTATATAACAATCATATTTGGTTTGATATCAGCTTACTTTCAATAGCATACACACATGCTTTTCCTATACCCCTCTGTGCCCTATCTTTTTTCATACTTGTTGCCACTTAGATCTTTGTGCATTGTATATCCAAAACCATAGATTTTCATTACCTTTTATGATTTCTGTTTTAGCACCTGTAGGAAGTAAGAAGTAGAGTTACATACCAAAAATACACTACAATAATACTGGCATTTATAATTACCTAAATGGTTACTTTTCTGCAGATCTTTATTTCTTTATGCTGCTTTGAACCACGGTCTAGTGTCCTTTCCTTTAAATTTGAATAACTCCCTTTAGCATTTGTAGGGCAGGTCTAGTGGTGATGAGCTACCTTAGCTTTTATTTATTTGAGAATGTCTTAATTTCTCTCTCATTTTTGAAAGAAAATCTTGCTGGATATCCAATTCTTGGCTGGCAGTTATTTTCCTTCAACACTTTAAGCATTTCAACCCACTGCCTTCGGTCCTCCATGGTTTCTGATGAGAAATCTGCACTCAATCTGATTAGGACTCCCTTGTACATAGCATATTGCTTTTCTCTTAAAGCTTTCAGAACTCTTTCCTTGTCCTTTGCATTCGATAGTGTGATCAGTATATGACAGGGTGTATTTTTCTTCATATTTTTTCTGTTTGGTCTTCTCTGGGCTTCTTGGATGTGCATATTCTCATCTTTTGCTAAGTTTGGGAAGATGAATGTCATTATTATTTTGATTATTCCTTCTGCCCCTTTCTCTCTCCTTCTTCTGGGACTCCCATTATGCATATATTATACACTTGATGGTGTCCTAGAGGTGTCTTAGGCTATTTTTGCTTTTTATAATTCTTTTTTTTTTTCTTTCTTCTCCTTAGCCTGACTCATTTCAAGTGTATTGTCTTCAAGTTCAAGTCACTTATTCTTTCTTCTGCCAGCTTCAATATGCTCTTGAAACCCTCCTGGCCATTTTTTATTTCAGTTATTGTGGTCTTCAACTCCAGTAGTTCTATTTGGTTCCTTTTTAAATTTACTGTCTCTTTACTAAGATTCTCATATTGCTCATTCATTGTTTTCCTGATATCCTTTAGTTCTTCCTCTGTATTTTCCTTCATACCCTGAGAATTTTTAAGATCATTTTTTAAAAGCTTTGTTTGGTATGTCCACATTCTCCTCTTTGTTGGTATTTTCTGTATTATTGTCCTCTTCTTTCGGATGGGCCATCATTTCCGGTTTGTTTGTTTGCCTTGTACTCTTTTGTGGCATACTATACATTTTAATGTTTTTAAATGTTAACTCTGGGATTTACTTCCTGGGATGTCTGTTTCTTGGTTTTGTAGCCTCTTCCTCTCTTCTCTGGATGCTCTACAGTGTTCTTCTAGCCTCTGGAGTTTCAAAAGAGTTGTTTCACATTTGGAAATGAACAGGGGTGATGGTAGCATGTTGTGAGAATAACTAACAGTGCTGAATGGTGCTTGAATGAGGTGGAAAGGGGAAGCTCAGAGTCATATATGTCACCAGAAGGAAAGTTGGAGGTCAAAAGATGGGAATGTATAAAACTGAATCCTATGGTCGGCAATGTCCATGATTAACTGTACACATATTAGAGAACTCTTCCATGAACCAGAACAAATGTATGACAATACAACTAGAAGTTAATACTAGAGGGGCATATAGGGAAGAAATATATACCTATTGCAAACTATATACTACAGGCAGTAGTATTCCAACATTCTTTCATAAACAGTAACAAATGTACTATACCAATACTACAAGTCAACAATGAAGGGGGGTGGTTAGGGATATAGGAGGATTTGAGTTTCCTTTTCTTTTTTCTTTTCTTTTCTTTTTTTTTTTTTTGCTTCATTGTCTATTTCTTGTCTGGAGTAATGAAAAGTTTCTAAAAATTGAACAAAAATTAATTGTGGTGATGGATGCACAACTGTATGAGGGTACCAGGGGTAATTGGTTGTACTCTTTGGATAATTGTATGATATGTGAACAATCTCAAAAAAAATTAAAATAAAAAAAAAAAGAAAAAAAGAGTTGTTTTAGACAGTTCCTGCCTGTTTAATCGTTGTTTTGGTGGGAGAACTGAGTTCTGGAGCTCCCACAATCCCCTCTAGAGCTTCTTGACTCTAAAGCCCAAGCTCCTTCCTTTCTGGAAAAAAAAAAAATCCATGTGGGATTTGGAGAGGTCATTCCTGGTGAGCTCCTTAGACTGGCACTCAAATCTACCTCCCATCTTGTCCTGCATTGTCTTTCCCTTTCTTATCTCTTCTCTCCTGGAGAACTTCCTCTTGTAACTGCATGAACTTCATCCTGGGCTCTCGCTGCTTTCACAGCTGCTCCCCCACAACCCTTCTGGAGCTGCCCTGCCTTTTTCTGTGTTGAATTTGGGTATCCTTGTAAGAACTCATTTGAAAAGACACTGGCTAAAACAACTGTGGAAACACTGCCAGATTCAGTACTCCATCACCCCCTGAACTGTTCTTTGCTCCACCGTCATTCTCCCTCCACCCACCGTCTCTTACTCTCCTGCTGTCTAAACCCTACATGTCCTTCAAGGTACACTATGTTGATTCCAAGATCAGAGGTGCCTCTCCTGCCTCCCTTCCTAAATCAATCAGGACTAAATTATAAGAGTTCAGAAACCCAAACTTAAATTGCCTTAATAATCGTAATAATAATAATAATAATAATAATAATAATAATAATTTTAGAAGGATGGGTGTAGCACAAGATTTATTGGCTCAGGAATCTGGACAGTCCAGGAATAGTTTAGCACCAGGCTGAGCTGAATCTAGAGGTCAGATGGTAACATCAGGAATCCACTGTTCTCTGTATTGGCTTCATTTTCAGGCAGGATCCTCCCAAGTGATGATAAGATAGCCCCCAGCAGCTCCACGTCCACCTACTAAGAGCCTAGCAACCTCAGAGGAAAAAGAATTTGTCTTTCTGAAGAGTTGGAACGAAAGTCCCAGGGCTGGTTCTTACTGGCTCTGATTGGCCCAACTCAGGTCATGTGCTCCCCTCTCAACCAATCACTGTTGATGGTGAATGGGACCCATCTCTGTATCTAAGGGGTGGGTCTGAAGGTAGGGAAGATGGTTTTTTCTCCCAGAAGTCAGTGTTCTGATGGGAAATAGTAGGTGGAAAAATAACAGATGACCACTACCCATGTTATCTCTTCATTCCATATGTGTGGTCTGTCCACCTAGACTTTCAGCTCATCAGAGCAAGGTCCCTGCCTGTGTACTTCGTCACCTCTCACAGCATCATGTTTATTTAGCATTTCCCGGTTTCCAGAGAACTTTCACCTGCAAATTTTTTAAATTGTCATAACTATCCTAGAGGTGGAACTACAACAGGTCCCACTTTATGGGTGAATAAACTGAGGCCCAGAGAAGAGAGATGACTTAGCCAGGGGGCACATGGCCTTTGACAGTGGAGCCAGGAACAGAGACCAAGTCAGGCCACTCCTTGTTAGGGCCTTTACCACTCTACCTGCTGCACAGGGCTGCCCTGCATAGGTGGGGTTTTGGGTACAAAGGAATGGAGCTGGGAGGGGTGGTAGGCCACATGCTATAGTCATTATAACAATAGATCATTCATATGCAAGCCAGAAATGGGTTCCAGGTAGCTGTCCTGGTTTGCTAATGCTGCTGCTGAGCAAAAAACCAGAAATGGATTGGCTTTTATAAAAGGGGTTTATTTGGTTACAAATTTACAGTCTGAAGGCCATGACAATGTCCAAATTAAGGCATCAACACAAGTATACCTTCAGTGAAGGAAGGTCAATGGTGTCCGGAAAACCTCTGTTAGCTGGGAAGGCACGTGGCTGGCATCTGCTGATCCCAGGTTGTGTTCCAGCTTCTCTCTCGGCTCCTGTGCATTCTTCAAAAAGTTGCTCTTGGGGTGTTTTGTCCTCCCTTAGCATCTCAGGAGCAAAGTGTCAGCAAAAGTCTGTTTTCAAGGGCCATCTACAAAATGTCTCTCTTGGCTATAGCACCTCCTTCTGTCTGTGAACTTTTTTATAGGAGTCCAGTGATTCAATTAAGATCCACCCTGAATGGGCAGGGTAACACCTCCATGGAAATTATCCAATCAAAAAGTCCTGCCCACAGTTGATTGAGTCACATTTCCATGGAAACACTCAAAGGATTCCAACCTAATGAACACTAATACATCTGCCCCACAAGAATGCATCAAAGAACATGGCATTTTGGGAGACATAATTCATCCAAACCGGCACAGTAGCCAAGTGGTGTCAAGTGCGGCCAGGGGTTCCCAGCCAGGCAGCTCTGACCTCTAACAGCTGTCTCAGTTTGCCTAAATTTGTCATCAGCGTATTATTTTCTGCATGTGCCATGGCTTGTGACAAACATTGGAAGCACTGCCCTGTGGTTTAAAAAGGGTACCTGACCTTAATGTCATCAGATCCTCACATCTTCCCTGGTAGGTGCATAGAACAAATGCTGTTAGCCCAATTCACAGATGGAGAAACTGAGACTGAGAGAAAATTAACTTGGTCCAGGCCGTAATGGGTGGAAATGGTATGATGGCTTAGTATTTTGGAAATATGAGAGGGCTAGGAGCTGCAGGTCTCAGTGACTTCACATGATAAAAGTCAAGGTTTTAAGAAGGACTCTGGCAAAATGATCAGCCCTGTAGCCCTCTGCCTTGAGTAGGAAGAAAGAAACCCTAACGGTGGGAAGAAAGAAATCCTAACAGTGCTGAAAGTAGCAGCTTATATGGAGCTGAGTATTGTGCTAATGGTTCCACATACTTGATTTCATTTAATCCTTATCACAAATTTGGGGGCTGGAGGTGGGGTTATTAAACTCAATTTAAAGAGGAGGAAGCTGAGGCTCCAAGAGAGCAAGTGACTTGTCCAGAATGATATAGCTGGTCGGTGGCAGAGCTGAGATTCACACCCAGGTCTTTCTGGCCCAGAAACTTGCTCTCTGTGCCTGCATCCTGAAGACAGAATGCCCCTGTTGTGTTGACAGACATTTCCGCCATCCCTCCCTGCAGGTCTACATCATCAGGGTCACGTGGTCCAGCGGCTCCACTGAGGCCATTTACCGGCGCTACAGCAAGTTCTTTGACCTCCAGGTAAGTATTTGGGGTCTCCAGTGAGCTGTGGGGTAGGAAAAGGTTTAATTGGACTTACTTTCCGCTGTGACTTCAGGACCCAGACTCTCACTGGCAATTGACACACAGTGGACAATTTTCCTGGACTAAAAAAAATTACATCTATTTCTTTGAAAACACAGTAATGTGTTTATTGCTTTATGCTTTGATAGTCAATATTTTCCAAATAAGAGGAAATGTACTTGTTGCCTGCCTGTTCCAGAATGGAAAGTGATCTGGAGATCATTTCTGGGTGACTTTGGATTACGGCGTTTGAACTTGTACTTTGAATAATAACCGTATTTGCCGGTGAGCTCAGTTTGTTGAATGTGTTCAGACCTCTTGGAACCTTTCAGCTCTAAAGATAGAACCACATCTCTCGCCTCACCTCGGCCACCTGTCTGCCTCTCAGTCTCCAGGCAGGGCCCCCTGGAATGCCTGCCGCACCCCGAGGGCACCACACTCCCCCGTCCCCTCAGGCGTTGCCTGGAACTCACTCTCCACACCCTACTGACCCCCTTGTTGACTTGGGGAACTAGCCTCTGGGACACCTTGTCCAACTCCATTCCCCCGTCAGTGAGGGGCACCTGTTCTGTGTCCCCAGCTCTGTGCGTCTCTCTGTCCTACCTGTTTTGAAGTTGTCTGCTTGTCTGTCTCCCTCTCTCATCTGTGGCTCTCACAGGCAGGGCCCACATTCTTCCTCATTCCCACTATCCTTAATGTTGTGTTCAAGGCCTAGCACACACTCTGTGTTCAGGCAGTGTTTCATGAAAGAATGAATGAATGAACGAACCTAGCACATAGTCTGTGTTCAGTCAGTGTTTCGTAAAGGAATGAATGAATGAGCAACCTAGCACACAGTCCGTTCAGTCAGTGTTTGTGAAGGAATGAATGAACGAACCTAGCACAGAGTCTGTTCAGTGTTTCATGAAGGAATGAATGAACGAACCTAGCACACAGTTGGTTCAGTGTTTCATGAAGGAATGAATGAATGAACCTAGCGCATAGTCTGTGTTCAGTCAGTGTTTCATGAAGGAATGAATGAATGAACAAACCTAGCAAACAGTCCGTTCAGTCAGTGTTTCGTGAAGCAATGAATGAATGAACATAGCACACAGTCTGTGTTCAGTGTTTAATGAAGGAATGAATGAAAGAACCTAGCACAGTCTGTTCAGTCAGTATTTCATGAAGGAATGAATGAATGAGCCTAGCACACAGTTCATTCAATTGGTGTTTCATGAAGCAGTGAATAAATGAACATAGCACACAGTCTGTATTCAGTGTTTAATGAAGGAATGAATGAAGGAACCTAGCACAGTCTGTTCAGTCAGTATTTCATGAAGGAATGAATGAATGAACCTAGCACACAGTCTGTGTTCAGTCAGTGTTTTATGAATGAATGAATGAATAAACGAATGAACACCATGTGCCTCACTAGTCTCCTAGGGAGCCAGGCAAAAGGTGGCAGCTCACTACAGTGACTCATCCACGGGTCAGTTACTTCATCTTGATATCACCACAGGCAAGTAACTGAAAGACTTATGTCTGTACGAAAAATCATAGTTCCCCTTGATGTGACATGATATAAAATATGATGTGATATAGTGAAATTCTTTAGAAAATGCCTGCCTCGAGAGGAGATAGAAAATTGCCTGGCTTCCTAAACTCACGTGTGCTCCCTGCCATGTGGTAAGGGGCCACATCCCCTCTCAGGCCGTGCGTGGCCCCATCCTGGGATGACTGTCTTTTCTTCCTCCATTTATTAGTTAGGATGCATACAGTTGCAACGTGACAGAAATCCAACTCAAATGGGCTTAAGCAAACGGTGGAATCTTCTAGCTGGTGTAACTACACATCACAAGAGAAGAAACCTTCCACGCTTCCAGGCACAGCTTAATCCAGGGTTCTCACAGTGTCACCTGACCCAGCTTCTTCCTCTCCTTCTACATTCCTACTTCCTTGGAGTTGGCTTTCTCCTCAGATCCGATGTGCTTGCAAAATGGCCCCAGCAGCTGTGGGCTCCACACGGAGTGAGTGAGTCAGTCACTTCCCGGAAGTCCCTGTAAACCCGTCCTTGTGTTTCATTGGCGCTTTCCTAAGCCAATCAATATGTCGGTGAGCGAGATGGCCAGTGGGCTTAGACCTGGATTCTTGCTCCACCCTGGAGACAAAGGGGTGGGGCCTGGGGAGAAGCGGATTTGCAAACAGCTGTAGCCAGAGGGAGAGTAGACATTTCCGAACAGAGGACAGCTGCTGACCTCCACATACGTCCGGACTCTTCACCTCACATATTCTCTCAGCAGGGTGGGGGATGCTAACCACAGGCATCCTTGATTATGTGGACCTGATCCATTCCTCAAAGCATGTCCCATGGAGAATTTTCAAAGGCTGGAGCCTGTGTTCCATGTTTTTAAAAGGAGAAAGGAATAATAATGAGCTCCTGACTGGTTTCCCGCAAAATCACTGAAGCAGTCTCAATGCCTACCTCAGGAACAGCCAAGGATTTTTGCATCGTTTAAAGAAGTTGTGATGCTAATTACCTTGCTATTTAAGAAGTAATAGACTCATTAGTGAAGTGTTTGTGTTGGGTGTACAATACCAAATGGTATCAAATATAAATTATAGTTTTCTTCTGCTTGGCAGCAAACATATATTGAATGTAAGTAAACAAGGAGGCAAGATGCTAAAGATGCTAAGATACTATCTCAAATGGACTTGGTGGGAGCAAACCCCGGGGCCAGGAAAGGACTGAACCCTGGGGGAAAGGAATGACCTGGATGCAAAGGAGGCCCTTCACATCCTCTAACTCAGACTCCAAGAGCAGATTCTTCACAGCAGCTCTTCACTTTGGAGAGTGAATGTTGGGGAAACATTTTTGCAAGTTGCTAGGCTGACTTTTCACGCAGTGAGAGTCTGGATAGGGAGGGAGACCTATATTTTGTTTTCAAAGGCCTCTTGCCTGCCTCGCACCTCCAAGAAGGAGCAGAGGGAGTAGGGAAAAGCTCCAGCAGGATCTCTGTTATCCTGGGGATGACTCACATCCACAGAGCCAAAGCCCACTCATCTATCTCAGGGACGGGGAGAGGGGTGGATGTATGGTAGGAAACAGACATGCCCCATGGAGCCCCAGAGCAAGGGATGCAGCCGGCCTCTCAAGGGCCCAGAACCAGTAACCTGAGGCCCAACAGCTCCCTGTCTGTCTCTTGTTCTAGACATGGGATCTCCCTTTAAGCCTGCTTTGTTTTCCACCTCCCTCCACCAACAAACTTCCTCTGCTCGCACACTGGCTTGCATCCTCCCAGAGGCCTCCCCCAAACAGCACCTTCCATCCCTGAGTTGTGTGTCCTTCCCTGTGGTCACCATGCTGGAGTTTCTGGGTGCCAAGTCCAGTCTCCAGGAGAGAGAGCCCAATTTCTAGTGGCCCCAGGTGTCAGGAGTCCACTTGAGCCTGTCAGCTGTGAGTGGGGAGGTGGGGGCCATTGGTTATGCAGCATCTGGAGGAGTAGGTTCCCCAAGGAGGGTGGGAAAGTAGGGGGAGACCCTGGACACGTGTGTAAATATCACTATTAGCTGCCATTTTGAAGTATGTGGGCCCAGCAACGCACAAAGTCCTTGACACGTGTTATCTGTGTTCCCTGTTCTAGTGTAGCCTGGGGATTGAGACCTTGGCTTCTGGGCTCAGACAGACGTGAGTTCAAATCTCAGCTTTGCCTTTTCAGGCCTCAGTTTGGTGTCACCGCTGGCAGGCGACTTAATGTGTCTGAGCCTCAGTTTCTTCGTCTGTGTAACAGGAATGACACCACCTTCCTCATGGGTGTATTGTGAAGTTAAATGAGACATGCCTGGCCCAAGGCACAGATGCTCAGCAGGCCTTAGCTGTCATCTGCCGTCCCTTTGTATTGTGTGTCTGGCCCCAGGTGACACTGTTTGGGGATGCTTGACCAGGCTTGATTTCTGGTTTCCCTGATCCCAAAGCCGATACTCCTTCCACTCTCTTGCTCCCACTCAACTTTTTTTATTTCAACCAGAACTTAAAAGTAAGGCTTTCCTCCCCCCTCAACATAATTGGTAATAATTAGGGCTTTGCTGTAACATAAATAGTGGCCTCAAACTTCTCTCCCCATAACAAAGTCATTTAAATGCAGGGCTCCAGCCGGCTTTAAAGCATCCCAGATGGGCAGCTGGAGAAAGAAAGTCACGGAATTCCAGAGGGTCCTGCTCATCCTGGAGACAGCCTTACCCCCGGCATCCCAAAGTGGAAATCTGGAAGAGGTTAGGGGAGGGCCGCACCAGCTGAAGTCAGCTGTTGCCAAGGATAAGGCAAGGAGGCCTGCCCGTGTGGGGCCACGACACCCCAGAGTTGGATGATTTCACAATCCCACCCACCCCTCCCTCCTATCTGGCAAGGAGCTGTGGGTTTTTTTCAAAAGTAACTTGGCTCGAAGAGTGTGGGGAGGCCCAAGCTTTCATGGAGGGTCAGCTAGGCCTGTGTGTAATGGAAAAAGAGAGGACTCAGTCAGGAGACTTGGGGCCTGGCCACTGCCAGCTGTGTGGCCTGGGGCACACCCCTTAACCACTCTGTGCCCGGGTGCCCTCACTGGTAACCTGGGGTGATAAAAATGAAATAGCTGGTGTTTAGGGAACGCTGACTCCGGGCCTGGGCCTGCAAAGCATCTAGATACGATAATCCCCACAACAGGCTTATCAAATTATACAGATGAAGAAACCCAGGCCCAGCGATGTTCAGTTGTCTTCCCAAGTTCATGTAGCTAGCAAACTTGGATTTGAAGCTGGGCTGGTGGACATGAGTCCAACCTCTTAAGGATCCTCTCTCTAGTGGTTACTTCGCAAGGTTGCTGTGGAATTAGAAGTGACAATGTATGTCCAGAATAAACAAATCCACAGAGGCAGAAAGTTTAGACGAGTGGTTGCCTGGGGTTGCAGGGAGAAGGGAATGGAAGTAGCTGCTAATGGGTATAGGGTTTCTTTCTGGGGTGATGAAACCGTTCTGGAATTAGGTAGTGGTGATGGTTGCACAACCTTGTGCATATACTAAAAGTCACTGGATTGTACATTTTTTTTAAAGGGTGAATTTTATGGTATGTGAATTACATCAATTTTTTTTAAAGTGGTGATGTATGGGAGAGCAGTTTCTGGGCTGTCGAGTACTGAGCAAATGTCAGCTGCTAAGAGTATTGATGGGTGTGGGTTGCTGCTAGGAATTGGCATAGAGATTAGAGGATGAGATTATGCCAGTTTAATATAGTGGTTAAGAGCCTGGGCTTTGGAGTGAAACAGAGCTGGGCTTTGGTCCAAATTCTGCCACTTAACTGGCTGTGAGATCTTGTTTTAGTCAGCACTGCTTTAGTTGCACATGACAGAAACTCAAGTCAAGATGGATTATTCAGAAAGAACATTGATTAGCTAAATGTAATGGAGACGTTTAAGGGTATTTGGCTTGAGGTGTGGCTGGATCCAGGGGCCACAGAGTCAACAGGGACATGTCTTTCTCCACCTCTTGGCTTGCTTTGCATCCAGGCAGGGCGTCTCAGTGTGTCCAACAGATCAGCGACCTCAGGAACAAACTGAACACCCCAACAGTTTGAGCAAAACTCTCAATGGCCCAACTGGGGTTGAGTGGCCAGGCCACCAGAGCCAGCCCAGGAACTGAAAGTAGAATCAGCATCACACTGATGCGTATAGACTAATAGAGGTTTTGGGGAGTTCCCCAGAGGCAATCAGGGAACTGCTACTAAAAGAAGGGGAAATGGTGACAGAAAGCAATAAATGATCCCTCCAGTGGGGATAGGACAGTCAGGCAGAGGAATGTCTGCAGAGTGGCCATCTGGTGGAAGGCGCATGACCCAGGCTTCTCTGTGGAGACCAACAAGTCACCAGCAAGAAATCCCCATTATGGCAACTCACCTTCCACCATGGTTTCCTGACTTGCTTGTCTTGGGAAAGCCAGACTCTGATAGTCATGCCCACCACAACATCTGGTCATGTGTCTCATTCACACAAGGGTGCAGGGGATACAGCTGCAGGCTTGGAATGGAAAGATCTGGTATCAAGTCCCAGCCCTTTGTCTTATTAACTCTGTGACCTTTGGCAGGCCACTCAACCTCTCTGAGCCTCTCGTTCTGCCCTCTCCTGGGCCCTAGCCTGGAGAGTCCCCCTGATTGTGGTGGAGGAAGCTGGTGTCCAAGCAGGGCACTGAGGATGACCAGAATGTCCATGGAGCTGAGGTGGCCTAGGGCTGAGCCTGCAGGCCATGTGGTTTTGTTGAGCCATGTGGTAATAGTATTGGTAACTGTTTACTGGAATATGCCAGGCGCCTGTTTTATACACCTTCTCATTTAATCCTCACTTACAAGCTGGAGGTCAATATTGTGTCCATTTCACAGATGGGAAAACTGCGGCACAGCGAGGCAAACTCCCATGCCCAAAAAGTAGCATGGCTGGGACTCAAACCCATGTGTGTCTGAATCTGAAACCCATGCTCCTAAACACTGCTCCCCTCCACCTCCTTGAAGTCCAGGATGGCCTTTGATTCTGTGTGTTCAACAATAGATTTGCTCCCCTAGAGTTCTGCCTGCAGCTGCCCTTTTTTAAGGCTCATTTGGTCCCTCCCTAGATGATGGGGCAGTCTGTCCTGCACAACGTGAGCTCTTTGCCAACAGACCTCAGGCATGGGAGGGGGCTGCTTTACAATGTGCCAAGTGACCTTTGCCCTCTGGGTTTTCCCATTGGTTCATTGGGTCCCCCAGGTCAAGGCTCATGACCTTGATTGATCCCAGGGTTCTCCTTCAAGAAGGCACAAACATTTGCTGAACTGGTCTGTAGGAGGCACGGGGACCCACATGAATCTCTGCTTTCTGCAAACCCTCGGTCTAGTGGGAAAGGACATGTGTTACTCCAGATAGAGGTAAATCCAGGTGTTCAGAGGGGGAGCCCTCTCCCAGCTGGAGAGGCCAGGTAGGGCTTGCTTCCTGGAAGAGGCGGTATCTGAGCTGGGTCTTGACAATGACTAAGGAGTTGGCCCGCCTACAAGATGGGGGAGGGCATTCCCCGCAGAGGAAGCCTCTTACGCACAGGTGCAGAGGCCTGAAGGAACCGGAGTTTTAGCTGGGCATCCTGCAGAATTCCTACAGTAGGGTCACGGAACCAGCAGGGAGAAACACGAGGCACCAGGAACACTCCCCAGCTGGGAAGTCCATGCTGTGGGGACACGGAGCCCTTTCCAGCCTCCCTCCTCCTCAGACACGCTTGTTTCTGGCCATGGGAGCTTTCAGGGCATACCTGTTTCTAAGACGCACTCAAGTCAGAGCCAAAGGAGATATGAAAGTGGCTTCTGGATCATTTCTCCCCAGAGAAGGGGACTGAGACCCAGAGTTGGTACAGACTGTCCCAAGTCACACAGCAGAAAGTATTTGTTGGCCATTTAGATCGAAACAGGCTTGACTGTCCCTCATCAGAGGGCATGATTCTCCCACCTCTGCCCTCTCGGGAGTTTGACGGCCCCAAGTGTACTTTTGAGCTTTGGAGACTGTCTGCTCAGAAGCCCCCACACTCCACCGCAGAAGCCAAAGGGAAGGAGTGTTTTCTTCCATCTTTTCTGGGGCCAGGTATGGGGAGTGGCAGACCCGAAGGTGTTCTCACCCCGCAGGCAGGCCTTGCCTGGCTAAGATCATGGCCTAAGACTCTGATGATCATATTTAGTCAAATGCCTTTTCTCTATCCTCAGACATACTTTCTCTCCTAGATATTAATCTTATGAATTGGGGCATGCCTCCCAAACGCTGTGCACACTTACTTCCCTCTGAAACAGTATCACCCTCTCGATGGTGCATAGTTGAGAAAATACAGCAGCTGCGCTGTTCCACACTGTTAGCAATTCTTTCTTTCTAAAATAGAAAGAAGCAAGATTATCTTGGCCAGTTGCATCTAAGCCCAATTCCTGGACCTGTTGCTGCAGCCCAGGACATCATTTCTCCTCTCCCATCCAATGGCTGGCCAAGGCAGTTAACCGTTTTTTTATTCATTTGGTCATTCATTCATTCTTTCTTTCCATGAATATATCCTAAGAACCTACCATATACCGGGAGGAGGTGGGTGGGGCGGGCTGGAGGGCAGGCAGACCACTGAGGAGGTGGAAGCAGGGAAAAGGCAGATGTGGACTGGGAGAAGCAATGACGATGGAGAGAGATGGACAGAGAGGAGGTGGTAGCAGGCTCCTGTGGTGTGATCCATCGACCACCAGGGCCAGGCTGGCATTTAGACAGACCAGGTCCTTGTGGGGCAGAATCCCCAAAGACAACAAACCGAATTGTGGAGTAGGCCCCACTAGATTCCCAGTTGTACCCAGGACCCCAAAACCCGTGCTTCCAGAGACCACCCAGCTCCCTGCCAGCCTGTAGCCGCATGTGATGGTCACCCTAGTCGGGCTCTGCTTCCTGCTTCCAGCCTGGCTCTGCGGAGGGAGTGACCCCCTCCGAGTCCAGTCTTGATGGCTGCTGCTAACACAAACCACGTGTGGACCTCCACGCCAGCCTCCACGGTATTTTCCTTGGACGGCGTGTCCCGCCTTCCCTCCACCACAGGCTGATGTCTTGAAAACTGCTGATGGAGTAGTCTTCGTTCCCTTGGAGGCTTTGTGATGTGGCAACTTGACGTGACTCCCTCTCCCCCCAAAACTGACTCATTTCCTTCTTTGGTTTCCAGTCCTCCTCCCACTCAACACCAAATCCTTTTATTATTATTGTTATTGTTATTATTCTTATCATTATCATTGTTATTATTATTTTGTTTTGGATGGGTGGGGGTGGTGATTTCCCACTTCCAAGGATAATAGCTACAGTTAAACTTTGGGGTCCTGCCACAGACAGTCTGAGCCTGGTGGTCCATGTGGGGCCCCCCATGTGTTTCCCGTGTCTACTACGAGACCTTTGGGTGCTGAGTGTGACAATTCTCTGGATAGAAGCTCCTTGTGGCCTATGACCCTGAACACACTAAGACAAAAGCAAAATAGCTCCCAGGCCTCGGATCCCTGGACAGTCTTACAGATGAGAATTAACATGGATTTGGTGATAAAGAAAACTAAACGAAGCCATTCATGGCCGAAAGAGAAGGTATTGTTGTCCAGCCCTGTACTGGCTGATAAAGTAGAAACGAGTCACACGAGGTGATTTAAATTTAAATTTTAACTAATTAAAAGCAAATAAAATAAGAAGTTCGTTCCTCGGGGGCAGGAGCTACATTGCAACTGCGTGTGGTTGGGGGCCACCATATTACAAAACATTTCTGTCATCATAGGGGGTTCTGTCGGACAGCCTGTCTCCAGCCACTGGGGGCCCCTGGGCAGTCTCAGGGGTTTCACCAGCCTTGCAACACAGCCTTGCAAACTACTAAAAATGACCCCCAAAGAATGTACAAAATAACATATTTTCTGTGGGCAGTGGGCAAGGAGGGGGTAGTTCTTACTGAAGATCCACCGTGTCCCCAAAGAGTCCAGGTACGGCATTCATGTACACAACCACCCTGCAAGGCAGGTCATTTCCGTGTTGCATGGGGGACAGACCAGGCCAGCAGACCAAGTGTCCGGCGAGGGACACACAGTGACATGGGCAGGGGATTTGGGGATTTAACCCCAGGCCTGGCTGGTGCCCAGGGGTAGTATCTGTGGTTAGACTTTGCAGCATTTAAACCCAGGTCCGCTGCCTCAAATAAAAATGAAAAATTAAAAAAACAATACTTAAGGAGAAACTTCAGCTACTTAGGCCACCCTTATGAGGGTAAAAGCAAGCCAGGAGAAAGGGTGAGAAAGCAACTCCTCAGACCAAGCAGTGTGGACCCCACAGAGGACAAAAATTCTAATGCTGGGGGGTGACCCTTTGGCCGATACGTACATTCCAGATGGCAACTGAAAAGGAGCCTGGGAGAGTAGACAGAGTACTGGCATGTTCTTTTTAAAAATAAAATGAAAATCCCTTAAAGGGTGTTTCGACATTATCTTCCCAAATAAAATTGAGAAGGAACAAAAGAAGATAGTGTTAGGCAAAACCTATAAATCTCTAAAACACTCTGCAGCTGAGAATGATTAATCACTCTGCTTTTAAAAAGAAGTTCTGTGCACATGTGCATAGAATGTTGAACTTGCCTTATCTCGGCTGAGTTTTCATGTTCACAGGACACTCTGACGCTGCCTAAAAGACAGTGGTCCTTCAGATGGAGTTGAGAGGTCACTCTGGTGGACATTCTTATGCACTATATAGATAACACTTTTTAGGTTTTAATGTATTGGAATAGCTAGAAGTAAATACCTGAAATTACCAAACTGCAACCCAGTAGCCTTAACTCTTGAAGACGATTGTATAACAATGTAGCTTACCAGGGGTGACTGTGTGATTGTGAAAGCCTTGTGGATCACACTCCCTTTATCCAGTGTATGGATGGATGAGTAGAAAAGTGGGGACAAAAACTAAATGAAAAAATAGGGTGGGATGGTGGGGATGATTTGGGTGTTCTCTTATTTTTATTTTTTATTCTTATTCTGATTCTTTCTGGTGTAAGGAAAATGTTCAAGAATGGATTGGGGTGATGAATGCACAACTATAAGATAGTACTGTGAACAGTTGATTGTACACCATGGATGATTGTATGGTATGTGAATATGTCTCAATAAAACAATTTTTTAAAAAAAGACAGTGGTCTTAGGGAAAAGAGAATGGGATTTAGATGAGGGTGCTTGGACTGGCTGCACCCCCTCTTAGCAGTGTGGCCTTCTGCAGCTCACTGCCCCCCTCTGCTCCCCAGTTTTCTCCTCTGAGAAATGATGATTGTAGCATTTATTTCTCAGGGTTATTATGAAGGTCAGTAAAATTATGTGTGTGAGAGGGCTTGTAAACTGCTCTATAAATGTTAGTAGCGGTTACTAATTATTATTTAAGGTTAGTAATATTAATATTTTTAATCAGTGTCACTTAAACTTCTCCTGAAGCTGCCTTCCCCCACCCCAAGAGTTCATTTAACTGCATTCATTGGTTCAGACCATTTTTATTGAGCACCTTCTATGTGCCAGCGTTGAATAGCTCCTGGATTCAAAGACGGGAAGCTTGCCTCTCCCAGTGAGGCCCACAGTGACTTTGCCAGTCATCGAGTGACTGCAGACTAAGCATTTCCCTGTCACCACGGAGGACAAAGTAGGAGCTGATTGGAAATCCACAAATAAAATTCTGGCCCCTGCAGGCAGGGGGAGAAGGTCTCAATCCAGCCTTCACAGCAGCCTCACAGCAGGCAAGGAGCTCCAGCCTGAGAAAATGGCCCTCTTCCCAGAGCTCTGAGTTGCCGTCCTTTTTAATTGTCTTCATAGCATCTCAGAGGTGGGGTGATGAGACAGCAGAGAAGCAGATGGGCTTAAATCTCTGCACTTGCTGGCTGCAGGTCCTTGACAAGTTTCTTCACTTCTCTGGGTTTAAGTTTCCAGGATGATAATGTCCACCTTGAAAGAGTGTTCTGAGGATTTAGTGAGAGAATGTTTCTAAAGAATCCAGTCCATGTCTGGCATGTGGCAGCTTATCAATATGCACTGTTTCTCTTCTCGTCCTCTTTGGGTTCACCCCTCCCTCCCAAATTGCTTGCACAATAGCTCTCCTTATTTCTCGGGGACTAGTCAAAGCTTCTTTTCATTCTAGCAGAGGAACAGAACTTTAGTGCCGGGGTGACTTTCTCCATGAGGCGAAATGATGGGCAGTCTTTTCACATTCCAACCATGACTTTGGGAAGCTCAGGCTTCCCTCCCCTTCTGCTTTGACTCCTTGGCCCATGTACGAATCAGGATAGGTCAGGATATGCTGCTGTAATAAATAATCTCACTATTTCTCAGACGTTTATTTCTCATGTAGGCCCCCTACCCATCATAGGTTGTGGGGGCTCTGGACCCTCACTCCAGGACCCAGACTGACAGAAAGCCACTATCTGGAGTGTTACCAGAGCAGTGAATCATGTGCCATTCATCAGTCTTCCACCCTAAAGTGACATGTCTCTTCTCACTTTAATTGGCCACATCTCACTTCAAGCAAGTGGGGAAATACAAATCTACCTTCTTCTGAGCTCAGAAGAACCAGCGTTATTTGATGACAGCATTAGTGACTACCACGGCCCAACTTTAACCCATACATAACCCTGCAAATGGATATCATTATGGCTAGTTTATAGACGAGGATACCGAGACCCAAAGAAGTAATACTGTCACTTTCCCAAGACCACACAGGGAGAAAGCGGCAGATCCTTGAGCTTTTGTATATCAGATCACATACGTCAAGTTAATTCCTTAAAAATGTCAGAGATGCATGCATTGCACTATCAAAGGATTTTGCTTTGGATACTCTTCAGTATCCAACCCACCCACCCCCAGCAGCCTACGTGTGCTTCTTTCGTGGTGCTTTCTACACCATCTTGTAATTAGCAGTGTATTTTTAAGACTTCCCTCCATATCACGAATCTTCGTCCCTGTATCCCATATGCCACACACCAAGCCAGGCCCAAAGCTGCCTGTTGAGCTAATACAGGGAGTTCATAGTGGATCAGGGGTGTAATGATCTCTTAGGTCTATACCTAACCAGATTAATTGAGCCTTAGTGATTTTGTTCTTGGGAAAACTGAGAAAGCCTCCCCACCTCCCAACTCTGAGCATTCACAAATCTGGAAGCTCTAGATAAAAAGAACTGTTTTCACAGGAATCCTAGGTCCGAATGAAATTGCCTTCCTCGTTAGTTTGGGTTTCTGAAAAGCTGAACAAAGTGAGCTTTTGTGTATCAAATCATACATTTCACATAATTCCTTTAAAACATCAAGAGAGGCTTTTCATTCTTGTTTCTCTCCCCACTGTTTAGATGCAGATGTTGGATAAATTTCCAATGGAAGGAGGGCAGAAGGACCCCAAACAGCGGATCATTCCCTTTCTGCCAGGTAGGTGAGATGCATGCATTCAGCCAAGACTTGGGGGGCTCCAGCACCTCTCCCAGGTCTCTCAGGACAGTTTCTCAGCTCTTCCTCCTTGGGGCATGGCCCACCCCCCAGCCCCCACCAGAGTCTTATTCACTCGTGGAAATCAGTGGCTAAGGATATGGACTTGGCGTTAGGTGCTATACCACTGACTAGCTGGATGACCTTGGGCGAGTCACCTCACTTCTTGCATCCACAGTTTCTCCCATCTCTAGAATAGGAATAGTTATAGCTGATAAGGCTTTTGTAGTAAGTGGTGTCTTCTATTACAGCCACTATATTAGTTTTCCATTGCCGCAAAACAGGTGATCACAAACTTAGCAGATGAACTCAACACTCCTTTATCATCTCGTTGTTCTGTTGATCAGAAGGCCAGACAGGCCCTGCCAGGTTCTCAGAACTGAAGTCAAGGTGTTGTCCAGGCTGGGCTGTTTATCTAGAGGGGAGAAACATCCAGCATCATTCCGGTTGTTGGCAAAACTCAGTTCCTTGCAGCTCTTGGACTGGGATCCCCGTTTTATGGCCGTCAGCTGGGGGGCAGCTCTCAGCTTCTAAAGGCTTCCCACATTACTCCATCTTCAAGACAGCAGTGAGGCATTGACATTTTCTTGAGCTTCAAATCTCTCTGACTTCCCCTTCTGTCGGACAAATCTTTCTGCTTTTAAGGGCTCATGTGATTATGTGGAGCCAACCTGGATAGCCCCTCTATCCTAAGGTGAACTGTGCCATATAATATAACCATCAAGAGAAGAATGATATCTCATCCTGCTCTTAGGTTCTGGGGATGTTATTTTTTCCTAGGGTGCTTAAGCAAATACCGTGAAATGGTTCAGCTTAAGCAGTGGGAATTTATTCACTCACAGTTTTGAAACTGGGAGAACGTCCAAATCAAAGCAACATCACGGTGATGCTTTCTCCCCGAAGACTGTGGTGTTCTGGGGCTGGCTGCCAGTGATCCTTGGCTCCTCTGTCACATGGCAAGGCACATGGCAACTTCTCCTGGTCTCTTCCTTTCCATCCAGGACCCATTTCAGCTTCCTGCTTCCTGTGGCTTTTCCTCTCTCTCTTGTCTGAATTAATTCTGCTTATAAAATAAGAACCCCAGTCATAAGATTAAGACGCATCCTGATTGAGGTGGGTCATGACTTAACTGAAGTAGCCTCATCAAGAGGTCCTGCTTATGGTGGGTTCCCACCCATAGGAATGGATTCAAGTTAAGAACATGTTTTTCCAGGGTACTTACAACTTCAGAGCACCACAGGGGATTACGGCAGGAACTTTACATCTTTGGTATAGTGTTGGGGAGGGTGGGGGGAGGCGGATGTTTTAGAAATTCTGCCTTCCAGAGCTACCAAGCACTTTGAGTGCTGGGCATCACACAAGGTGCTATGGAAGATTTAACACACTAATGTCTAGCCCCTGCTCTTGAGACATTCAGAGCCCCTCACCCCCAACCCCCAAAAAAGTCCCTTACCAAAGGAATAGCGTCAAGGCTTCATCCCCAAAACTTGGATTACCCGGGCCAGTGTTACCCCTTGAAGTAATAATAGCTGCTCTTTATTGTGTGTCTTCTGGGGGCTGGTCACCAGGCTCAGTACTTCCTATTCGTCACCTCGTTTAGTCCTCAAAACAACCCTGCAGGGCAGGCCTTACTCTGCCCGTTTCACAGAGGAGGACCCTGAGGCACAGAGAAGTTATAATCTCTTGCACAAATGGCAGAACTCGGGTTCAGGCACAGGCATGGGTGGCTCCAAAATTCATGCCTGGACTCAGATGGCCTGGGTTCGAATCCCGGCACCCCCACTCACCAGCTCTGTTACCTTGGATTACTGTGCTGAGTTTCATTTCTTCTTTCACAAATCGGAGATAACAGTGGTACGGTTATGAGGCCGTGCGGGTAGGCGCCTGACACATAGCTTATAGCACTCAAGCGCTTACTATTATTATTTTTATGTACAAGTAAGTAATCAGCAAGCTGACAACCACCCTAAATCACAGACATTTAGAGCTGGAAGAGCCCTTTAGATCTTTTTCACTTTTTGGATGAAAGATAGGCCCAGATGTAGGAGAGATTCTCACAGCCTCACAGAAAGGGGTGAGGCCTATAGTCTCCTGACCCCACCTCCAGGGTTTTGTACTTAGCACATCAGTGGGTTCTTCCAGATAGCATCATCATTTGGTGGGTTTAGAGACAGCGTAGATGGGTTTGCCAGGCCCCTATCCACTGGGAGAATAATTTGCCTAAGAAAGCTAACGTTTATAGCCTTCCTTCTCTTGGAAAGTGTGCATCACACTGGAATTTTTTTTTCCTTCTGGAGAAAACCCTGTGTGCTCTCTGCGGTGGCCCAGTATCAGTGCTCCCAGGCATGTTTGCTCTGGAGTCAAACAGACCCCAGCCGTGTGATCTCTGAGCCTCAGGTTCCGCATCTGTAAAATGGGACAATGATCCCTCCCACCTCTATGAGGTTCAATCCCTGGCACACAGTGGGAACTCAGTAAAAGCAGAAACGGGGTCCTGGGACATTCCTGTAGAATTTCTTGGTTTCATATGTTGGAGTCATACTTCAATGATCTAGCTGGATATTCAAGTTAAACTGGCTGCTAAATGTAGCTTTTCTTGAAGAAAGGAAAGAAAGCAGTTAGTTATAGCTCTTCACTGGATGAAAAACAAAACCGGCCCTGGAAAAACTTCCCAGGACAGAGAAGAACTTTGAGCCCACCCTCTCTCAAGCCCTTAAAGGCTTTCATGGTTACGTAATCCCTTTCCACCCAGGAATTAAGGAAAATGCTGTTCTCAGGGACTCAGCCCCATTTTCCCTGCTCAAGGCGCCCACTCATAGCTTGAGGAGGTCCCGTTGGACCTAATTGTGGTCTGCCGTGGACCCCTGGCCATCCGTCCTCAGCCCACCTCTTAGCTTTTCCTCGAGGCTGAGGACAAGAAACGTCCCCCTTGCCTGGGGTTCCGTGTCCTGCCAAGACTGCCACGTCAGCAGAACCAAAGCAAGTCTCCTGTGAGCACAAAGGCCGGGGGAGGGGAAGCAGGCCTGTGCAATTTTCCGTCCCAGCAAGGGCTGGGGAAGCCAACTTGGCAGAGGATGCAACTCGAAAAAAAAAAAAAAAAAAGAATTACAGTTTGGCCTTCCTCCACTGGGGAAAACAAAAGCCCGCTCGTTCCCACCAAAGGCTGTTCTGTCCCCTGAATACTCTTTGCACTCCAGGGAGGCTGGCGGCCCATAGGCTTGTCCTTCCTCGGCCCCACGACCCACCCAGAGACACTGAAGATGAGGCTCCCACCAGGGACGGCTACCCCCAGTACTTGACCAGGGAGGCCCTAGCTGTGGAGGTGCTGGCTGGGTGCTGTAAACCACCGGCCACGGCCACGCAGCTCTGGCTGGGGCCTAAGCCATAGCTCCAGCTCTGCTGCAAGTCGTCTCCTCTTAATTGCAGAGTATAACGCGGTGTCGTCTAAACTACCATTTAAAGTGGTAGGTGCCCTTTGGTGGGCACCTACTCGGGTCACGTCCTGAGCTGGGTTTGTCATAGAGGTTGCCGCTGATCTTATCCACAGCCCTGAGAGAAAGGGGCTGCCATCCCGTTTTACAGATGAAGAGACAGGCTCTGAGAAGTAGAAAGCGTTGCTGAAGGCAGCACAGCTTGTCAAGAGCCAGGGCCTGGCTGACTGCTGAGCTGGGGCGTCCCCCGCAGACCCTGCTCTGCCTCCCGCTTCCTGCTATCCAGATGTGGAACCCACCCCCACCCCCCAGAGACTCCCATCCCACTGAGGGTCCTTGCTCCCCGCCCCCCATCCCTCCACCCCTCAAAAAAAAAACAACACTAAGGGCTCCAGACTTCTCCATCCTTCCCTCTCAGCCCTGCAGGCCGGGCCTTGGGTGAATCCTGTCCACATGGGTGGTCCCGGAGGGGCTGCAGCCAGTCTGCTGGGCCACTGCTAACACCATGCCTGCTGTAAAAATGTCAAGCCTGCTCACCTCATCCCAGTAAGAAGCCTGTGCACCCCACCTGCCACCCTGCCCCTGATTTACAGAAGGGGAAATTGTACCAAAATAAGACCAAATGTTTTTGGTAGTGACTCCTCTCTCATTTTGAGAAAAAAATAAATATTCAGTGCAGGAGTCCTCATTTTCCCTGAAGGCTCAGGACACTCTCGGGGGTTAAATTGCAGGTAGTCCCACCCACAAAGGCCATTGAAAATGGGGAGGGGCATGGTCTGATTGTCAAACTGCCTGGGAGTAGATGGGGCTGGGAAGGCTACCAGATTTTTCTGGATTTGGGTGCTGGATGCTAAACATCCTGCAGTGTGGAGGACACAGTCCCTTCCACAGAAGGATTATCTCACCCCAAATGTCAGTGGGGTCCCTCCCTGTTGGGAAAAGCTCAGGGCCAACGCCAGGAGGGTCAGAGGCTGGGGCACTGATCCCCAGCGCTAGCTCAGAACCGGCTCATATAGAGGCTGCGCCTACTGAGTGGATAAAAGAATAAGATCATCAGTTCCAGGGAAACTCAGTTGCTAACCCCTTCCCATTTGCTGCATAATTTGTTTTTGTGTGTGTGTGCTCTAAATAACATGAGTATTTCCTGATTCTAGAATAAATAGATGTTAATGGTAGAAACTTTGGGAAAAGTATAAAGAAGGAAACAAAAATTCTCTGTCTTCCGTCCCTCGGGGACAAGCACTTGGAACCCTGTGATGCATTTTATTCTAGATTTTTCTTTTCTAACAAGCATAGGTATATCTGAAATTGCATGATTCATAAGCAAAAATAAAACCACCACTGTTAAAAATAAATATTCCTTAATATTTCCTTTCACAATGGGTTCCTTTTTCTTTTTAAACTGGTGAAAAGGAGCAAAAGCAACAACAAAAAGTTCCCTATTTAAGCTCACCACTATGACCGTATCCACTCAATTTCCTAATAGTGTCCTTTTACACAAGAGTAAATTGTCAGATCATTAAAAAATGTTGGATTAACCATATGGTCTTTTGGGTTGCAAATTTCCCTTCCTATCTTGCATTATAAATCTTTAAAAGTCAATAGGTTGTTTCTTGTGGTCTCTCAATTCTGTCCTATTATGAAAACTCTCCCTGAGCTTTCCTACCATCCCACTCCCACCCACGAGAGCTGGGTGTGTGGAGACAGCAGTGTCACCAGAAGGGTTAGAGCACTGGTTTATTTCTCCCTGCCCTGACAAGCTCTTGGCCCACATTTCTCTCCCTGACTGGTATATCTCCTTGGACTAGAAGCTCCTACTAGGTCTTCTACTGCCTTCCTCTTTGACCTACTCCTAGACATCTCCTGGTCGCTCAGCATAAGCTTCGTGGAGTGGCTCGTTACTATCACCCATCTCTTTGGCCCCCAGTGATATCTTGTTCCTGACTTTTGCCCACCCCTTGCCTGCCTGACAGATCTAGAACACTGACCCCAGTCTAACTCCTGAATGCATGCCTTTTGCCACCATCTCCCCACGAGAGGATCTTCTATCTAGACTCTCAGGGACCTAATGATTTGCTTTAAACAATCCTCTCCTGTAGACAGGTCAACGTCTACCCTCAGTGGCATCATTTATATGCTGGTTTTTGTCTGTGGTCCACATTCTCTGCCCATAGGTTATCCTGGAGGCTTGTGGTGCACACCCTAGTGCTCCCACCGGCAAGTAGTAGACTCTCAGTTAATATCTGGAACCCTTCTCTTGCAAACACTAATTGAGGAAGGAATTGGAGAGATTTGTCATCTTTGCAAGTGGAAGCCACATTCATTCATTCATTCATTCATCATTAGTGCCACGTGGTGAGGGCACACAATTGACTAGGCCCAGCCAGTCGCTCTTTGTGCAGAGCCCCAAGACTGATAGGAAAGAAGAAAACCTGTAAATAGATAAGGTGATGTGTCTAATCAAAAAGAGACAAGGTGTCAGGCAGTCTTGATCCATTTGAGCTGGGTAAGAGTTTGCCAATAGGGATGGGGAGTGGGGTTGGATGAAAAAGGTATTCCAAGCAGAGGGAGAGGCAGAGAATCATGAAAGAGCATGGAGTATTGGGGAAGAAGAGATAAGAGCAGAAGATATATGAAGAAGGGAAAGGAAAGGCATATCTGAGTGTGCACTCTACTACTCACGCAGTCTGAGAATCCCACAGCTGGAAGGGGTCTCAGATCATATGGAGGTTGGATGACCTCAGATCACCCTTCCACAGAGAGCTTCCGATCTCCCTTATCCCATCAAAACTTACTCACATGGGTCCTGTTCCTGTAAGTTCTTGGACTAGATGGCAGAGCTGTGCACAGGGCTTTGGAGGACCGTGAATGAGGTCACCCAGGCCCTATGTAAGTCCAGCCGGGGGACAGTGGTGGCAGCTAGGAGGTTTGGTGCCACTCAGACCTTCTCCAGGGGCTGCTCAGGGCCTTGCTGACTGCTCCCTTATGATGCTGTGCCTGCTCTCCTCTCCTGCAGGCAAAATTCTTTTCCGGAGAAGCCACATCCGGGACGTGGCTGTCAAACGCCTGATACCAATTGATGAATACTGTAAGGTAAGTCTGAGAAATGCTAACACTGTTCCCTGTAGGTGTTCTTTTTTTTTCTTTTTCTTTTCCTTATTTATTTATTTATTTATGGCTGTAACGTACTCATCATAAAAAATTTGTACAGTTGGGAAAAAGAGTTAGAAAAAATAAATCACCCATGAGCCCTCAACCCAGAGGCAACAACTGTTAAGGATTTTTAATATCCACACGAAGACTTGTGTACCACTGTTTGTAGCAGCATTAATTCGTGATAGAACAAACCAGAAGCAGTTCACATATCCATCCGCTAGAGAATGGATAAAGAAAATGTGGACTGCCCGTACAATAGAAAGCAATAAAGTCCTCATCCAGGCTACAGCATGGGTGAATCTCATAAGCATCACACTAAGCTAAGTGAAAGAAGCCAGATGCAAAAGACTACCTGGTGTAGGATTCCACTGATATGAAATGTTCAGGAAACAAAAATTTATAGGGACAGCAGATCCATGGTTTCCTGGGCCTGGGGAAGTGGAAGTGGAGGTTGATTGCAAATTGGGTTGGGAGAAATATTTGAGGTAATGGAGAAGATCTAAAACTAGATTGTGGGGGTGGTCACACTATCATTTACTAAATATCATTTAAATTTCAGTGCACTTATAACAGGTGAGTTTCATAGTATGTTAGACATCAATAGAACTAAAGACTTAAACAAAAGGAGGCATTGTGGGGACAGGCAACCCTTCTCCTGCCAAGAAACTTACGGGAATTGCAGGAAAGCCCTTCTGATGGGGCTTCTACTCTCTGCCAGACACAGCGCTAAGCCCTTGACAGACATGACCTCATTTCATCCCTCCAGCAACCTTGAGAAGCGGGTTTTATTATTTCCGTCTTGTAGATGAGGAAATGAAGGCCCTCAAAATAACCTCACAATAAGAAGTTAATCACAATAACAGTAAGGGAGGATATGAGAGTTTTATCCAGACTTTTTGGACCTCGGCACTCATAGACCACTTCCAGTCTCCCCAAGAAAGCAGGAATTCAAGAGGCAGAAGAATTGGAGTCTGTAGTACATAGGGACAGATAAACTCAGACCCTTCTCTTCCTTAAGTATATCCTTTAAAAGGGATGGAGGAGGGGATGGGGCAGGGACGGTTATTCAGACACAGCTCTCAGAGGAACGTTCAGATCTTCCCTTTTTTGTCCCTCTCCACTCCCCCAGAGCTGGAAATTCCAATTCTGGAGACTTTCCTTATCCAGGCCCTGCTGGCAAGAAGTTTGGATGCTTGGAGTCACCTTGCCCAGCTGGGAAGTTGCTGGTGATACTCCCTGAGCCCAAATTATCCTATCCTCCTGCTTTCTCCCCAGCCCACCCTACATCTCTCCAGAGTCACAATTTCCCTGCACCCAGGTCCTCGTGAACCCCTGGCTGTTTGCTTTTGAAATGGAAAATTTAAATCCTGAAGCTATAAGGGATAGCAGCAGCTGCTTGCATCGGGCTGATGTCGTCATGGTATAAGAAGGGATAATGAATTCTCCTGGATTAGCCATAGGAAAGAAACAGCTTTTATTATATGAGCCACATGGAAGTTCCCACCCCCTGCTATTAATGAATCATGAGAAACAGAGTAGATGTTTTGGATTTTGGTTGGCCACATTCCCAGGGCTCGGCTTCAAAGGAACTGCCCTCCTGTAAGGAGATGAAATTCTCCTTTTGTGATGGGGTCAGTGAAGTCTTTTACAGACTACGTGGACTTTTACCTAGCATTTTGTTAGCTGTAATTGACATTGTTGTGAGCTGACATAAGCCCATTTGGTCCATCACAGTTTTTGTTTTAGTCTAAACTGGTAGTTTCCAACAGCTAAAGATGGACAAAGGCCATAGATCTCCCCAAACCGAGCTACTAGATGTATATTACAATGAAAGAAACTTTCTGTCCGACCAGATTGATTATAAAGTTACAGTAATTAATATAGTATGCGGTTGGCACAAGGAAGACAAACCATTGGGACAAAATAGAGACCTCAGAAATAATAGACTGTGTATTTGGACACTTTGATACTGACAAAGGTGGCCTTGCATATTGTTAAGGGAGGGTTGAATTCATCGATAAATGCGTATCCATATGGAAAAACAAAAAAGATGACTAACCCCTACCTCACACCATATAAGAAATTATTTTCAAGGAAATTAAAGACCTAAATGTAAGAGGTAATGCTATAAAAGGTTTTAGAAGATAAAATAGGAAAATAATCATTATAATTGCTAGGTACAGAGGGATTTCTTAAGACCCAAAAGAAGATCAATTTATTTCGCTACCTTGAACTTAAGATCATCTGTTCCTCCCTTTATCCAGTGTATGGACAGATGAGTAGAAACATGGGGATAAAAACTAAATGAAAAATAGGGTGGGTTGGTGGGGGATGGAATGCTTTGGGTGTTCTTTTTTACTTTTATTTTTATTCTTATTTTTATTTATTTATTTTTGGAGTAAGGAAAATGTTCAAAAGTTGATTGCGGTGATTAGTACACAACTATATGATGGTACTGTGAACAAAAGTTGATTGAACACTGTGGATGATTGTATGGTATGTGAATATGTCTCAATAAAACTGAATTTAAAAAAATCACAAGTGTAAAACAAACAAAAAGATCATCTGCTCAAGAAAAGGAGTGATGAAAACAAGACAGCCTAATCCTGCCACGTGCACAAGCATTCATTATCAAGCAGGCTCTTAAACAGCCACTCGAGTTGTTCTGTAAGCTCATTGGAATACCAGCTGTCAGTCTGACACCACTTTGTGTGAAAGGTTACTTGAGGCAGATGCAACAATATGGTAGTGGCAGGACCAGCTAATCCTTACCACGGGGTGACAGTAAGATCCTCAAGAAGAGGCTGAGCCCAAGACTGACCCAGTATCCTAGGTTCAGGGCACCAGCCTGAAGAATCTATGAGATCAGGCTCACCGGGTTCTGCTGATACAAGGCTAAAGAGTGCCTGTGGATATTTCCAGAACACCTCTCATTTCACTAGTTAAAAAAAAGAAAAATCATTTTGAACAACTATTAGGCTAAAGAATGAATAAAGGCTGTGGTGTTGATTAGCAGTAGAAGAGAGCTAAAGCCCTGCTGTAGCCTTTTCAGAAGCGAGACATGATTGGGGAGTGTTTACTTGCTAAAGTGTTCCTTCTCGAGGAGGGTACTTCAGATATTAACTAACCACCAGATTTAAGGGTGTAGCTTAAATCTAACACACACACACACACACACACACACAGCAATATGTAAGCATAAAAGTGTCTGTAAAGTACATAGGCAGTATACCAGCAAGCAGCAGTTACCAGAGAACAGTTGCTTGGGACCTCGCTTCAAGATTTTTGCCACCTATTACCACCTATATCCTTTTTTAAAAAAATTAACTCACTTTTAAACTTCTTGAATAAACATATCTTAGAGGAATTTTTGTATAACAACCATGATATAAAACTACTATCAAGTGCCATCAAAGAATGTTAGGGTAAAAAGATGGTGAAAAATACAAAAAGCAGTTTTTGAATCTAGCTAGATGCTGTTGCCCAGCATGGCTTGGTGTGAAGGGTTCTCTGCGACAGAGGTAGCAGTGTTCCAGTGGCAGGGTCAGCGAGCCCTAACCCTGACAGTAAAACCTTCCAGAGCAGGCTGGACCCAGGACCCACCCAGAATCCTAGGTCCAGGGATCCATCCTGAAGAGCGGGCTCTCAGGTGGAATTAGCAAGTTAGAGAGGTGTGAAGTACACACCAGCACCAGCCCAAGGCCTTCTTTTTGAAGTTAAAGAGGACTGAAAGAGAACTGGGAAAAGTGAATTTTCTCAGTAGCCCAGGCATTGTTATTTAATGCTGTGATCCTGATAGATAATCGATAATCATCTTGCTACCCTGGAATCCCCTTTGGGAACCATCATAATTACTGTATTTGGTACAACACAGACAGCCAAAGAGGTTGGCTTAGGTCTATCCAGCAGTTAGTATGTGCCAGGAAGCTGACAGCTACTTCCTCATTAATTCTTTAGCACCGCCCCCCAAGACAGGTATTATTTCCATTTTACAGATGTGGAAGCTGAGGCTCAGAGAGATGATGGGATTAGCCAGAGTCACACAGCTAGGAAGTGACAGAGCCAGCATGGGGGCTGGTTCTGCCTGACCCTCAGCAAGCAGGCTTTGCTCTCCTGAGTCCTGTCATCGCTGCTTCAACCAGCCACCTCTGTCCAGGAGTCCAGGACTCCTTCCAGAACAGAACCGAGCTCTGCTCCAACTGTGGTTGTCTGCCACTGCTGACCAAACACAGGACAAGGCTGGAGTGTTTCAGAAGCAGAATTACTTCTCTGCCCTCTGGGTCCTTTTCTTCCCGATAGCCTGCCCATCTAAAATGAAAGGGGCGAACATCAAAGCATTCAGCACCACTCTTTATTAGTGAGTTGGCTTTGATTTATGGTTTGGGGTTTGGATTGACTTTTACTTCCTGGGAATAGCTCAAAACCCAAAGAGAAGTTGGCATTGTCTGGAGGTTTCCATGGTTCCCATTGTCCCCTCCCTTGCTGGTCCATTTGGGACCTTGGCCCATTTTAGCAGGGAACACCCAGGAAGCCCCATACAAGTGGAGATGATGACCTCCCTCAGGGGCTCGTGCCCACCACCAACCCAGCTCTCCCCAAATGGGGCCACATGGCCTGGACCTGGGCCTCTTCCTCATCTTACTTATCTGGCAAATAATACCGAGTACATCTAACAGGCCTCCCCAGCACTGCCTAGATGTAGAGGGAAAGTGGAACCCCCTGTCTTCTGTGGATTTGGAGTAGAGAAGTTGGAGTCAGCCATCCCAAGTCATACTCATTTCAGCAGAGCGTCTATTTCCCCATCTCTAAAATGGGTCAGCCCTCCAGGACAGCAGGAAGTGATGCTGATGAATGCATTTGGGAAGCCATCAGGTGGTAAGCCAGCACAAGGGAGTACTGTTACTGCAGTCTGGTGGGAGCCACAAGTCTTTGGCCCACGAAGCAGCCAGGACTCACCCTGGCCCAGCATGTAATCCACCCCTTCCTTCATTGTGTGGTTCCAGCTGCAAGAGCTGCAGGATTTCAGAAGCTCAAGAAGACCCCCAGGGGGGCCCTGAGACAGCAGCTCATCCCAGCCAGGAGAATAAACGTTGCTGCTCCAAACCAGAAAGAGAAGGGGCTTCGAAATGGAAGGGGTGGGGGGGAATGTCGGCTCTCCTCTCTCCAGAGCTCTCTGCCTAGGGGCTGAAAAAGATCAGACCCTAGGGTTTTGCTGCAGAGTAGAAGGGAGCAAAAGGCTAATAAAAATCGATGAGCTACGAATACTGGGCCCTTTAGGTCAGCATCCTTCACCCCAGGGAGGTGGAAAGTGGGCAGTGAACAGGGAGGGGTTTGCTTGGCTTTGAGCCAGGGAAGATTCCAGACTAAACTCGTCCACACATCTCGGGTTGTGTTTTTCCACTTTAGGTCCGGGGCAGGTCGGACTTGGGGGATTTGACTTCAAGTCAGAACCGCACTCAAAAATCATGTGGAGTCAAAATATCCTTAATTTGGTGCCACACTGGAGACCTCCATATATCTCTCCATTAGCCTATCATCACCCAGTACTGCTGCCGTTGTGGAACATAACTTGACAGAGGCGGGGAAACTTTCGTGGGCTTGTTTATTTATAAAATACAAAACACGTCATTTCAAACCTTAGACTCACACACCATGTGGCCCCAGGGGACCAGGGCCTACTGAAGAGAGAGCAGAGTTTTGCCTCCCTCCAGAGCGTAGGCTGGCGGGGTGGACCTGGTTGGCAGAGTCACCTGTGCTATTGAAATGCCTGCATATGTATGTGAAACTCTGCTGGACTCATGTCCCCGTCCCCCATCCAGGACCTGGGCCAGAGAGGGCTTACGCCAATATTTGTCAAACTGCTCTGTTTTCATGGAGCTGTGTCTTACCTTCAAATTCTTTCATGATCAAAACACACCATGTACCTCTCTCATATTTGACACAGATTCAGTGTCCATTGAGTGAGTACCTGTTGGTCAATAAACTGGCAGGAAAAAGGCTCAGTCCCACTCTGTGCCCTCCACCCACCTCCCATCCGGCTTATTGGCAAAGATAGTTGAGTCACCGTTCGCATCGATGAGGAGGTGTGGCCAATTCACATGGAATTAATCAGTGGAAGAACCAGGCTGTTTCAACCCCTCATTCACCTGGGGCTTCATAAAACAAATCATAAAACAACCCCTTCACTTTAACTCTTTGTGCAAGCTTTGTGTATAATATCACAAAGCTGGAAACGGCCTAAATGTTCACCCGTGGGCAGCTAGTTGGATAAAGTATGATGTGTGTATCCCATGGACATCCATCCAATAGCCAATATAGATGACGTGGAAGAACAATATTGTGGCATGAAGTTCACAATTTATTAAGTGAAATTATCAGGTTACTAAATAGCATGTGCAGTGTGGTATGATTTTGTCCAAATACATACCTATAATATATATACAACATTGTGTGTGTATGTGTGTGTGTGTGTGTGTGTGTGTGTTGCTCTGGACTGGCAGCAGCAGCATCACCAGGGAACTTTTTAGAAATGCAAATTAATTCCTGGACCCACCCCAGACTTGCTGAATTAGAAGATCTGGAGGTGCAGCCACCAATCTGTGTTGTGACAAGTCCTCTAGGTGATTTTGATCTTGATGCTTGGGAACCACAGCCTTTAGAGTATCCTTGACACCAACCCCCCCAACCCCATCCTCTGGGTTCACCTGTGTCTCTCTTTTGCAGGCCCTGATCCAGCTGCCCCCCTATATCTCTCAGTGCGATGAGGTGCTGCAGTTCTTTGAGACAAGACCTGAGGACCTGAATCCTCCCAAAGAGTGAGTTGGTTTGTGGACTTCCCCAGCGTGGGCCCTCACAGCCCTCCCTCTGGCCAATCCAGCCAGCCCCAGGAGGAACTGGAGTAAAACAAAGTAAATTAAACTCAAGTCTATTGATGGAGCGCCTGCCAGGCTGCTTCTCATTTAACCTTCCCAGTCACTGGAAATGGGTACATGGCCTATTTGTTCTGCAGGTGAAGGAAACTGGCTGATTGTCTCTCCTCTGAAACCCATAACTCCTGCACTTACTCACAGCACATATCAAAGTGTGTTGGAACTCAATAGATGGTGAGCCCCTGGAGGCAGGACCCATGTAAGAGTCATCCCCGTATCTCATCCATAGAAGTGGGCATGGCTCAGGAGCCATTTAGGATGTGAGTGAATGAATGAATGACTTGCTCAAAGTCTCATCACTAGTGAGTGACAGGGCCAGGAATGGGTCCTGCTCAGCCAGGCTCCAGAGCTGGTCTGAAACTTCTTCCTGCAGGAGACAGGCAACACACCAAGATGCCTTTTGGTGCCTATCCCGGGGCCCCAGGCACACACTGCACACCCCACAAATTCTCATAACCACCTGCCTACCAGCATTTACATGCCAAGAGTTGTTCACACCACTAGCCCAACCAGCGTGAAGCACTGGCATACACGTGTCACTTTTTTTAAAGCCCTTTTGGGGGAAAGGAGGCATAAAATTGTGTCTTTGCACAAAGAAGGGGTCCGGCTAATAAAAAAAGATCAGCCTACAGGTGCTGGGACCCTGGGCTCACAGAAACAAGAATCTGGTGGGGTTTGGGGTCCATTTGGGCTGAAAACTGCCAACCAAGCTCCCTTCTTATGGGAGGAGTATGGACTGCATTTCTTAGCTCTGAGCTTACATGTTGCCCAAAACATTGGTAATAACCAAGGCTTCCATTTGTTAATCAATTACATTGTGCTAAGCTTTTACATATGTCAAGAAAAAGACTCATGTTGCTTTTTGGGAATGAATGTGTTAAGAGTCACAAAGGTTCTTTTTTTAAAAAAATAGACCTCTAAGGAGGAAACCAAAGCAAAGGGTTTTGATGCTTTCTGATTAGCAAGTGAAGTCAAGCTGTTTCTACATACACATACAGTGACGGAATCAAGCCGAGATCAGTGACAGTGAGTTGATCCCTCAGGACTAATGGTTTAAGGACCACATGGATAAGTAAACTTAACTTCCTGAAATTAACATATTCCAATAAATAATATTTCTCTGAGGAGCGCGATGTACAGCTTCTCAAAGCAGCCTGCAGAATCCTGGCTTTGAAATTAAAGACAACATTCCATAAGAGGTGACGGTAAACCTTTTGAAGTCAGAACGTGACAAGGGAACATGATGAGCCAAGACACAGTTTTCATGAATTTAAAAAAATAAATAAATAAATATAAATCTGACAGTATTTTTTTTTAATTTAAAGTCTCATTCTACTGCATATCCAATGTCCTTCAGAATATACTTGGCTGATATACTGAATACCTGCAAGTCAAACTTAACCAGGAGGGGATAAGATTTTAATAAGGTCCTTAAAATTAAAGTTAAGCTTTTAATTCTTTGATTTCAAAAAGTATAGGGTGCCTAATTGAATCAGAGGCAACGAGATGCTTCCTTCCTCTCATTTAGTGGTCTGTCAATTCCTGGAGTCAGAAGGAGTCAGAGCCTCCCTTCCCCCCACCATGTTCCAGCCCCCCAAAATAGCTCCTGCCAGTGCTGAGGAGGTTCTGCCCGGAACCCAGTGCCCCTCCTGGGCGGCCTGCTGAGCACGGGCCCAAGCCAAGCACACCTGTCCCTCTAATCTGACAGTATTGACCTGCCCAACTTGGCTAAAGTTCCTGTTCTTGATTCTTTAGCTTTTGCATCCGCTAAACATTCCCCAGCTTTTATCAATACAACAGGACTTAGGGAAGTATTCTCAAAGCACCCTTGTGTATGGTCCTTCCAGGCTTTGAGTTAAACTACCGATTTGGGTCTGGAGCCTCTGGCTTCAGTTGTATCTCTAGCCAAGGTGAATAAATAAGGAATGCAGAATTTATAGTGTTCTGTTTCTGCCTTATTCTGTCCCAATACTGTCAGATAAGAACTGTCAGACCCGTTTTGCAAATGATGAAGCCAAGACTCAGAACAGAGACCTGCCCCAGGTCAGTCAGTTTGCAAGAGGGGGAGGCGAAGTTGCCCCAGGCCTGCCTGAGTCTTAACCTAAGGTCTGTGTAGCTTGTGTGTGGGTACACTCCTGGATTCAAATCATGTCTTCACCATCATGGGCTGTGTAGCCTTGGACCTCCCTCACTTCACCACTGGGCCTCAATTTCCTCTGTTGTAAAATTAGAATAACAGGTCTCCTTAGGGTTGTAGAGAGGAGTGAATGATTGGCAGAAGTAGAAGTTCCAAGAACTTGCCAAGTGCTCAAGAATGGTGGCTCATGGTATTTTTCTTCCCGAATGCCCAGCCTTAGCTGCAGCTTCTTTTACTCCAGCTTTTAACTCACCAAAGTTGATCAAGAAGCCCAGCTTGACATATACACACTCTGTGGAGTTGGTGGTGGGGAGGTTGCTTGGCCACTTTTAAGCTGCATGAGCAGTTTTCTTCTCACCTCTAAGCCTCAGTTTCCCCTTTTATAAGATGACTTAGTAACACCTCCCCTGCAGCATTGTTTGGGATCAAATGAGAACATGCATAGAGAAGTACTTGGGATGTGCTCAACAAATGGGACTTCCTGCCCAATAGCAAGACGAAGGGGAGACACCAGCCACCAGAGACAGGCCCTGACCTTGGGTGTGGGTTCCTTGGGCTCCTGGGTTCAGTGATATCTAGATATCCCTCTATCTCATCTCGATGTCCCAGAGTTTTAGATCTTCACTTTGGACCACTTGGAGGATCCAGTGAAAGCATCCTTCCCTCTCCCCAGAAAAATCTCCGCAGTTTTAGGAGGTCCTCAGTTGTGCTAAATCCCATCCATGTACCTGAGATTAAAAACCCCAGCCGGGGTGGCCCCTCCGGGTGTTAATGCTCTGATGTCTTTGGCTTCTTGGCCTGGCAAGGGTGGTGGAAGTGGGTCCCCAGCCTCGGGGCAAGCATCAGACCAACTTACCAGCACAGATGGGAGACAGCTGGGGGCGGCCAGCCATGCCTTGGAAGAATCTGTGTGGTCATCTTCATTCAGGAAGGAAGGACAGTCTCAGGACAAAAGGATGGGAGCCAATTCTCAAGCAGAGCTGGAACGTCAGGGAGGCTGTGTGACTTTGTCACTCTCTGGCTTCCTCTCTTCAGCGGCTGCGGCAGTGCTTTCCCCGCTTGCTAGCTGGCCTGGGCTTGCAGAAATCTCTCAGGACCAGGAGTTCTGGACTTTGGGGCTGCCCCAGCTGGGAAGACGTGCATCATTCACCCGTTTAGCCCAGGGTAGGCACGGGGACATGGGGATAAGTGCCACAGCAGACCTGGCCGGGAGCTTGTGGGAGAGGCTGGCAGCTATTCCGCCCTGGCACATCCGTCACTTTTCTTTCTGCCTCTGTTGTCTCCTCTGTAAAGTGTGATCATGTCACCTGCCCAGCCCACCTGATGGGGTTATTGGGAAACTAAAAGTAAATAACAAGCAGGAATATTTGAACATGATCAACAGTTTCTCTGGAGCATGGAGCTGAAATCACAGATGATCCCTCTCCTGAATACCACATTTGATAATTCAAAGGACAACCTTTTCCCCAGTTACCTGGAGTCCTTAGAGTTTTGTTACATTACTTTCAAAGAGTGTCCACTTCCTCGTTTCTTAAATGGGAATAATAATAAAAGTACCTACTTTGCAAGGATGTGGTGACACTTGGATACAATGTGTGTGCAGCGCTTAGCACATAGTAGGAGTTCAGTTAATTTTCACAAGTTCTCTCCCTGCTGTCAGGTCCAAAATGGGTTTTGCAATCTTTTTTTTTTTTTCTTTGATGCCATCTTTTATAAGACAATAACGGAGAAACTAACTGGCTTGTTTGATTTGTTGAAGTCCCTGGAAGGAGCTGGGTATCAGAATAGAGATGTTTGTCCTCAAGGAGGGCCAGTCTTTTCCTTGAGGCTTTCAAGAGGCTGAGGAGGGAAGTGTCACACTCTGTGTCTTCCAGGTGGTTCTCCCTTCCCCTGAGTCTCTGGGCAAAGACCAGCTCATATTTGAAGGAGTCAGCTCATTCAAACATGTTCATTCCCCAAATATTGCCCAGTGACTGTCACCTGGGCTAAGAGCCCAAGAAAAACAAGCCTAATCCCTGCCCTCCAGTGGCTCTGAGAGCTGGTAGGCATTTCTTGAACTAGAAAAGATTCAGGCTGGCTTTGACATTATAGTTGAAGAGGAAGCAGTTCTTTTTTTTTTTTCAATTTTATTTTATTTTTATTGCAGTAACATATATACAACATAAAATTTCCCATTTTAACCACTTTCAAATATACAGATCAGTGATGTTAATTACTTTCATAATGTGCTACCATTGCCACCATCCACTACCAAAACTATTCCATCACCCCAAACAGAAACTCTGCACCCATTAAGCATTGACTCCCTATTCCCCCTCCTCCCAACTCCTGGGATCCTGTCATCTACTTCCTGTCACTGTAAATTTGCATTTTCTAGTTAGATCATATACGTGAAATCATACACTGTTAATCCTTTTGTGTTTGGCTTAGTTCACTCAACACGATGTCTTCAGGGTTCCTCCATGTTGTCGCATGCATCAGGACTTCATTCCTTTTTCTGGCTGAATAATATTCCACTGTGTATATAGGCCACCTTTGGTTATCCATTCCTCTGTTGATGGACAGTTGAATTGTTTTCACCTATTGGCCATTGTGAACACTGCTGCTGTGAACATTGGTGTATACATATCTGTTTGAGTTGCTGCTTTCAGTTCTTTTGGGTATATACCTAGAAGTGGGATTGCTGGGTCATAGGGTGATTCTGTTTAACTTTTTGAGGACGCACCAAACTGTTTTCCATGGTGGCTGCACCATTTTACATTCCCACCAACAGTGATCAGGTTCCTATCTCTCTTTATCCTTGCCAACACTTGTTATTTTCCATTTTTTAAATAATAGCCTTTTAGTGGGTACGAAGTAGCATCTCTTTGTGGTTTTGCTTTGCATTTCCCCAATGGCTAATGATGTTGAGCATCTTTTCATGTGCTTAATGGCTATTTGCATATTTTTGGAGTAATGTCTATTCAAGCCCTTTCCTTATTTTTAAATTGGGTTGTGTGTCTTTGTTGTTGAGTTTCAGAAGTTATTTATATATTCTGGATATTAAATTTTATCAGATAAGAGACATGGTTTCCAAATATTTTCTCCCATTCTCTAGGGTAGTCTTTTCACTTGCTTGATAATACGCTTTGATGCACTAATGTTTTAAATTTTGATGGAGTCCAATTTATCAATTTTCCTTTTGTTGCTCATGCTTTTGGTATAAAGTCTAAAAGAATTCATTGTCTGATACAAGGTCCTAAAGGTATTTCACTATGTTTTTTTCTAAGATGTTATAGTTTTAGCTCTTATATTTTGGTTGTTGATCCATTTTGAGTTAGTTTTTTTATATGGTGTGGGGTAGGGAGAGTAAAAGGTTCTTGGCTAAAAAATAATCATAGTTGGAAGGGAAAAATCTCTCTGGTCATTTTTCTGTTGGTTTTTGTGTTTGTATTATCGACTTATATAGTCTCTTTAAATATTAAGGAAATTATCTTTTACCATATTTGTGGCAAATATTTGCTGCCTTCATTGACATTTATATTTTGTTTCTGAATTTTATGATATACGTAAGTTTTATGTTTTTGTGAAGTCAAATCTGTTAACCATTTTACATTTGTGACTTTCTCATTGCTTTTAGGCTTCCAAGGGCCATTGCCATTCAGATACAAGATAAATATTCACATCAAGTTTTTTCTAGTTGTCTTGTGCTTTGGGTTTTCTTTTCTTTTAATATTTATGAATTAAATCATTTAGCATTCATTTTGATGTGTGGCATGGAATGAGAATGTAATTTTTTTCTAGGTTTAGAACCTCTTTCCAGAAGAAATCTTATCACTTCAATCATTAAAAAAAAATAATAAACACTCTTTGGTGTTTAATGGTCACTTGCTGTCCTGCCCTTCAGGATATTTCTGCACTTGTGGGAAAGGCTGCATGAACATGAGGACACACATACACATACACACCAATAGAACATTCACTAAAAATGCAAAATATAACCTAGACAGTACCAAAGAAAGCACAAAGTAACACCAAGAAAAGCCAACCAGCATCCTGCCAGAGTGTATGTATCTGGTTCCAAGAGGTTTCCTGGAAAGAAGAGGAAGCTTCAGATCTCTCTTTGTTCCTTCTCAGCTGTGTGACCTTGGACAAGTGACTTGACTTCTCTGAGCCTCTGTTTCCTCATCTGTAAAGTGAGCACAGCTAACCTTGATCACATCTTGGTTGTGAAGATTCAGCCTCTAAAGGATTGTGTCTGGCGTATGGCAGGTGCTTACCTAGCAACATCTTCCTTTCTTTAAGCCGGGCTTTGAAAGAGAAGGTTCTGTTCAGGAAGGATGGTGGGAAGGTTGCCGAGGTCCTGAGTAGTGGCTCTGGGGCCAAAGCAGGCAGTCAGGCCCTCTCAGCTGGATCCCAGTTGTTGATTTAGGGAGTCAGGAACAGCAAGGGTGACTGCTCGGCAGGGTTGATCTCTAGGTCAATGGTCAAAGCTCGTGATGCTCATAACCAAAATAGTACTTGAGATGGAAATTGTGGGTCTCTTTTTGCTCATTTCTAGGTAGGTAATGATGGGTTCCAAACAGTGCTCTTGGAAGGAGGTTTTTGCTGCCACGTGTAAGAAAACTTGGGAACACCCCAAGTGTGTTACAGATAAGACAGTTGTGCCTGCCCAAGTTCACACATGCAGCTGCTACTTGAACCCCAGAGCCCCCTGCTGCCCCTCACTCCCCTACTCCAGCTGGGACGCTTGAAACAGCCAGCTGGTGGGTACACAGGGCAGAGCAGGAGCCCTGGAATTGACGGACTCTGGTGGCTCGGGTCGCAGGCCTGGATGACAACACTAGTAGATGCTTCTTTATGTAGCAGCAGCTTTGAGGGATCTTTGGGAGTGTGTCTTGCAGCTGGCAGCCAAGAGGAGAACTACACCCACCATACTGTCCAGGATGGTGGTCAGGAGAAGTGGGCTTCAGCCAGAGTTCACAGTTCAAATCCTGGGCAAGATAATTCACCAGTCTGGACCTCGGTTTTCCCATCTATGAAATGGAGAGGCCCTCACAGGGTTATGGTGAGGACACAAGGAGTCAATCCTGGTAAAGCACTTTGACCAGGATCCGATGCAGAGTTCAGTCGTTGTGAACTAGGCTATGCCCGTTGCCCTCACCTTCCCCCACACAGAGGTTACAAAGTTTAACCCACCGATGTAATGCCTGGTCTGAGGATAGCATGACTGATCCAGCCCCACACTGGGGGAGGCTCTTCTGCTCCTCAGAGACACACAGGTGTGTGGTCCCAGGCTTCTGTGGTTGCCTTAGTTCCCTCCTCTCCTAGTGATGCACAGAGAGCACTATCACTTGGTGGTTAAAAATCCAGACCTCACACTCAGACAATAAATAGACAACTCTCCAAAGAAGATACACACTTGGCCAATAAAGCACATGAAAAGATGCCCAGCATCAATAGTTGTCCAGGAATTACAAGTCAAAACTATAACGAGCTCACACTTCACACCCACCAGGATGGCTGTAATCAAAAAGACAGATAATAATAAGTGCTGGCAAGGATGTGGAGAAATCAGGAGCCTTGTGCATTGCAGGGAAGGAATGAAAAATGTTGCAGTCTCTTTGGAAAACAGTCTGGCAGTTCTGCAAAAGGTTAAACATAGAATTATGAAATGACCCAGCAACTCCACTCCTAGGTATATACCTGAGAGAACTGAAAAATATGTTCATTCAAAAACTTGTACACAAGGATGTGACTCCTGGAGATGAATCTGGACCCAGCATCATGGGACTGAGAACATCTTCTTGACCAAAAGGGGGGTGCAAAACAAAACAAAATAAAGTTTCAGTGGCTGAGAGATTTCACATGGAGTCGAGAGGTCACTCTGGTGGACATTCTTATGCACTATGCAGATATTCCTTTTTAGGTTTTAATGTATCGGAATAGCTGGAAGTAAATACTTGAAACTACCAAACTCCAACCCAGTAGCCTTGACTCTTGAAGATGATTGTATAACAACGTAGCTTACATGGGGTGACAGTGTGATTGTGAAAGCCTTGTGGATCACACTCCCTTTATCCAGTGTATGGATGGATGAGTAGAAAAATGGGGACAAAAACTAAATGAAAAATAGGATGGGATGGGGGGGAGTTTGAGTGTTCTTTTTTACTTTAATTTTTTATTCTTATTTTTACTTTTTCTGGTACAAGGAAAATGTTCAAAAAATAGATTGGGGTGATGAATGTACAACTATATGATAGTACTGTGAACAGTTGATGGTGCACCACGGATGATTGTATGATATGTGAATATATCTCAGTAAAACTGACTTTTTTTAAAAAAAACATGTAAATAGATATTCATAGCAGCATTATTCTTAGTAGTCAAAAAGTGGAACAACCCAAATGTCTGAACGATGAATAGACAAACAAAATGTCATCTATCCATATAGTGGAATGTTATTTTACCATAAAAAAGAATGAAGTGCTGAAACATACTACAACATGGATGAAACTTGAAAACATACTAAGTGAAAGAAGCAAGACACAAAGGACCACAGATTGTGTGATTCTATTTATATGAAAGGTCCAGAATAGGCAAATCCACAAAGACACAAAGTAGATTAGTGATTGCCAAGGGCTTGGAGAAGGGGGTAATGGCAAGAGACTGCCATTGGATACAGTGTTTCCTTTTAGCATGTTAAAAACGTTCTGCAATTATATGATGGTGACGTTTGGGCAACTTTATGAATATACTAAAAACCATGGAATTATGCACTTTAAAAGTTTAATGTATGTGAATTTTTTCTCAATTAAAAATAAAAATCAAGCAGATCTGGGTTTAGATTCTGACTCTGCTACTTGCTAGCTGTGCAACATTGGGCAAGTTACTTAACCTCTCTGTGCCTCATTTGCCTCATCTGTAAAATGGGGATTAAAATAGTTCTTATTTGTTTGGGTTATTGTGAGTATTAAATGAGTGGACTAAAAGTGCCTAGCAGGGGACTGGCATTTAGCAGTATTAGCATTTAGTAATTATTACCAGTGTCACTGTTGTCTTACCTCTGACCCAACTCAACCATCCTATTACCTCCATTTTTTTCTTTACAACCCTGGGAATCCTTTTTCACTAATGAGATCATTTACTTGAAAGCCCTCTCCAACCTCTGATTTGTAATATTAAATCTGTAATAGAATTGGTGTTTATAACATCAGGCATGGTTGACAGATACTTGGAAGTCCTTTGTTCCTTATGAAATATATCCCACAATAATGTCCCCCGCCCCCACCCCATCACCATTAAGGAGATGTGCTCTGTTCCCTGCTCTCCAGACTTCTACCCAGCTGTAGTGTGTTCCCCTTACTCCTTATGGCCAAGCATATTTTTTGTTCAGTTCCTACAGCATAGAGGACCCCAAGAAGAGGGGCAGGGTCTCTGCTGTGTCTGATGAGGTGGACCTCAGGCTTGATGCAATGTGGGGCCTAAGTCCTCTTTTCAGATGTGTAGTCCCCCTCAGCTTCTCCCCAGAGCCCTTCACTCTACAAATAGAGTGAGACCCTGGTCCCCAGGGCACCAGAGTGTTTATTGAGCAAAGGAAAAAAATCAAGAAGAATCCTTTCTTTCTTAAGGAGTCTGGACCCCTGGGGTTGGCTTGGATTTTATTCACTGGTGATGATGTGGGATGAAGAATTTCAGTTTCCTAACAGAGTAACTCATGTCGATACACAGCAGGCACTGACTCACTACTCTTTCTCACCCCCTCCCCTTCTTTCCCCTACAGGGAGCACATTGGGAAAAAGAAATCTGGTAAGAATAACGTTTTTCCATTTTCTTCTACTCTTTGAAAGTCCAGCATACCCTTGCTGAGCAGCTGTTATGCAGCAGGCCCTGGGTACCACTCTGGGGTTATATGATGTACAATAATGGATGGCTGGATGGATGGATGGGTGGGTGGATGGATGCTTGATTGAGCAAATGGCTGATTGTTGCAACATCCTTCCACCCTGTTTCCAATAGAAAGGATTTGCCTTTGTTTCATCCTATACCAAAGAAAAGTACAAAGTGGATGAGACCTGGTATCTTTCCCTGAAAAAAATCTCAGTGGAACAGGGAGAAGAGACATCCTTCTAACCATGCTGTGGAATGCTAATTGCCTTTGTTCTGTTTTATAAGGAGTAAGGTGGTAGCTAAGAGCTTTCTTCAGAGGGAATCAAAAAGGAGAGGCCCTGGGTCTTGAAGAATGAGTGGGAACTTTCCACACAGCCTAGGGCATTCTGGGCTGAGGCGACAGCATGCACACAGACAGTACCACACAGTGGGGTGGAAATGGGCGGTAGATTAAGGCCTAATGCATTCCACAGTCGCCGTTCCGGGCCCCAGCCTCTGGACTTCCTTTAGTCGACGACTATTCTAGGCAGTGAAAAATGCTGTTTTAAGCAGTTCCCACCCTCATTTCCATTTTCCCTAAAATAACAATCTTTCCTTTCCATGGACAACACAACTCTTGTGTCAAGAGCAATAATGGGAAAAGAGACGGTAGGAAGCTGGGTATGCAGAGAGGAATGATTTGAGTTCTTACAAGCCTGGAGTTTATAAATTTAGATAAACATACCAACTTTTTCTTCCTGCAGCCTATGATTGTCCCCCACTTCTGCAAAGGCCTTGGCCCGAATCACACCTGCAGCCAACATGGTCTTCAGAGCTCCCAGGGTTCTAAGTTCTTTTAGGATTTCCTAGGACCCCAGGACATTTGAGGGTTTGGTGAGGATAAAAGGGGACATATCCCAGAAGTAAGGAAAGATGCTTCATCTCATATGCCTCGGTTTTCTTGTCTGTAAAATGGGGATATCAATAGTAATCTACCTTGTAGGATTCTTATGGATTTATAGTAACATGTGTAAAGCACTTAGAACAGTGCCTGATTTGTTATAAGTGATGTATGCTTGCTGTTATTTTTATTATCTGGTATGTTGTAAGTGATGTATTTTTATTATTACCACTACTGCTTCTGTGACTTCAAAGCACATAGGTGTCCCTGACCAGGGCCAGTAGCAATTCCAAACTCCACATCTCCAGTCCATTTACTGGCTGCAGGATCTGTGGTCAGCTTTATAGGCCCCAAGGCCATAAAGGAAGGAAGATTGGAGAAGGAATTGGATCTAATTGCCCCCGGAGGTATAGCATCTGAAATAGATTCTGGTCTTTTCCCAATCTCTGTGTTTACCACTCTATTTTTTGGTGTAATAGCTACTGGCCAGAGCCTTGTGCCCTCCTAAAGCTGCAAATAGTCCTTGAGTCCCAGGGATAATTATACATCTCTTAGAAAAGAACAGAGAGGAAAAGCGATGCCTTCTCACTCTTGGGCTGCTCACAGTCTCTGGTTTTGAGTGTGCAGAGACTTTTTTGTAGAAGGAACTGGTGGGAGGGAGAGAGAGACAGGAAAAGTTAGCTCTGGTTTATGAAAACCTAAGTGTCCAATCAGAACAGGCTTGATGAGGGGTCTTGTCTAGAAAAGAGAGAAGAAGCTCTAATTTGTGGTGACCATTGTTGTTACATCATTCACCTGCAATGAAGAGGGAAGGATTTATTTATAGAACAACTGAGTGGGAAAAAAGTGTCTTTCTTCATTCAGACCAAAAACCCATGCTGGGATTAGCTGTATTTTTTTTATGTGACTTTTGAACGCTTCCTTTTTGTTAGAACCTGCCTCCTAGATTGAATTTTGAAGGGATTTAAGGCTGACAGCCCAAAGCTTCGAAATTTCTGTTCCAGAACTCTGGGTTGGAGTAGGTTCTCTGTCTACAGCATTTCCAATCATGACTACTGGCTCCTACAAAGACTTTGGCTAATGTAGTCTCAGATACTGCTCATGCTGCAAGAAAAAAGAAATCCTCCCACCACAGTTTAACAGACCATCTTATTATTTAAGGAGCCCCTTCGTTCCCAATTTTTCTATCTTTTACAGCATGGTTGTAACAAGGGCTTTTAGGCTGCTTCTGGATGTCAAAGGCTGGAGTGCAGTGGTGCGCTGGTGATGTTTAACAACCAGCTCCTGGTGTTTGTGTGTGTGTGTGTGTGTGTGTGTGTGTGTGTGTGTGAAGGTGTGAAGGTGTGAAGGGATGCTCATCTGCAGCATTTGGCAATTTCCATGCTGTAAATACTGTGTGTATCCCCTAGGTGTAAACACCAACTTGTGGCCAATTTTGAGCTATCAAGGATTCCACCCAATGCAAATTTGGGAAGAGAGGTGCAAAATCTGCTCTATGTGAGCTGACTTGCACACACCACTCTGCTACAGAGTGTATTTTGGGCACAGCCTGACATTGGGGGCCAATGGGCCCTGGTTTTCTGAAAGCCCTGATTCAAAATATTCCCTCCTACCATTGAAAATACCTGGGAATCCCAGGTTGTCTGTTTCTCCTTGGAGTCTCAAACTCACATGTCCCTTTAGTTTTACTTACCCCTTTGCAGAGAAATCTTCATTTATTTATTTATTTATCAGATACGTCTTAGTGCTTAACCGGGCCGCACAACTCCAGGGGGCACCCTCCCTACTGCATCCTGTGGAAGCAGCATCTCCTGGAGCTTCTGTCCACTCCATTGTCTTCCCTCTGCCACTGTCCTGGTGCAAGGCGCCATCAGCCTCTGCCCGACAACTCCAGGACCTCCATCTGTATCTTCCTCCTCTCGTGCCAGCCTCTGATCCATTCTCCATATGGCAGCCAGAATTATGTTAAAAGATGTAAATCAGATCCATCATTCCCTTCTTAAAGCCCCTACGTGAATTCCCACTGCAGGCTTGAAAAGGAAATCCATGCTTCCTATCTTGGCCCAAAAGGCCCTTTGTGGTCTGACCCCTGCCTGCCTCTGGTGGTCCCACCCTCTCCTGGCTCACAGGGTTTCAGCCACCCTGGTCTCCATCCAGTTCTTAGAAGGCTCCGTCTGTCTGCACTGTTCTTTCCCCATCCTCGTGGCTTCTTCCCACCTTGTAGGTCTCTGATTTGTGTCACCTCCTTAGGTAGGACTTGTCGGCCACTCCATTTAATAGACCACCCTTTTCCCCATCATTCTCTTTCCTGGCATCCTGGTTGCTTCCAGCAATGCATTTATCACAAGCTAATACTTAAATAATTATAATACTTATTGATTATGTATACTGTTTATGGGTCTGTCTCTGACTAGATTAAGTTACTGAGACTAGAATCATAGTTATTTCATTCACCTTTGAACTCACAGCACCTAATAGAGTGTCTGGAACATCACTGGTGACTTCATGAATTAATAGATGAGTGATTTTGGGTGGCTGGTGGGATGGATGGATGATGGATGGATAGCTGTTTGGTTAGATGAGGGGTGGGTGGATGGATGGGTGGATGGATGTTTGGTTAGGTGGGTGATAGATGGCTATATGGGTGGATGGATGGATGAATGGTTGGATGGGTGATGAATGGATAATGGCAGATGCATGGATGGATAGATATGAATGAAAGGGTTTTCCTACTAGACTGTCAACTTAAGGGCAGATACCATATCTTACTCAACTTTGAACCCCCCAGTGCCTGCACAGAAGAGGCACTTGGTAAATATTTGGTGCTTGAATGAGCAAATGAATGAAAGAATGAGCTGACCCTTGAGTCCCATTATGGCTTCTCTCTGTATTTGGAGTGTCCTCCTGACCCACCCTACTCCTCTGGTTCCTGCTTCTTTAGGCATGGCTTGGTAGCCAGATGTGATGTCTGATAGCATTTCCTCTTCACAGGGGGTGACCTGACCTCAGCGGACCCCATGGTCCTGGAGCAGTATGTGGTGGTGGCCAACTACCAGAAGCAGGAGAGCTCAGAGATCAGCCTCAGCGTGGGGCAGGTGGTGGACATCATCGAGAAGAATGAGTCAGGTGGGGACCTAGACCACCTCCCTTCCTACCTTACACTGTCATCAAGCCACAAGGAAGCTTAGAAACTACCATACAAATCAAACTGGCCACATGGTCCCACTGATCCAGCGGTTGACCTCCTAGAAATTGGCCCTGTTTGATCACAGTGCTTGAATGTCCCATGTCATCATATCTCACCAACATCCTATTGGGTCAGAACCACTGATTTGTTCTTAGGTTTACATTTCATGAATGATCCTTCTGATTTTAAAGCAGTTGGAGACATGGAGTTGAGCATCCCACAGGAAATTTGCTTTTGTTCATTTGCTTCATCAGCTTTAGGCTCTGGTGGGACAGACACAATGTCTCCCCAGCCCACCTGCCCATTGCAGAGACCACTGATTTCATGCACAGGCTGCGTGTGGGATGGAGTGTGGCATGACTGAGACATTTAGCCTGGGTTTAAATATGAACTTCCCGCAGTTGTAATCTTCCAGGTTGCTTTATCTCTGACCATCCGTTTGCTCATCTGCAAAAGCTCCAAAGAGCTGATATGAGACGAAATGAGATAATACATATACAATGCCTAAACCTGTGTTTGGCACACAGGAGGTGCTCAAAAATTGCGGGTTTCCTTCCTCTTTGCCATCCTTAGTCACAAAGCAGCCAGTGAGCCCCCATTGAAGGTAAAGATCAGGAAGCAGGGGAGGAGCCAAAAGAACCAAAACGTCCTTTCCAGAAAACAGTGGCATAAGCCTACTGGGTTTATTGTGGCTAAAATGTGACATTAGCTAAAAATATCACTAGTTGGCCAACCTCTGATACCCCAGTGGCTAGTTAAGGGATGTTTTGGTTTTTTGGCTGCTAAAACAAATACTTGGTAATGGGTTGACTTAAAACAGGAATTTATTAGTGCACAGTTTTTCAGAGGCTAGAAGGCTAGCTTACTCCCAGGGTCAGTAACTTCTAGCTGGCCATCAGTCTTGAGGTTCCTTGGCTTTTCCATCACTTGGCAATGCACGTGGTAGCTTATTCTCCTTTCTCTTCTGGCTTGCATTGACTCCCAGCTTCTGGCTGCTCCCCATGGCTTTGGGGGAGCAATTTCCTTTGCTTATAAGGACTTAAGCCATAATGGATCAAGGCTCACCCTCATTCCGTTGGGGTACCCCTTAACTAATGACATCTTCCAAGGTCCTCTTTGCAGATGGGTTCACACCCACAGGACTGGGGGTGGGACCTGCACATGGGGAACATGATTCAGTCCCAAAGAAGACAAAGTCTGCTCCCAGCATATTCTGGGTCATGTTACTGTTAGTCAAGTGACTGAGCCCAGCATTAGCCAAACAACGCTCCTTATTTTTCAATGTAGGAATTAGCCCTCCTTCACAGACTCCAATTGATGCAACACCCACCTCAGATCTCCAAACCAATTCCAGCTGAGCCCAGCCCCTGGGAATGAGTATGTACAGACTGTGTGGTGTAGCTGGGATGCACCACCAGGTCTCAAAGAAGGGAGCACTCACTCCCCTGGGCCAGAGCCACCAGCTTGGGTGAAGCCGGGAGAATGGGTTGCTGGAAAGAAGAAAACCAGAATAGTGTTGGGGATAAGCCTGTTAGGTTCAGAGGGTAGCATTAGAAAAAACAAAAAAACAAACAGAAGGTCAAATCCTCAAGTGGCCAACAAACAGATAACATTCATTTTTAATTATGTTTTAGTTGCTCAGGTAATACATGGATGCATTAAAGTTAAATAGGTTTTTTCCATCAGCTTCAACCCTAGCCCCCTTTCAAAACCCCTGATAACCTCTGTTTGGTAGGAACCCTTCATTCTCTCTCACTCCTGCACACACAGAGTTCCAGGTCACCGTAATGTGTAGTTGGGAGTATATGGTCGAGTAAAACAGAAGGTGGCTTCTGCTTCAGAATGGTCAAGAGCAAAGGCCAGAAAGCTTGCTCAGGAGACTGCTCCTTCCTAATCTTCTCCTGCAGGTTCCCCAGGGCTTGGATGTGTGTGATCTTGGGGAACAGGTGCCATTTTCCCATTTATATTGTGCAGAGCCAGTTGGGATCTTTATTAGTTTCCTACAGCTGCTGGAACAAATTACCCCAAATTTAGTGGCTTAAAAAAACACAGCGTTATGATCTTATAGTTCTATAGATCAGAAGCCCGACACCTTACAAGTCACCGGGCTAAAATCAAGGCATTGACACGGTGTCCCTTTTGTAAAACCAATTTCCTTGCCCTTTCCGGCTTCTAGAGGCCACCCACCTTCATTGGCTTGTGGCCTCTTCCCCCATCGTCAAAGCCAGCCATGTTACACCTCTCCATGCCTTTCTTCCACTGTCATACGTCTCCTCTTCTGCCTCCCTCTCCCACTTTTAAGGGCCCTTGTGATAACATTGGGCCTATCCAAATAATCCATGATAATCTCCCTATTTTGAGGTCACCTGATTGGCAACCTAAATTCCATCTGAGCCCCCTTTGCCACATAACCTAACATATACACAGGTTCTGGGGATTAGGGTATGGATATCTTTGGGGGGGGCTGTTTTTCTGCCTACCATAGGCTTTGTGCCAGCCCCCCTCTTTTTAGGAAGGGCCTAAGTCCGGATAAGAGGCCTCTGGGTTAGTTCTGCCAACAGCCAGATTCATTTTACTGTGAAAGCCCTAGATCAGTGTCTCAGTGATCAGTGTCAGACAACCCTGGAAGCAGATAGCAGCTGTACCACAACTGCATGAGCTTGGACAAGTCTGTTCACCTTTTTGGGCCTCAGTTTCCTCATCTATGCAATGGGGATGAGAACATGAAGATTATATGAAATAGTGCAAGTAAAATGATCAGTGCACACACCTTCGTGACTATAGCCACATTTATTACTCTCCTCCTTTAGAATGCCCTTTCTCTCTCCTGTCTTGGACTTAGGAACAAGATTCTCATCAGCCCATCTTTAGCCGTTAGCAGTCAGCTAACACTGGTAGTTGTGTTCTATCAATAAATGGTGACTTTTTAGCCTTACCCTGAGAATTGACTGATATTGTGGCTGAATCTACTGTTACATTCCGATCCCCAGTGCCTCACACTCAACCCAGCTAACATCAGTCTACACTCTGGTCTTTCCAGGTTGGTGGTTCGTCAGCACTGCCGAAGAGCAAGGCTGGGTCCCTGCAACCTGCCTCGAAGGCCAGGATGGTGTGCAGGATGAATTTTCCCTACAACCTGAAGAAGGTAGGAAGGAGCTGGAGCCTCTGGCTTGCTGGGGAAAAACCTGTGCCCCCTGTCGCCCATACCAGGCCCCTCTGCAGCCTCTACCTTTGTCTCAGGAGCTCACTGGTGCAGGCTGCATAGACCGTGCACATGAAACCAGGCCATGGGATTAGGGCTGAAGGCCGAGCCCACCCTATCTTAGGAGCCACTGGGGGGCAACCCAGGTGAGCCCAGCCAGAGCTGGGGCCCTCACACCTTCAGGGGACCCCAGGAGGGCCCCAGCGTGATGCTGTCAACCCCTCACTGTTCTTCACTAGACTTATTCTGGCTGCCAAGGTGCTGGAACTGCTCCCGGCTCATTTGCAAGACATTTGGATGTATCTGTTTAAAGGCCTCTGCTTTCTCCGTTGGTTTAACTAAGTGTCCCTGACTGGGTGTCAGGATTAGGGCTGGCCTGCCCCACCCTCCCACCCACACACACTTTGCCCCTAATCCTTTTCCCAAGAGAACCCTTCCCTACAGGTGTCCTGAACGCTGATTCCTGCCATGCCAGAAATACCAAGGCCCAACCAACTCCCTTTCCCCCTAGCAGCATTCCTCAGTAACCAAAGGGATTTGGGAGTCAGGCAGACCTGAATTTGAAACTCAGCTGCATCACTTACTTGCTGAGTGATCTTGGGCTAAGCCCCAGCCTCCTCTTCTAAAAACTAGAGATGATGCTATCTACATCATGGTTTTTCTTTTTTTTAATAAAAGAGATTCCTCATGCAAAGCATTTTTCAAAGAACCTAGAAAAATAAATAACCAGGAACAGTTACGATCATATCAGCTAGACATTCCCTAGGGTTGAATTTTTGTTGGATTTTCGTTGGCTGTTTTGAGACTGCACAAAGCCACTTGAAGGATACACTTATCAGAAAAGAAGGGTGAGAAGAAGGGGAGTAGTTCTGTGCTCAAAGGTTAGCAAAACAATCGATTATGGTTTTGCATTTAGTTTTGTTAGAGCCAACACTCCTAAAAGTAGAAAATCTGTTGGTTTGCTCTGTGTTTGTGGGTGCTAGGGCCAATCTAGCTCTGGGGTTACAGGTGAGGGGTGGTAATATTCTTTGTGGAAATTATAACTCCCTTAGGTAATTAACGAGGCCCACTGAGGGCAAGCCTCTGCAGGAGAGCAGTTGTTATCCCCATTGGAATCAGGCTCAGAAAGTTAGAGAGACTTGTCCAAGGTCATACAGCCAGAAGATAAGAGAGAAGTCACATTTTCCAAAGGGTTTGTACAGTTTTATTCCTGCTTCCCTTTCAGTGCCTATTTATAATCATGCTAGGAATAGAATTATGTCTATCAGATGCCGCTTCTCTCGAGTTCAAGGTTAATACTCAGGAACTTGGTCCTTCTAAGACACCCAAGGTTTGGAAGGGACTTGGAAGTAATGGACTCCTAAGTGGGGACACATCCCTATTCCCCCTCTGCCTCAACTCACTGGAAGTGCTGTCTTCTCACCTCTGCTTTCTGCCCTTCCCCTCACATGCTGCCCATCCAGTCTCGTGGAAGTACTGGTCTTTGCCCCGGCCCATGGGCCGTCGCCGGACTCTGGGGGACTTATATGCCATCAGCTGGCGCCAAGGTGCCTGCCTCGGAGTTTTCTTCCCCGTTGGGTGTCTGGAGCTGGGTCCCTTGTACCTGCATGAGCCTCCCTGCTCTGGACCTGCCATGCCTGCTGCATGTGAGATACAGTGAGCTTGTCTGGACTGTTTGTATATTGGCATGTGGGTTTGGGAGGAGGGTCCCTGGGGTATTTCTTGGCCTTGTAGCTCTAAAGTTTCCCAAGTTAAAAAATAATGCTTGGGGTAGCTATAGTGCTGAGTCAGTGGCCTGTTACTTTAATCAGGCTCTTTGGGGTTGCAAGGGAAGGAAACCGATGTCAAACTGGCTTCACCCAAAAAGGGAAGTTTATTGGCTCATGTCATTGCAAAGTCTAAGGTGGGATCAGCTTCAGGTGTGGCTGGATCCAGGGGCTTGACAATGTCATAAGACTTGGGACTTACTCTTGCCACCTTTCTGCTGTGTTCTCCACTCTGTTGCTGACATTCTCTACAGCCTCTCTCCTCTCATGGTAATAGTAGTTCCAGGCACCTTTCAGGGACTCCCACCGAAGAAAGCGCTTCTCCTTCAGCACGAGTCCCACGATAAGTACTACTGGACCCACCTGGGTCACATGTTATCCCTGAACCAACACAGTGGCCAGACCAGGGTTCTGCACCCGCCCCCTCCCTCCAGAAGGTGGTGAGGTCAGCCTCACCCAAACCACATGGACTGAGGGTGGCAGTGCCACCAGAGGAAGGACAGATGGATGCTAGGCAGGCAGGCAGTCGGCATGCACTGTACAGTTTACAAGGTCTTCAGCCCTGGGCTTGTCTGGGATCACAGACTGTTCCATGGAGCCCAGAGAGGGCCTGTGGGTGCTGAGAATCCCACCACCCCCCCACAACCCACCCACAACCCCCCGGGATTCAGCCAAAGGGCAGGGGGTACCTGAGGAGTCCCAGGCCCCTAGGACCTGACTGCTTTAGACTAAGACCCAGGCAGTGCCCCTTCCCAGACAGAACTTCTGTGCATCGGCGGGGTTGAATCCTCCTCCCCTCCAGCCCTCACAGCACCCCCACCCCACCCTGCAGCTTCCATGGATGAAGGGGAGCAGCTGGCTCTGTGTGTGCAACTTGAGTTAGCTTGGCCCCGACGGGGCAGGTCAGCGGGCTAGATCAATCAATAAATAAACGCCCTGTGGGTTTTCCTCCTGCCTCTGCGCCAGCTGGGCAAGCCACAAACAGCCGGTGGTTTCTCCGAAAGAGATGGAGTCAGCACCAACACGCTAACGTTGAACCAGCCGGCAGCTGGTCCTGTCACTCCCCTGGGGGCTGACACAGAATCCAAACAGGAAAGCCCCCTCCTCTCCTCACAGGGCTCCCTTGTGATGCGGATCCATTTTATGGGTCTGAGCAGCCAGGGCGACAACGCCCGACAGCTCTCTAGGAGGAGGGGAGCCAAGGGGGATGGTCCCGTGGTGTCTAGGGGTGAGGTTGGGGTGGGGGTGGCAGGAGGGAGCAGGCCCCCCAGTCACATTCATAAAAATTGCAGCTTCAAGCAGGGACTTGAAAATAATCAATGAAAAATGATGACTTTCCAGCCAGCTCATGATAAGTGCTAGCCATCTCCTCCTTGGCAGTGGTTTCAGCCTCAAACCAACTTCAGCTCCTCCCTGAACGGTCCACCAGCGAGAACTGGGAGCAGCCACCGGAGGTTTTCACCACCTTCTGACTCGAGCAGGGTGGCTCCTGCCAGGGCCTTCGGGACTTGTTTGTTGCCAAACGTTGGCTGATTCTCATTAACCATTTACCAACCACTTCAGGCACGATGTGGGTGCTGGAGACAGAGGAACGCACAAGACGCACACAAATCCCTGCCTGCCTGGAATTCATAGTCTAGTAGGGGGCATAGATATGAAACATAAACAAGTAAATTATATAGTGTGTTAGTGGTGATTCCTGGTATGGGGGAGAAATAAACCGGGGTCAGGGGGGCTGAGGGTGCCCGGGGCTGCAGCGTTACATCGAGTGGTCAAGGAAGGATATCCTTTAAGCACAGACTGGAAGAAGGCAAGGATGAAGGTGGGACACAGCGATTTCAAAGGGATGGAGACCTGCCCTTGGGCCCGCGCCCTGTTGCTGCTTTGCACAGTCTTCTGGGGTTAAGTGGAGCCTGGTGGGTGTGCGGTAATCCCTGGAGGAGATGCTGCCCTCTGATGGCCAAGGGTATTTCATGGGTCCCAGCCTGGGCCATCAGCATCCCAAGACCCTCAGGGTCCCTTTCTTAACCCAGCATTCCTTTGTCCCCACAGAGGAGAAGTACACGGTCATCTACCCGTACACGGCCCGCGACCAGGACGAAATGAACCTGGAGAGAGGAGCCATGGTGGAGGTCATCCAGAAAAACCTAGAAGGCTGGTGGAAGATCAGGTACCCCCTCCGCCTCCCACTGCAGCTGTGGGTGGGTTTCGGGCCACGTGGGCTCCGGCTTCACAGAGGTCTGTAAGTGATTGCAGATGGGGTGAGCCGCCAAGGGACTCTGCTCTTCTGTGCCCTTTGGCTTCCTTCCTTACCCATATCCTTCCCTAAAAGTCCATAATAAGCAAAACCTTCTCCAAACACACGGAACCACAGATAGCAGTGACCCTGTTAAGCAAGGCTGGTCTCCACCTCCAGATGTTTCTCATAACAAGTAACTGGAAGCCTGAAGCTGCATGTGAGTGGTTTCCCACTCCAGCCCCGCTCAGAGATGAAAAGGATGCATCAGGTCCACGTCATCTAGAACTCATCCAGGGGCTGGTAATTTGCCTTCAGCTTGCAGAATCCAACCATGATAGCAGGAGACCTGTGTTTTCCAACATTTTGTAACAGCTCTTTCACCCATATGATGAAATCAGAACCTCACGGGCAGTCAGGGTGACTGCTGCGTCCTGGTTTGCCTGGGGACTTTCCCAGTGTTGGCAGTGATCGCCATGTTAGGCAGGCTGGGACAGCAGGAAACGAGGAGGAAAGAGGAAGCCTAAGGTCCCTGCAGCCTGGTGTTTGCTGCTGTGAATACGTGCAGCTCAGCGTTACGGCCTCCCACAAGGGGGCTGAGCCTGGGACACTTCATTAATTCTTTTACTCATTCATTCAGCAAACATGGGGCTGAGCTTGTGGCACTTCATTGTTTCACTCATTCATTCATTCAGCAAACACATGGGGCTTCATTTGTTCTTTCACTCACTCATTCAACAAACATTGAGCACATGGCACTTTATTCATTCTTTCATTCACTCATTTATTCAACAAGCACACCGCGAATCTCTTTTGAGCCAAGTCCTCTTCTGGAAGCTGGGGAGTCAACAGTGAGCAGGACTTGGTAGTCCACACCAGAAAATGCAGAAGACAGACCCAGAAGGAATTACTGAGCATGTTGATGAGCAGTATGTTGGAGAGATAACCCGGGAACTTTGGGGAACAGAAGAGGGGCTCCTCAGCCTGGGGGCCAGGAAGTCTTCCTGACAGAGGGTACCTCAGAACTGAGATCTGAAGAAGGAGTAATATAATGGTAGCTAACATATATTGAGTACAGATGTTATCTTGCTGCATAACAAATTATCCCAACACTTAGTAGCTTAAGACCACCAACATTTATCTCTCAGTTTCTCTGTGTCAGGAATTCAGGTGTGGCTTTGTTGGGCTCAGGCTCTCTCATGAGGCTGCAGTCAGCCAGAGCTCAGGCTTGAAGAGCCACTTCCAGGATGGATCATCCACTGGCTGTGGGTTGGAGGCCTCAGCTCCTCACCATGTGGGCCTCTCTGCAGGCTGCTTGAGCATCCCCCAACATGGCAGCAGGCTGCCCCTAGAGTGGGGGATCCAAGACAGCAAGCAAGCAAGAAAGCCACAGTGCTTTTTTTTTTTTAATTCAGTTTTATTGAGATATATTCACATATCATGCAATCATCCATGGTGTACAATCAGTTGTTCACAGTACCATCATATAGTTGTGCATTCATCACCCCAATCTATTTTTGAACATTTTCCTTATACCAGAAAGAATAAAAATAAGAGTAAAAAATAAAAGTAAAAACACCGAACTCATCCCCCCCATCCCATCCTATTTTTCATTTAGTTTTTGTCCCCATTTTCCTACTCATCCATCCATACACTGGATAAAGGGAGTGTGATCCACAAGATTTTCACAATCACACTGTCACCCCTTGTAATCTACATTGTTATACAGTCATCTTCAAAAGTCAAGGCTACTGGGTTGCAGTTTGATAGCTTCAGGTATTTACTTCTAGCTATTCCAATACATTACAACCTAAAAAGGGTTATCTATATAGTGCATAAGAATGTCCACCAGGGTGACCTCTCGGCTCCATTTGAAATCTCTCAGCCACTGAAACTTTATTTCGTTTCATTTTGCATCCCCCTTTTGGTCAAGAAGATATTCTCAATCCCAAGATGCTGGGTCCAGATTCATCCCCAAGAATCATGTTCCACTTTGCCAGGGAGATTTATACCCCCAGGAATCAGGTCCCACGTAGGGGAGGCGCAGTGCTTTTTATAACCAGAGTCACACACTGTCCCTTCTGCTTTGTTCCATTTGTCTGACCCACATCCAAGGGGAGAGGTGATAGGCTTCAACTTTTGCAGGGAGGACTGCCAAGGAATCTCACCAGAGTCAGTGCCTTGTACCAACTAAATCCTTACACCACAAAGTTGGTACTATTATTCTCTTCATTTTACAGATGAGGAAACTGAAGCACCAACTGATGGAATTTTCCCACGGTCACCTAATAAGGTGTGCAGCCGGCATATAAGCCCAGGTGGCCTGGCCCCACCACTGCCCTCGACTGCCCTTCTGCAGAGCAGGAGGGAACGCTTGGTCCACCTGCTGGCTTTCCCACCCCATTCTGTCCCCTGCACTTCAGTACTGGCTAGTGAGCACAGTTGCTTGGAACTCCCAGGTTCCTTGGCTGCTGAAGAAATTGCTTCCCAGGGTGGCTGCCAGGACTGGGGCTCGTCGCAGCTTTGCTGGGGCAGGAACTGGAAAGCCAAGCCCTGGGAGGCCGGAGGCTCCTTGACTCGCCAGGCTCCGAGGGCCACATCCTGGTGACTCAGTCGCCTTTGAAGGGTATTTGCCATCATGGCACACAGTTGAGTTTTCAAGGTTGCTAGGTTGCTCTTCCCCTATACTCTCTTCTTGAAATTGGGCAGCTGCCCCCCAAGAGCAAAGAGTGGTACCACTGAGTATCTGCCATGCCAAGTATTTCAAACAAATATTACCCTTTCATTCCCACCACAAGCCTATGAGGTAGGTGTTATTAGCCCCATTCTACAGATGAGAAAACCAAGGCCAAGAGAAGCAGAATGGCTTGCCCAGGATCACCCAACTAGAAAGTGATAAGAGCCAGGATTTGAACCCACACCTTCTTCACCCCAAAGCCCACACCCCTTACCACTGCTTGTGTGGGATCTTTGCTTGGGGCTTTGTGCCCCCAAGTGAAGTCGTGGATTGTATGTAGTCATGGATTGTGTGTAGCCTGATATTTTCCAATTAGGACAAGATTTGCTCCTTCTCAGTGGGTATTTAAAAATGGATAGACCCCAAACTCTGTAAATTTCTACCTCCTTGTAACTTCTGAGTTATTATTGAAACACAGTGCTGATGAGTTCTTAAAGTGACTCTCAACAAGAGCTTTAGGCCTGCCATGTATCCTCTCTAGTCAAGTGGGTTGATTTTACTTTCCCCAAAGGTGTGGGCACCTGCTTTGGGGTCCAGAGCAGTGCGGTGCTGATAAATGTTTAACAAGCCACTCTCCAAGGGGTAAAATGCTCTGAGCTGCAGCATTTGCCTGTAAATCCTCCCACCACGGCCTGTTTCAAGTGATGTCAGTGACGATGGAGTTGGGAAGAGCTGGGCACTGGTGGCTCTCACAGCTGGTGTGAGCTGGCTCCAGTGCACCCCCACTACAGACTGATCCCTCTGGTCCCTGCTGTTAAACCGAGCTCTGTCGTGCCGAGAATTAAGTGGGCAGTTAACGCTGACTGGCATCCAGAAATGGCAATGGTACCTGCCCCTCAGGGTGGGCTGCATTGAATACATCAGGAGCTTTGGTGCTTAGGACAGCACTGACAGGGTAATTACCCAGGAAGTGTCCGGTGTCACTCTCCTTGTTGTAATCATCACAGTGGTGACTGTAAGGGGATGATGACTGTAGCAGAGCTTTACAGCTGTCATCCTATACTAGGCCAATTGGCCGTCTGTCCACTTGTTCTATTTCTTCATTCAACTCTCTGGCACCGAGGCTCTTGTCATACAGGGATGAATCAGCCACAGTCCCTGACCCCAGGAACTCACGTTCACACTGGGGCGACAGAAGGGCCACAGCCAAGCACCGTTGTGTTACAGGTGCTGGGATGGTGGTATGAGCAGGGGAAAGCTGGGGCACCCCAGAAGGAGGGGGTCCTCTCTGCAAGCATCGGGAAGGGCTTTGAGCAGAGCTGGGAAAGAGGAGCAGGTGCTTGCCAGGGAGGAGTTGGGAAGGGGCTTTCCAGGCAGAAAGGTCACCAAGAGCAGGGGCATGGAGAGTGGAAAAGATCTTGGGGTATTGGGGAATCTGCCAGGCATGTGGGTGGGTTTGGGGTTGCTGTGAGAGACCAGGCAGGGGAGGCAAGCAGGGGTCAGGTGAGAAGACGCCTTGAGCGCCACGCTGAGGACTTAGGCTTCATCAGCAGGCCCGTGGGCATATGCCAACCCTCTGATTAGCAGGAGGAGTGTGGCTTCTTCCCCTAGGCCCAGCTTGATCAGCATCCTTCCTCTCCTCCTCCTCCTCCTCCTCCTCCTCCCAGGTACCAGGGCAAAGAGGGCTGGGCCCCAGCCTCCTACCTAAAGAAAAGCAGTGGGGAGCCCTTACCCCCAAAGCTGGGCCCTGGCTTGTCAGCTCACTCAGGTGCCCTCGACCTGGATGGCGTTTCCCGGCAGCAGAATGCGGCGGGCAGGGAGAAGGAGCTGCTCAACAACCAGAAAGACGTCCGGTTCGAAGGCCGTCCAGCCCCCGATGGCGACATTAAGCAGCGTGAGTGACACCCTCCCCAGCTTCTGGCCGCTGAGGGGCGCTTGGGTGCCGAGCTTGGCTCTCAGGGCTGTTCACTGGCTGCCCCTCATCCTCACAGTAGCGCCATTGCCCGCCACTCCCCCCCACCCTCAACCTGTAGATAAGGAAACAGAGGCTCAGAATCCCGGGTAGTTTATTCAAGACCATTCAGACAGGAAGTGGAAGAACCTGAGTCGAGATACAGTTCACAGGAAGGCTAAGGTTACTTCCCACCCCCAGAAACGTGTTTTTGCTACCAGTTTTCAAGCACCTTCTCTGCATGGGAACTTACAGTCAATTTTAGTTTCATTGACTCCTTATAACATCCTTGCAAGGGACTTAGTATGTTTGTTGTCCAGATGAGGAATCAGAGAGATAAAGTGATTTGTCCAAGGCCACCCAGCTAGGAAATGGTGGAGCCGGCACTTAAACCCAGGCCTGTCTGACCCAGAGCCTGTGCTCTCTCCGCTTCACTGTGTCGCCTCATTTCTGAGCCAGAGGAAGAGAAAGTTGACCATGTATTGGGTTTACTCTAAAACAGTGCTTTACCCATCCTGCTTTGCAAAGCATTCCCATATGTCATTTACCATTTAGTGTTCCCAACACCCGAAAGGGGTTTGTTATAGGACCTTGTGCTGATTTGCAGGACATCAGGAATCTCTTTGGGGAAAGGACTTCCCCCTCCCTACAGGGATGAGGTCACTTGCCCCTGGCTGAGGTTCTCCCAGTGTTTTTGCCAAGTGGCTCTCAGAAGTCAATGAACTTCATGAGTCTCTCAGCCATAACTTATGTTCTCTGTTTAGCTCCCCTGGGAAAACACTGACACACACACACACACACACACACACACACACACACACACACACACACACCCAACCCCCCTGTTTTCTAACGTGCCATGGCGGGGGCTCAGCGAGCCCCAAGTTTCTGTGATTCTAACCTTTCATGGCCAAGAGCATAGGTGGATTCCCATTAAGACCAGAGGAGCAAATGGAAATCTGAAATCCTGCATCTTTGTTAGGGTATAGGTTCAGAGGCTGTAACAGTTCAGCCCCCAACACATACAAATCCAATAATAATGGCTTAAGTTTTTAGATGTTTATTTCTTTATCATGCAACAGGGCTGATGTGGCAACTCCATGCATTCAGGAGGCTTGTTACACACAGTCTTGTTACGCTGCCATCCCTAGAGTGTTGTCCTCATCCACCTGGTCCAGGATGGCTTGCCACTGTCCCAACAGATAAAACGGAGAGGGGCAGAGGAAGTGGAGGACACAACTCAGAAGCTACTCTACGTTTCACTTTCATGTCCCATTGACCAGAACTTAGTTACATGGCCATACCTAGCTGCAAGGGAGTCTGGGAAATGTAGTCGTCTTTCCAGGCAGCTAAGTGTCAAACCAAACCTCTGCTGCTATTTATTCTAATAGAAGACAGGGGAAATGGGTACTTAGGGATCAGCAGTCTCCTCCACACCGTAACCGCCAAGCCAGTCCTCTGTGTGGGCACACGCACTGAACCAGTTCTGCCAACTCACAGGGTGACTTCCTCAGTGCTCTGCCTTTAGCTGAGAGCCCTGAACCATTGCAGTAATCTTCCTTCTGCCCCTGAAACCCAAAGCTAGGGCACCCCATCTCCAGAGCAAAAACCCCTGAAGTCATCAGCCCAAGTTTTTTGTTTCTGTTTGTTTATGCCTTGTTTAATTTGGGTTTGTTCTAGAGCACAAAACCAGGGGCAGTAACATATGTTGCATGCCAAGAGGTCCACAGGGGTCGTTTGCTTTCATCTTCCCCACTGCCCCTGGCATGCACACATTGCCCCCATTTCACAGGTGAGGTTCTTGGTGTCAGAGATTCAGATAATATGCCCAGAGCCAGAGCCAGCGAGCCTCAGAGCTGGGGCTGGAACACACATCTGTGTATTCTTCAGCCTAGGCTTTTTGCCATTCCTGGAAAGTTTTCTATCACTTCAGGACTCAGCACCATCCCCTTTTGTGTTCCTGCAAGAAAAAGACCGTGATTTGAGAAAAGCCATATTGAGAGAGAGTCCTGAGACTAACAAGAACAGTTACTTCTCACTCGGGCTCTTCTCCAGGGAGGGGTGGCAGCTTCATACAAATGCCCATGCAGGAGAGAATAGATCTTTCCCGGTGTCCACCTTGGGAATTATATCTGCAGACTCTGCACATGTGTGAAATAAGGTCTTGTTTCTCCATAGGGTCACCAAAGATGAGGCAGAGACCCCCTCCTCGCCGGGATATGACTATAGTAAGTGGACCCTTGTCCCTGGGGAGCCAGCTGGGATGTCCACTGGCCCCTCACACTCACCTTGCCCTTAACCACAGAGGTTCTCTTCCCTCGTGAAGCAGGCTGTCTACATGCTAGGCCCACACACAAGGGGGAGGACTGAGGTCCAGGGAGGTTAGCCAGGTCACCCAATGGTTCCAGAGAGTGTGTGTGACAGCCAAGGCTCACGACGTGCTCTCTACTTCCTGTGCCCACTCCTCTGCCTTTGATCAGACTTCTGAAATGAGACAACTTGAGGACCCTGCTTGGTTGAGGCACAAATATCGTTTGTTGTGCCATTCTGATATCCTTTCATACTCTGTTTTTCTATTCTCGAGGCACCTCATAAACCAATATTTTTGGAAATGGGCCTTCTTTGTATGTCTACCATTTATTGAGCAAGGTGCTTTTACTACATTCATTTATTTAATACTTGCAGCAGCCCCACCAGGCAGATACTGTTATTATCCCCATTCTGCAGGAGAGGAAACTGAGGCTCCAAAAAGGGTAGTGATTTGCCCAAGGTCACATAGGTAGTATTTCCCTCCCAGGCGAGTCTGACTCACAAACCTCTATCTTTCCACAATCCTCGCTGCCTCTTAAGTTCATGGAATGTTGTCTCACCCCCAATTTTCCTGGTCGTCGCCAAATGTCCCACGTTTCTTCTCATAGCTCTAAAGCTGAAAAGCCAGTGACTCATCTAGGAGATCATCTGAGCTGTCCCCTTTGTTCTGTCCCTTACAATCCAAATTGGTCCATCAGCATCACCTCGGGGCTGGTGGCGTGCCCCAGCCCCAGCCCCACTCTTCCTGGCATCGCGATGACACCCTCCGTTGGGAGTGAGCACTGTGTTTAATCGTTCCAGCCTCGAGGACTGAACCTACCCAAGCCTCCCATCCCACCCCAAGTGGAGGAAGAGTATTACACCATTGCCGAGTTCCAGACAACCATCCCTGATGGCATCAGCTTCCAGGCAGGCCTGAAGGTTGAGGTGAGTGGCCGTGTGTTCCTGTGCCTGCCTGTGATTCTTGATTCTAGGCGTCACTTCCCACCGCTTCTCTCCTCTCACCTCCAACTTCTGCATTCATTTTTTTTTTGTAACAGCTTTATTGAGATATAATTCACAAACCATATAATTCAGCCATTTCGGTGTATGATTTAATGGTTGAGTGTAATCACAGAGTTTTGCAACATCATCACAAATCAATTTTAGAATATTTTCCTTACCCCAAAAAGAAACCCCATACCCATTAGCAGTCACTCCCCATTTCCCGTAAGCCCCCCTTCCCCTATTCTCCGCGCTAGGCAACCATTTGGTAATCTACCGTTATCTATAGATTTGCCTATTTGGGACATTTTATATAAACAGCATCATACAATATATGGTCTTTTGTGACTGGTTTATATTCTTTTTTTAATCACCTCCCACTTCCCTTCTTCTCCCCTCTCCTTTTCTTCCCACTCCTCTGCTTGCCCTGGATAAAGGCCAAGATAAATCCTTTCTCTTCTTTCGTTTCTCTTCTCTTCTTGAGGTAGACCCATATGGTGTTTCCCACGCCTCCAGGAAAGATCCTGTAAATAACCTAAAGGGATGGCTGCAAGGATCAGGGATTGTAAACCTTTGGCAAAGACGCCATAGTTGGTTCTTGAGACACTTTTCAACACGAGGCGAGCCAGTCACAAGTATCATCACACTCCCTCTAACACGAGGAATTGCTGGCCAGACTCTTCCCACCCTTTCTTGGGAGGCAGAAGTTCAATTTATTCATCTCCAACAGTTACGATATTCATAAGATCTCATTTGGCCTGCGCTTAAGCATTGTTGGGTAGGGTGAAGTGTATTGCCCCCGTTTCTTGGAGGAAGAAGTGGAGACAAATTGAGGTAAAATGGCTATACTCCCAGAGCTCATCATTTACAAAACTGGTGGTAGAACCCAGGTGTCCAGGTTCTAGATCAGTTTCCTTTTCACTCTCTCAGCCACACTGAGGGGGCTTCTTCTATCGGCGGGAGGGTGCCCTTCCCAGACCCCTGCCTTTGCCTCATTTGGCCCACTTCCTACCTTGAAAGAAGTGCTTTCTTCCTCCTCTGACTTCCCAGAGCCCCAGATTTCTGCCTCTCCACAGTCTTGATTTATAGATTGGTTGGTTGGCTTACTTGAAGTTCATTGTCTCCAACTCTTTGAGACCAGAAACCTTGTTGATGTTCACAGAAGTATCTCCAGCACAGAGCCTGGCATGTAGCAGATGCTCAATAAATACTTGTTGAGTAAATTGAGTTTACTGGATTATAAGCCCTGTGAGGGCAGGAGCTGTTCGACCAGAGCCTAGCACAGAAAATTCCCAGGTTGCCCATTTGTCTCCGTCTAACTCCTGCTCATCCTTCAAGTCTTACTACAAACTCTGCCTTCCCTGGTTTAGGGGTTCCTTCTGTGTTTTGTGTGTGCTTCCAACAAAACAACAGCAATAAATATAACAGCTAACATTTGTTGAGCACTGATTAGATAGGTGCCAAGCATTATGCTAAGTACTTTGCATACAGTGTCTTGTGTAGCCATTTTATCATTTACCCATGTGAGATGGCACTGTTACTCTCCCCGTTTTTCAGATGAGGAAGTTATGGCTCAGAAAAGTTAAGGAGTTGTCCAAAGTCACAACTAAAAAAATGGCAGAGCCCAGATTCAAACCCATGTCTTTCTCCAGATTTGAACCAAGGGACTTAACAGCCTGTCATTATTTATCTGCTTGACATTTGGGAACCTGAAGAGGCAGAGACCATGACTGTTTTTTCACTCGTGTGTCCCCAGCACAGCAATAAATGTTTGTTGTTGAATGAAAGAAAACCTGTCTCCCCTCTAGCCTCCTGCTTAACTCCCAGAAAGTGGGGATTGTTTTCTTCATTCTAGCCTAGCATAAAGGCTAGTCCATAGTAGGTGCTCAGTAAATGATTCCTTTGTGAATGAATATTTGGAAGGATGATGGAAATAATTAGTGAACAAATGATTATTGATGCCATGTTTCCGGAAGATCTTTAATCACCCTCCAGGCTTCCAAAGCAGCCATTGTTTTTCTGTAGCTGTGAATACTAGAAGACAGGAAGCAACACTTCCTGCCTCACTCCCTCTTCCTCTTGGGTCCCAGGGCAGCTGTCCAGGGGGAGAAGGTGGCTTCCTGAAGGTATGTCCTTGGAGCCCCACCACTGGTTCTGCCCAGGGTTTTCCAGAAATTTCTCCTCAAGCCAACTGCCCTTCAGCTATCCAGTGAAGAAAGCCTGTCTGCAGGCATGTTTAAAGAACCTAGCCTGAAATATCTCAAACTAATTTTTATAAAATGCAAATCCCAATCCACACAGAGAAACTGAGAGGAAAGCAGAAATATCTCCCAGGCTTTAAGAAGTTTTTTCTTTGCTCCTTTTCTCCAGCTCCTTTTTTATACCATTCTGGTCTTTCCAACTTCAAATCCACTGTGAGAACTCACACAGCATCTTTCTTGTGCCTAAAGTTAATTCTGTACTCTGTTCCCCCATCTTGCTATTGTAAAACATATACATCACATTCTGATGTGAAATGTATGCCTATTTCCTAACATCTTTCCATGATCAAGGGTTATTCCTCCCACCGTTGTTTTAAAGCCTTATTTCCCACTGCTTTCCTATTAACCCTGCTAGTCTGGTTAGACTTTCTCTGCCTCTCTTGCTCTCACTGGAAGGATTGACCTTTCTTTAACCCAGCTCCAACCCTCTGCCTGCTCATAGAAAGCACTCAAGGCCATTAGTTGAACTGAACTTGACATTTCAAAATCCAACTCACTCTTCAAATTTTTGCCTCCTCCAGGAAGCCTCCCCTAATTCATCCCACCTTCACTGGTTTCCTTTTCCTCCACACTGTGCTAGCTGCTAGATCTCTGCCCTTAATTAAAGGGCAGTGCACCCCCACACACACACTTCTGTACATAATACTTTCTTGAAAAAAATGAGAACAGAATGTTATTTTTTCCTCATTCTTCAGTGATTGTCTGAGGATTGAATTCCAGGTTCAAAGTAATTTTCCCCTCAGCACTTGAATGTAGAATTCCATTCTCTTCTTGCATCTAGTTTTGCCGCTAAGCAACTACTGTCAACTTGATTCTTGTTCTCTGTGCATAACCTGTCATTTCTCTGATTCTCTCAGAAGTCTTCATATCTTTGAAATGCTGAAATTTCACCACAGCGTGCCTATGCGTGAATTTGGTTTTTTTTTTATCCTGCTCAGCATAGGGTTGGCCTTTTCAGTGTAAAAGATTCAGGTCTTCCTAGAAAATTTTCCACTTGTATTTCTTAAAATATTGACTCACCTTCACTCTTTATTCTTTCCTTCTGGAACTGTTATTAAAAAGGTATGGGAATTTCTGGCTCTGTTCTCCATGTGTTTTAACACTGTTCATATTTTCTGTCTTTATTCCTTTGTGCCACATTGTTGGAGCATTCTGCTTGATTTTCTAGCTCATTCATTTGCTCATTCAGCCTGTTCATTATTTTTACTTCAACAATTACAGTTTTCATTTTTAAGAGCTCTTATTGATTCTTCTTCATAGCTACCTGTTCTTGTTTCATAATAGCTTGTTCTTTTATGAATCTGAAGCCCTTCTGTATCTCTCTAAGGATATTAAATATGTTTAATTCGAGGTCCTCTTCTTATCATTTATTATCTCTTTTTCCTCAGTTGTAAATTCTTTTCAGTGGTTTTACTATTTATTTCAGTTCTTTTTGTTGTGTTAGTTCTTATCCTGGGCTATGCAAAAAGAGGCAGCAGACAGTAGTACATCCCAGTTGGGAATTGTACACATGATGCTAGTCAGCTTCCACTGGTTTCAGTACCAAATCTTAATCGTCTGAGCCAGCCACTGAGTGTCATGTCTGTCACCCAAGCTCCCACATACACTGACTTCCTCTGTAAGCAGTCACTTTATTTAATCCCTCCTGCCCTGAATGGAAGAAAGGGCTTCTGCCATGGTTCCCCACTTAATCCCTGCCATCTGCCCCTAAGCATCCCCTGTTCTTAGATTCTGCCAACTTGAAGTCTAGCAGGCCTCAGTCCTGCACCCATCTTTTGCAGGAAAAGCCACTTGCCACAGTCCTGCCCTCTGCGTCTTCCATCCTCACAATCTCTGGTCCACTAACTTCTCTCGTTCTTCCTTCTGAGCTTGATTTTGAATATATTTATTTCCCTGGGCTTGGTGCCTAGAAGGGAAACTGCTGTTTGCATCATCTCCCATCTTGAAACCAGAAGTCCAGCTTGCCTGTTATAAAGGAGTATCTTTCCCAGAGAGTTAAAAAAAAAAAAATTATAAAACCTTCTCCTTTAAGACCCAGCCTTTGACAACGCATTGGCCGATAAGCACCACTGCTCCCTGGCTCAGAATGTCCATAAATCTGCCCAGGGCAGCTCAGGATATCGCGGAGAATGCAGTGAAGTGGAGGGTTGACACAGCCTGCAACAGAGACAGAATGGATCTCCGAGGTTTTCTGGAAGTGCCGAGGGGTCTCCCTCTGGGCCCAGCCTAACATCAACCAGAAACATTCTTCTTCTTCTTTTTTTTTTTTTTCAGGCTTTATCCTATCTACTTTTGCCAAAGCTGATTCAATTAAAAAAAAAAAACTCACATACCCAACATTGTTTTCCAGAAAGCACCGACGTGACCCATCTTTGAACTTTCTCTGCTTTATTGTTCCATGATATCAGCCTAGATTCCACCAGTGGTAACTTGAGGGACTTAGTGGGATGTAGTTGCCACCAGTGTTTTTGGCTAAACCAGGTGTTCTTTTCTTACGAGAAATCTCTATCCTCTGTTTTCCTCTTCTTCAGTTTTACCTGCAGGTCCATTTTAATTATCATTTTACCCTACAGAATTCATTGATGGAAGCAGTGTTCCAGTTCGGGGTAACCAGTTGCACCTTACTTCCTTGCCTTCAGTGATGATTCTAATGATAATACAGGCACCTCTTATGTGCCGGGTACTTTCTTTTCTTGGCAGCTCATCTTTCAGAAGTCATGAGAGGTTGATATCATCAGCCCATTTTACAGATGAGATACCTGAGACTTGAAACCATTAAGTGAATTGCCCAAGGTTGTAAAGGCACTAAATGGCAGAGCTGGGATTTGAACCCAGGTCTCCGGTTTTAAAGCCCAGGCACTTTTCTTTCCCCTTACATTTACTTCTATTCATAATAGCTCTCAGCCTCCCTGTAGTAAATTTCTAAAACTCCCATAAATCATGATTAAGAATATAAATTTTTAGAGCTTCTACTATAGTACTTTGCATATGGTGAAAGCTTAGTAAATATTCCTTGGGAGCATTTTATTTTGATTATTGTCCTATTTTCATTTCCTCACACACATACTTAGTGTTAGAGTTGCTGAATCTTAATTCATGGATGTACTGACCAAGTCTGGGTGCCCAGAGTTGCCTTTAATTGCTACAAGAGCTACTATTGATAAAATGCTGGTCATCCTCATATAAAGTGTTTCCATTTATTGATAGCCTTTACTGGAAGGAATCCAGTGAGACTTCTTAAGTGCATCCTGCTTTTTCAATTATCTCCACTATAATTTAATAATAGGTAACATTTTACTTTCCACAGTTTTCCAAGTGCTGAGCATGCATTGGCTCAATTGGCCATCATAAAATCTTGCAAGTGGGTGTCCTAGTTCTCATCAGCCCCACTTTGTGGTGTGGAATCTGAAGCATGGAGGCTTAGGTGGCTCACCCAGGGCCATTCAGGCAGTAAGTGGTGGGGCCAGAACAAACCAGGACTTCAGGCCCCACAGCCTGGCCTCTGCCTTCTGCTGCTGGGTCTGTGGCTATCATCCCTCTCCATGCTGGGCCTCAGAGAGCCCCAGCAGAACCACGCGCACAGCCCTCTTTGCCCCTCCCACACTTTCTTGCCCAGGAACGGCATCTCCCCAAGCAGGGTGCCCGTTGAGAAAGAGGGATCGGGTAGTGGTAAAAGCTCAGGCTTTGCCACCTGCCTGCATTTGAATCTTGCAGCCGCCGTTTACTTTTTGCAAGACTATGAGTTCTTCGACTCTCCTGAGGCTTGTTTCTGTATTTGTAAAATGGAATGACAATCCCCATCTCACAGGGTGGTTGGGAGCATTAATCCAATGTCATATGTACAAAGACAGCCAGGGAATTGCAGTGGACATACATACCTGCAACCCACGTGAATGCAACCATCTGGAACTGGACCAAAGATAGAGAAGAAACATAAAAGCTGAAGTAACATGGGTGATTCCACCCACCATTCCCTTTGCATATGGTGAAAGCATCTCCAGAGGGAGATGGAGATGGGAGGTGAAAATCTGCTTTACCCCCTCCATCAGCCCTGGTTCTCTTGTATCTAAACATGAGCATCTCCTCATGCTGAGTGGGAATCCCATGTTTAAAGATTAGCATTTTCTCTGCCTCCTGGCTGCTAAGCATCAACCAACCAGTGCTCAATCAAAGAAGCAGCGATCAAGGGGAGTTCTGACTGTGTGTGGTTTCTGCCTTGTACTTCTCTAGAATTAGCCAGAACTGTCAGTGCCCTGTCCTACAAACCCACCCATCTGAGATGACCCATAGCTGAGCACAGGCCCCTATAAGCTGACAGCTTCCCATTGCTCTCCTTTCTGCCTGAAGGGAGGGGCTCAAAGGGGAGGGAGGGGGTTAATGTCCTGGGGGAAGTGGCCGGAGTCCGTACAGAAATGTCCCCACCCCACCCAGCTTCCAAGGGGTCCATCCTGAGGCCCGATCCACTCTGGTCCACTCCAGTCCACTACGACTCAGAGGGCCTAGCAGTTCAGCCCCAGTGGCCCAGAACAATAATCTGCTCATTCTGGGCTTCCCCCTTCCCTCCTCCACTCTCCCCTCTTCTTCACTTGTACTTCTTGGGATTACCTCTCAAACTAACCATTGACATCCAAATCCATTTCTTAGGGTGTGCTTTTAGTGGAATCTACAGTAAGACAAGAATCTCCCTGTATTAGTTTCCTATGGCTGCCATAGCAAAGACCCACCAACTGTGTGGTTTAAAACAACAGAAATTTGTTCTCTCACCGTTTTGGAGCCTGGAAATCTGAAATCAAGGTGTCGTAGGGCTGTGCTCCCTCCGAAGGCTCCGGGCAAGGGATCCTTCCTTGCCTCATCCAGCTTCCAGTGGGGGCAGCACTCCTTGGCATTTTTTGGCTCATGACAGCATAAATCCAGTCTCTTTCTCAGTCATTACATGGCTGTCTTCTCCTCTGGGTTTCTGTCTCTGTCCCTTCTCTTCTTATAAGGACCCGGTCATATAAGATTAAGGGCCCACCCTACTCGAGTGTGACCTCATCTTACCTAATTTCCATCTGTAATTACCCTATTTCCAAATAAGGTCACATTTTGAGGCACTGGGGGGTAGAATTTTGTTCCAGTATGCTAAAGCTGCAAAATATCAGAAAAGGATTGGCTTTTATAAAGGGCCAGTTCTAAGGCCATAAAAGTGCCCAAACTAAGGCATCAACAGGATGATACCTTCTCTGAAGAAAGGCCAATGGCCTTTGGGGTTCCTCTGTCACATGGGAAGGCACATGGCCGGAGTCTGCTGGGCCTCTCCTGGGTTTAGCTTCTGGTTTTCGTTGCTTTCTCCAAAATGTATCTGGGCTTCTGTCTTAACTTCACTCTCTTAGCACCTATGCATCCTTGTTTTGTTTCTCCCAGGGTGTTTCTCTCTGGGTGTCTGGGGGTCCTCTTTTAGCTTCTCCAGGGCAAAATCTGGATTTCATCTCTTAGCTTCTCTCCAAACATCTTTCTGTCTGTATCTCCAAGTGTCTGGTTCTATGTCGACCCCTGAGCTCCCTTAAAGACTCCAGTAAACTAATTAAGACTCACCTTGATTGGGTGGGGTCACATCTCCATGGATATAATCTAATCAGAAGGTCCCACCCACAATTGGGTGGGTCACATCTCTATGGAAACAACCTAATCAAAAGGTCTCACCCACAGTAGGTCTGCCCCCACAAGATTCTATTAAAAGAACATGGCTTTTCTGGGGTACATAATAAATTCAAACCAGCACAGACCTCAACATATCTTCTGGGGGAGACACAATTCAATCTCCATATGAGATGTTCTTGATACATGGTAAACTCTCCATACACGTTTAATGAGAATCTGCCAAGTGCAAAGTCATATATTCTAGAACTCCATGTCCCACCGAGGTTCCCCCAGACCATTGTGGTCCATTGGCCCTGGTACCATAACCTAAGCACTGCTTGCTGTCTTCCCTTGCAGGTGATTGAGAAGAACTTGAGTGGCTGGTGGTACATTCAGATTGAAGAAAAGGAAGGATGGGCCCCAGCAACCTTCATTGACAAATATAAGAAAACCAGCAATGCCTCAAGACCCAACTTTCTGGCTCCCCTGCCCAATGAAGTGACCCAGCTCCGGCTTGGGGATGTAGTAGCAATGGAGAACCACACAGGCAGTGAGGCTGTCGGCCCCTCCCGGCCCCTGCCTGATGCACCTCCTGGTGGAGTGGACTCGGTGATGCAGTGGTCCAAAGACTGGAAGGGCAGCAAGGAGGTCCTGAGAAAGACGTCTGCAGACATGTCTGCATCTGCAGGCTATGAGGAGATCTCGGACCCCAACATGGAAGAGAAGCCCAGCCTCCCTCCCCGGAAAGAATCCATCATCAAGTCCGAAGGGGAGCTGCAGGAGAGGGAGCGGCAGAGGATGGAACAGCTCAGGGGCTCTTCGCCCAAGCCTCCCGGCATGATTTTGCCAATGATTCCAGCCAAACACAACCCCCCGGCCCGGGACAGCAGGAGGCCCGAGCCCAAGCCCGACAAAAGCAAATTGTTCCAGCTGAAAAATGAGATGGGGCTGGAGTGTGGCCACAAGGTGTTGGCCAAGGAAGTAAAGAAGCCCAACCTCCGGCCCATCTCCAAATCCAAAGCTGACCCACCAGAGGAGAAGCCAGAAGCCATTCCCCAGAACCCCTTCTTGAAGTCCAGACCTCAGGTTAGGCCCAAACCAGCTCCTTCCCCCAGGACAGAACCACCTCAGGGCGAAGACCAAGTGGACATTTGCAACCTCAGGAGTAAGCTCAGGCCTGCCAAGCCCCAAGAGAAATCCTTGTTGGATGGGGAGAGCCACCAGGCTGTCGGAGGCCAAGACATGGCCTTCAGCCGCAGCTTCCTCCCAGGGGAGGCGTCTGGCCGTGCCCAGGAGAGGACGGGCAAACAGGATGGCCCTGTCCCAAAGGAGATATCCTCCAGAGCCCCACCGAGGCCAGCCAAGATGGCAGATCCTGCGCCCAAGAACGTCCCCATCCCTCTTCAGGAGCCTCCCCAGCAGAGGCCTGTGGTCCCACCCCGGAGACCACCACCCCCCAAGAAAAGCTCCTCATCGCCCAGGCCCCTCCCAGAGGTCAGAGGGCAGCAGCCAGAGGCCATCAAAGCCAAGGCAGCCCCTGCCCCTGGCCGCGCCCTGCTCGTCCCTCCAAAAGCCAAACCTTTTCTCTCCAACTCCTTGGGAGGCCAGGATGATGCAAGAGGCAAAGGGGGGCCAGGGCCCCGGATGGCAGGAAAGATGGGAGACAACAGGGAGAAGGCATCAGCAGCCCCCAGCCCCGATGGCCCGAAGGACTCTTTGTATGTGGCTGTGGCCAACTTCGAAGGCGATGAAGACACCAGCAGCTTCCAGGAGGGGACGGTGTTCGAAGTCCGGGAAAAGAACAGCAGCGGCTGGTGGTTCTGCCAGGTCCTGAGCGGGGCCCCTTCCTGGGAAGGGTGGATTCCTTCCAACTATCTCAGGAAGAAGCCATAACTGCCCCCTCCCTCCCTGCCTGGAGGTCCCATTGGTCCCTGCTGGCTTTACCCACATATTTAATATGCCTCCTAATTTATCATTCTCCATGCAGCTGCAAAGGAAGACTGACCCCGGAGAACCATGGTGTCTCCCCTCGTCTCCCGTGGGAATGGCAGGCATTCTGGATGGAGAATGAGTTGCCAAGGCCTTGGGACCACTGAGTCTAATCCATCCCGTCACATCCCCCAGAGGCTCGGAGGATGCACCGCTTGCTTTCTATCCACATGGGCATCCCTACCTTAAGAGGGCTCCTGGCCAGTGATGTTGCCGCCCAGCTTCCCCGCCCTCTCAGTAGTGGGACCATGAGTCTCCAAGGCCTCCCAGGACCAGAGCCTACCACCAGGAGAAGCTCCAGGAAGGGTCACTAGTTGCTTGGATAAAGGTCAGCCCTCCCTGGTTTCTCACCCAGGCTGCCATGCCCTGCTCTAACTTCATGTCTCTAAAAGTCCAGTGTGGCTTGATTCACTCCAATTCACCAAAATGCCTGGTACCACAAAGGCAAAGGGGACTGTAGAAGTCACCGCCGTGGCCAGTCCCAGGGAAATCGCCCTTTCCTCCGAGGACTGTGGGGACCTCTGAGGCTGGGCTCAGTGGGTGTAGCTGCCCCAGGTCTGGGCCTGGGGTTCCACTCTGCCGGCCGACCTATCTCCCTTCTCTCTTGGGGCCATGATCAGTCTTGGAGGGGTGGTTTCAACCTGAGCACACCTCAATCTCCTGCTGCAGGCTCGGGGCCATCCCGGGGCTTTTGGACATGACTCTCCCCCACTTCTCTCTACCCTAGAGCAGAAATCTCAAAGTTTGTTTGGATCAGGGGGCCATTCACAAACCCTGCCCCTTTTGAGCGCCCCTCTGCTGAGTAGCCGGTAGGCCCTAGACAGCGTGCTTGGCACTTACTTTGAATTCATGTGCAAGCCCTCGCAACACCCCCTCTCGTGTAGCATTATACCCATTTCATGGATGAGGACACTCAAGGCTCAAGGTACTCAAAATCACACTGGCTGGTAAGAGGGGGAGAGGGGATTTGAATCTGGGCCTGCCTCACTTCCATGCCTGTGCTCTTCTCCCTGTACAAGGCAAGCCAGACAGGGGAGAGCTAGAAGCCAGCTGGATGCTGGGAGCAGGGTGGCTGAGGGGTATTGGGGAGGAGGCGTTTATGGCTGCTTTAACACCCACCACCCTACAATGTACTGCCCCAGACTCGACAGCTGCTTCTCCATGGCAGGCGATGCCCAGGACCCTGGTGATCAGCACAGAGCCCTGTTTCCTGCTCCTGTGCACTGGTGCCACCCCCAGGGGATGGAGCTTACGGAGCAAGGGGGTGGGGGGGTGGAGGCTGAGGTGGTCCCACATGCAGCCTCGTGGGGCCCCGGGAACTTGGGGACTGGTGGCTGGCTCTCCATTGTACCGAGCCAAGCAAGCATGGCCCCAGAAGGAGACAATGACCCAAGGACCTGGCTGGCACCTCCTGCCCCTCCCTGCCACCACTTTCTGCTCCTCTCTGGCATTTGTAGGGTCATTTTCTTCCTTTTCCTTGCACTCTCCCTGTCTGTTATCTCACTGGGAAGAACCCAGGGCAGCCCTTCCACCCATTTTGACATATGTAGTAAACTGAGGCATGTAGAGGCACAGCTAGAATCAGGACCCAGGGTTTCTGGCTCCCGGTCCAGAGCTCCTGGCTGTGTACCAGGCTGCCTGCGGTGGAGAGAGCAGAGACCCTTCCCCACCTTGCCTGAGCCAGCAGGAGAGGAGGAGGCAGCCCTGGACTGCCCCAGAGATCTCCAATTCAGCCTTCATCCACAGCAACGCCTTTGGAACCATGAAGCCAGCTCCCCTGGGGATGCTCACTGTCCACCTGCAGTGCCAAAGATTTATAATGCAAAGGGCCCTCTTTTGCCCACCCTGCTGCTGCCATGGGGCCTCTGGATACTTTTGGAGAAGAAAGCTCTCCCTCTGATCCACAGTGACAACTTTATTTCCTTCCTGCAGTCAGCCTGCAAATCCCTTCTCCCAGCAAATCTGGGGACAGCGCCCTGAGGTGCCTCTTGCAAGGCCTGCTTGCCCACAGCCCTCTGCCACCCTATGCCCAGAACCTTCCAGGAAGAAGGGAGGTGGTAGAATGCCACTGCCCACCTCACGGAATCCGACCCATAGCACGTTCCCCTATCCCCCCGCTGCTCATTTGCTTTCTGCTTTCCTTCACCGTCACAAGTATTTTATGAGCACCTACTATGTGCTAGGCATGAGTTAAGACCAGCCTGTGTGCAGCTCCATCCCTGGCTGGGAAGAGCTTTGATTTTTTTGTTCGTTGACTTCATCAAAGGAGTTGGGCTGTCGTCTCATTCCCTCTTCCCAGGGATCAGCGGAGTGGGAATGAACTGGCTCAGCCTTCTCTGGGCAGGGAGTTTTCTGCAAATGAAAGAATTTTCCTTTCCTTTTTTTTTTTTTTTTTTTTTATTTTAAATATATTCTGACATGACTGGTAGGTGCTGAAGCCACATTCCTCTCTGTTCAGTGTCTCCTTTTTTCAAGTCAAAGCTATGGCCTGAGGACCTCCATGGCCAGCTCCTTTTGCCACGGTGGGTACTTCCCCAGACAAGTGGCGGGTTGTGATGGCCAGCAGCTCTTTCTTGCCTGGGGACTTATGTTTACACCATCCAGAACCGTGGCCACTATTCTCACTGATGGAGCATATGCAAAACTCCCCTGGAGTTCTGGCCTTGGAAAATGTCCAGGCATCTTAATAATAACTCCCACCCCAAGCACCGGGCAGGTCACCAGGTGCTTTAAGAGTCCCCCTTCCTTTAAGTTAAGTCTCACAACTTCCCTGTGGATAGGATCAGTCCCATTTTGTAGTGAGAAAATTGAGGTTCCGAGAGGGAAGTCACGTTCTCAGCTTCATCCAAATAGTGACAGAGCTGGGACTCAGATCCAGGGGTTTTCCCTCTCCAAGGCCCATGACTGCCCCTCTGCCATCGGCTTTCAGGAAATGGTGACCCTCCCTCCAAATTTGGGTTCCTTACCCCATCAACCCCATGGTCTCACATGTCAGTTGTAGAAAATCACAGGCCAAATGTCAGCCCAAACGGTGAGCAAGGTGATGGTTTTTGTCTTTCCTCACCCCGACTTACCACCCTGTGATGACCACTTTATCTCACATCCTAGGGTCCAAATACAGCTTGTGATGCCACCAAACCTTTGGAAATTCTGAATTTTAGGACCACTGTTAGTTACAAGGGGCCTTTGCTCAAACAAGGAAACAACACTTCCTCTCTCCTTGCCATTTGATGGGCTCATGTCGTTGTCCCAGGCTGTGACTTGAGAGCTGAGCTCCAGCTGGAACCACTTTTTTTCATATCTCTTCCCTCCTGGGGAATTTCTAGAGCCCGTATCAGACTTGCAGTAGTCATTTTAAGTCTCCACTGCAAGGCCTCTCTACATAGTCATTTTCTAAGGCAAAGTTTTCCGCCTTAAGACATGTCTGAGCCCACTTGGGATTTCACTACCAGGTAGAATATGGAAGAAAAACTTGCCACATAAAATGACAGGTGCTGGGCCTCTCCAGCGTTGGAAAGGAACTTGGGCTAAGGAATAGACTGTCTGATACTTACTCAGCCTCTACCAGGTGCCCAGCCCTGAGGTGGATAAAGGAAAAGAAACTGCACCTGCCCTCGAGCAGCTGGCAACTTGACATCATCAAGGACATTCATGGCTTAGCCCCATCCTGCCCTTGTGCCCGAGTCTAAGAGTTGGGTTGGGCTGCCCCCGGGACATCTTGCCTTCAGACTGTGAAAGTGGGCATCTAACAGAGGGAGCTCATGCTTGGTAATCTTGTCCCCCAGCCAGCTCTCCAGACCCATCCTTCAGGGCTTTTGTGTGTACTGCCAACAGCTATTCCATGCCATAGATCAAAGATGACCTGAGAACAGAACTTGTGGCCTGAATGAGTGGGACGTTTGCTTGCATTGAGGCCCGAGGTTACAGGGCGCCCTCCCTTGGCCTGGAGCAACTGCTCCTAACCTGGGTAAGGGTCTAAGGTCTACACCAACCAGGGCAGCCCCAGCAGTATAGCAGAGCCGCAGGGTTAACTTTGGGAGACCCCAGTCTACCTGGCGGTGGCCCACATACTAAAAACCCTTGACCATTCTGCTTGGCTGGGGTGAGGTTTGGCTTCCAGTGCTACCCTGCTGAGTTATCCAAGCCCCTCATTGTATTTAAACGTCCCACCCCTTTTCTCTCCTCTACTCCAAAGTAGGCCTTCTTAGATCCAATCAGGAACCAGGAGCTAAACCTCTGCCATCCTTAAGGAGGCCAAATACAGCATCATAGCCAGTAGCCTTCACTTTCAGATCTTCTGTGCATGTAAAAAGGAAGATGCCCCACCAGGCTTACTGTAGCAATAACCAATTTGAATCCAACCAAGGCTTCAGTGTAGGCCGGTTTATGCCTTCATTGCCAAATAATTATTAACAGCGTCCCTTTCACTTTTTCAAGAGGAGATGAGAAACTGGTCAGCTGAACTCCACCCACATTTCCTGCTTGGAGAGCCAGCAGATAATTAGGCCATCTCTTAACGTCCCTCCAGAAACGGGGACCTGTGACAGTGTTGCCCCCACATCTCATGCCCAGCTCACAAAACAACGCTGGAGAGCTCAGCCCTCCTCATAGCCTCTCGGCAAACTGACAAGTTCTGGTGGTCTTTTTTTTTTTCATTTTTTTTGTTTTGTTTCCTTAACACAAAAACGTACATATACATGAGTATATATAATGTGAGGAAGGGGTGATGAACAGTTAGCTGTAGCATGTATAGACGATATACCATTAGATTTTTTTTTTGTTGTTTTTAAATAAAAAAAAAAGTGCTTGACTGGTTTCAAGCTTCATTGTGAAGATGCAGTGTCTGTGGATTATTTTATTTGGCCGAAGAAAGGGAACATTTCCTTGTGCCCTGGCATCTTGGTCTGGGGTCTTTTGGATCAGAGAATAGAAGCCTATGTTAGCTAGGTTTTCTGCTTGCCCAGAATTAGTTGTAACTGCCCTCTCTGGGCCCTAGTGGACCTTTATTCTTTTAATTACAATGTCCCAAAACCCAGAGAAAGCTTCTTCCTTTTATTTGCTAGATATTTCCCACCTATTCTCTGCCCTGTGCCTAAAGATGGAAAACTTCAATTGTCCATTCCTGCCTATGGGCAAGAAGTGGTTGGGTGCTGAGGGGATGGAGGGGCGTGCAGCCTGCTCCTGGGAAGTGGGGTCAACCCCCAACTCAGAGTGTCCTCAGTACCAGATGAAATCTTTAAACAAAATGACACTCCTCACCCCCTTCCAAGGGAGAGGAGAAAGAACCAGCAGCGTCCCTGAACAGAACTTCAAAGGGGGGAATTTGCATACAATATTCAACCTCCCTGAGAGAAAACACCCTAAAGAATGCAATGACCTTCTGGCAAACTTGTTTAGGAATGATGGTCATTGAGAGTCATCTCTGTTGCCTTAAGAAGGAAAAATCATTATGTGCCGTGGCCCTCTGTGGGAGCCATTTTCTCCCCAATCTTCCAAACCAAGAGTGTTTAATCATAGGGATGCCAACTGGCAATTGCACAGGCTTCCCGGGGCAGACTTGGAAGGGGTTCTGAGCCTCATGGGATGGAACAGGAATGTGGTCAAGAATGGAGCTGCCTGGCTTCACCTTCTCCGGCAAGCATGGTCTCTGTCTCCACACTTCTACCTCATGACCTGACTTCTTTAGGTCTCAGACTGGCTCACTCACCGTTCCCATTCAGACTGGTTCAGAAATGCCCCGCCATGCATGATCCAGCTTTCACACATACTTACATGTTCCCCCTCTTGTGTAGAGTTACGGTAAGTTTCTGGGTCCAAAAATCACTTTATGGGGCCACTTTCCTTCAAGTCCAGGGTCCATAATGTCCACTCCTTTTCTGGTTCAGAGTCGCTCTCATCCAGGGGAGATTCCTTACCTTCTATAAACACTCAACGCCTCCAGTAAATGGTCTCAAATTTTAGGGGGCTTGTCAAAATGCAGATTTCTGGGCTTCATCAACTGAATCTGCCTCCTTAACAAGCACATGCAGTGATTCCAAGGAGAAACTTTGAGAAACGACCAGTCTCAGCACCTTATCTGAGTCTAAGTGCTCAAAAATGGTGCATAATATTATTAATATCAATGGCACCGTGATTTTAATGGCACCATGATTTTTCCAAGCATTTACAGGCCTGTAGGGCACTGCACATATACTGTTTTATTTCACTCTCAGAATTCCCTGCATTTCACATATGAAGTCACCAAGGCTCAGAAAAATGAAGGTGCTACGCCATGCAGCAATATAGGATTCTGTCTGATCCTACAGCTGATGCATTTACCCTATACTTTGCCCCACCCTCACCCCACCCGCACCCCCGTCCCAAATGCTAATCAAAGCATCCCTCTCATCCTGATGTAATTATTGCCTGGATTCAAAAATCATGTTTAAGAAATACTTTCCCTTTCAAAAACCTAACTCTAATCACTGGGTAGCTTTTGTTGAGAATGTACTATTAGCTGGGTATCCTATAGAGATTTTTCTTTCAATCTTCACTACAGAAGTAGGTAGGAATTACTATTCCCATTTTATGAATGAGGAGACTGAGAGTCTGGACAATCATGGAAATCGGCCATGGTCAGTTGCAGCGAGGAAGAGGATAAACTTGGATATCTAATTCTAAAGCCTCTTACCCTAATAAGTCAGCTCCTGATCTATAATCTTCCCACTCAGCATTTCCCAAAGTATATTTGCCAGGAAAAAAAAAAAAGTCAATAGGTATTCTGAAATAAGTGTTCTATGGACACATTTGTTTGGGAAATGCTGGGTTAAATAAAATTAAACAGTTTCTTTATTGCAGGACTTCCCGAAGCCTTTTACATAATTATACACAGTGTGAATGTCCCAGAGGGGGTTTATTTATATAGAATTCCTTAAATGTACTTGACCACGAAACCATTCACCAAACATCTAGCAGGAGCAGTGTTTCATGTGATAGTCTGGAATATGTCACATTTTAAATTTCAGCTCTAACTTGAATTCTGCCTGAACCACAACTCTTACCTAACCTTAGCCTGATCCCACACCCTAATTCCAGCTGTAACCACAACCCAATCTTTAATGCTGACCTTAAAAGCATAATGAACACAAAATACTTCTGGAATGGAGAGCTGCTTCTCCTTTCAATTTGAAGATATCCTGTTTGCTGTGCACCTACCTTGGAGCTGTCTGAATGGATTTCCTCATAGTGACATTGCCACATGTCCCAAACTGTTCAGAAAACAGCAGCTAAGAATAGAATTTGTTTTTCACCTCATAAACAAGTTTTCCTTTAGAGAATTGTAAATTAATGACAGTATCCAAAACATACATATTCAAGTTATAAAGATCTAAGACCCAGAAGGCCCACATCCTACAGGAAACTGTCCTCTGGTTTCCCTTCAGCTGTATGGAACTTGGTCACATACTTCTACAGTATAGTATAGAGTAGTCTTCAATTGATTCTATAGTGTAGAATATTCCAACACTTTTGATTGTGTACCAACAATAAAATTTTTAGCATATACACACACACACATATAATATATATATAATCTCATATGTACTATTGAATGAATATTTCATGGACATTACTGTCAGGTAATTTGTATGCCCCAGGTCTGGTGAAGGAAGCACCATTAGGGTGATTATATATATACACTGTCCCAGAGATGGAAGAGAGTCCTGGTAGCGCCCTGATGTTTGAGGATGTTGGGGCCGAGAAGAAGGTGGTCTCCCCAAAGCATGGCATTTTGGGGGACATAATACATCTAATCTGGCACATTCCACCCCCTGGACCCCAAAATGACATGATCTTTCCATATACAAAATACACTCATCCCATCACAATATCACAATACATATATGTCTACATAAATACATATATTTTTGGTACCAGAGAAGTGGGGTCCTGCTCCATTAGAGTGATGCTCCAGCGCTCGCTCGCTCTCCCTACGGGGAAAGGAGGCAGTTATCCAGATAGTTAAAATTTAGGGGAGCAGGAGCCAGGTGTGCATGGCTCAGCCTATCCCTGGCTCCTTCTGTTTGGGGTCCAGGTGTCTGAGGACACCTTCCACTGGGCCCCTCCCAGTGGTGGCTTAGTGGTGAAAGGGACCCTCACGAAAGCAGGCCTGGGCCTGGGTCAATGAGCAAGTCTAATTCTGGACTTCAGGGTTAGAAAGCCCATAGCTGCCGCACACCACGGCTCAGCCAGATTCTACTGACATTTTGTTCTCCCTCTCCCTGATCCCTTTGTCTCTCTTAGTCAGCTCACAACTCAGGCAAGGAGAAAGGGGAGCTATTAGGCTCCCTAAAAACTACTTATTAGGCTAATTTTAGCTAACCTGTTCTGTATAATAATTATTATATATTATAATAATACATTTACAAAATTTAAAATGTCTGAAGGATGAGCAAAAATATATATCTACAAAAATATCTATATGTATATATATATAAAAAATATATATACACATATATATAATCACACTTATATATAATGAAAAGATCTAATATTTCACCGCACTCCAATGACCTCTTACCCACCCCTTGGAATGCATGAACCCCACTCTGTAACCCTCTCATAATGGAACAATTATGGATTTTGGAGTCAGACAGACCCAGCTTTAGTTCTAGCTCTGAGATACACTTTACCTTATCTGTTACTCAGTGTCCTCATCTGCAAAACGGGGATGCTAATGTCTTTCTCACAGAGTCATTGTGAAGATTAACAGAAATAATGTGTGCCTAGCACATAGTAGGGACTTCTAACAGTACAGAGTAATGATTATTGCTTCTATGAAGATGAGGGACATTGAGTTATGTGCCTGTGCCAGTTTGAATGTATTATGTCCCCCCAAACGCCATTATCTTTGATGTAATCTTGTGTGGGCAGACCCATCAGTGTTAATTAGATTGTAATTCTTTGAGTGTTTCCATGGAGATATGCCCCACCCAATTGTGGGTGCTGACTCTGGTTGGATAATTTCCATGGAGGTTTTGGTTTGCCCATTCAGGTTGAGTCTGAATTAAATTACTAGAACACTGTATAAGATCAGACAGAAGGAGTAAGCTGCTACAGCCAAGAGGGACACTTGGAAGAAGGCACTGGAACTGAGAGAGGAGCTTCAGCTCACAGAGACATTTTGGAGAAGGCCTTTGAAAGCAGACTTTTGCTCCGGAGAGGCTAAGAGAGGACAAATACCCCAAGTGCAACTAACAGCGACATTTTTGAGGAACTGCAGCCTAGAGAGAAACGTCCTGGGAGAAAGCCATTTTGAACTCAGAACTTTGGAGCAGATACCAGCCACGTGCCTTCCCAACTAACAGAGGTCTTCCGGACACCATTGGCCATCCTCCAGTGAAGGTACCCGATTGCTGATGCGTTACCTTGGACACTTTATGGCCTTAAGACTGTAACTGTGTAACCAAATAAACCCTCTTTTATAAAAGCCAGTCCATTTCTGGTGTTTTGCATTCTGGCAGCATTAGCAAACTAGAACAGTGCCCCAGAAGAAGAAATTCTTAATCTTAATCTGCCTTCCTGTGGCCATGAACCCATTGTAAATAGGACCTTGTAAAGAGGTTATTTTAGTGAAGGTGTGGCCCAACTGAATGAGGGTTGGTCTTAATCTGTATTACTGGAGTACTTATAAAGAAGACCCAGAAGTCACAGAAGCCAGAAGGAAGAGGACATCTCCAAGTGACAGGAGGCAGGGATAAGCCAAAGAACCCCACGGATTGCTGGCAGCCAGCACCAGAATGCTACCAACCCTGGAAGAAAGCACGGTTTTACCAATGCCTTGATTTGGACTTCTGGCCTCTGAAAACATGAGCCAATAAATGCTAGCTGTTTAAGCCAAACCAGTTTGTGGCATTTGTGATAACAACTATAGCAAGCTAAGCGGAAGAGTTAAAAAAAAAAAATTAACACTCTTCAAATATTATTTTCATTTCCTAGTGCAGGAGTTGGCAAACTTTCTTTTAAAGAGTCAGATAGTAAATATTTTGGGTTTTGCGAGCCAAGAAGCAAAACAAAAATATTATGTAATTCCTTACATAACTGTTTAAAATGTAACCATTTTAAAAAGCAAAAACCATTTTTAGCTCACAGGCTACACAAAACAAAAACAGGCAACTGTACGGATTAGGCCCAAGGGCTACAGTTGGCCAACCCCTGGCCTCGAATATGTTCATCTTTTATTTTATTACTGTTCTCTAAATGAAAGTTTGTCAGTGTGTTTATGGAACATCAACCCTTGAACATGATCATGAAACACTTGTATGAGTACCCTCCACTCTACTCTCCTTGGAGATTCATGTCACACACTAGCACTTTAAAGGCTCTGAGAAGTCCTGCAGTGAAGAAGCCTTCTTTATTTGGTTTAATCCAGAGTTTCCAAATTAGATCTGACAATAGAATCCTCTTTTTCATGTAACACAAACATCTCACAGAACACACTTAGGAAAGTGCTAGTGTAGATTCTAGAACCTAATCATTATTCAAAATTTCACCATATTAAATTGAGTTTATGCCTCATCACGCATTAATTTGGCATATCTGTCCTGGGCAATGCATGTTACCTACTACCAACTTGGTTTTCGGTCTTGAAAGAACTGCAGATTTGCTGATTTTTCACCTGTGCTTATCTCAGGACCGTCAGCAAGTTCACTTGCAGAACCCCATGGAAGTCCCTCTTGGAAGGTCAAGGTGCCTGGTAGCCCTTGTGTACTTGGGGAAGCATGTGGCAGCCACTGCGTGTCCTTAGAGGAGATCTGAAGCCCAGGTCATTGTTGCTGGGCACATGGATTAGATAAAGGGCTTTCACTTTCAGTGTATGTTTCTTGCTAATTTCTGAACCACATTTTTGAGGGGGAGCTCCTCATGTTTAAAAATGGGTTTTCAAATCTGAGTTTGTACCCACTCATTTTAGAGGTAACAAAATTCTTATAGACCCCCCCTCCAGAGATCAAATTTAAATGATTTAAATTACATTACTTAAATATGTATCTACATAAACCAGTCATAGTCATGGTCTCTTTGTAGCTATTACAGAAATAAAAAAGGAACACTTTTAGAGGTCGAACACACAAAACCATTAGAGTTTACCTGAATGACATCAGCGGGAAAGCTAATGTTGTTTTGTCATAACTATATCTCTGGATGGAGCCAATCATATTGAAGCAGAGTTTTTTGAACCAGTCTGCCTATATATTCTCTGTGTTGCACAACTTAGTTTCCCCATCGTCTTTCTCTAATGGAAATACTGGGTAAACTCTTGTTAAAGCAGCACGTCAGTGTGTCATTTAGCCCTCATTTGGTAACAAATCCATCAATTATGTATTAAATCAAACTTGGTTCTTTTCTCACTAGCTCATGACATGTGAAGTGCTAGCCTGGGACCCCAATTAACTTGCTATCAGGACTCAGTTGTTGAGGCTAACATTTGGATTGTCTAGAATATGCCTAACAATCCTTTAAAAAATTCCATCGGCGTTAGAATTGTGGGGAAGGTGGCAGAGCAGGAAGCTCCAGGAATCAGTCCCTCCACCAAAAAAACAAAACAACAACAACAAAAAAACCCTAATTAACTGGCAGGAACTGTCTGAATCAACTATTTTGAAACTCCAGAGCCTAGTGAAGCACCATGTAGTACCAAGGTAGGAGTGGGAGAAAGAGACGGGAAATTGTGATAAATACAGGTGAGTCTCACCCTCTCTGCAAAGGTTACCATCCTCCCTCCCCCAGCCTTGTGGCAGGCAGCAGTGGGGACTGGAGTTGGGCCCCTGGTGCAGCTTGCTAATGCCAGGGTGGGGCATACAAGACATAATCCTCCAAACTGCTGGGGTGTATGGTCTGATCCCAGATCATGACTTTTAATCACCTACTTCAGATTGCTGGGAGCCAGCTATGAGAGCAATTGTTGTTCCAACCCACCTTGGGGCAAAGATTGCAGAGGATAATCTTAAAGGCAACAACCTTCCTCAAAACTGTGGGAAACAGTTAAAGGGCTGCATTAACTGGGCAAGTACTGAATGAAGCATTTCAAAAGTCATTGAAGAAGTTCTGGGGCCCTTGCTGACCCCTCCCCAAATCCCTCCCCAATGAGGGATGGAGTCAGCTTACACTCCCATTGTGGGTCCCTGGCCCTGTTCCAGAGGGAGCAGAGTGGCCCATGTGTATACTGTGGGGCATGTATGTCAGAGTCAACTTGTCTTAGGCTTGACCTCACAGAGTTTGCCCTGAGGGCAGAAAAGCAGCTTGCAGACAGGAGGGGCAGTGTGAGAAACAATTAAGTTGAAGCAGCCTGGGGGAAAGGACTACCTGCATTAAGAGAGCACCCAGGAGGGGGTGAAAGTCTATTTCAAGGGGAGTATAGGGGGTGTTTGCTCAAACTCCTGTAACTGTAAACAGGGAATTCCTAAGGCCTCCAGCAAACACAAGCCCAGGAAAGCAGGATTCATAGCTCCATGCAGGATCATAAAAGTCAAAGAGGACCCTGCACTTCACATTTGCATCAGACTAATCTTCTTGATAGGAGGTCTAAACTCTGAAGGAGGTTACCTGTCAAAGCAGAACCAATTTGCAAAGACAGTGAAAGGTGAGTTTTGCTTTGGTTTGTTTGTTTTGATTAGCTACTGGCATTCAAGAAAATCTCTGTCATATCACTGGCAGAATAGAAACTGAAGAAACAGACAGCTCAGGGGTTAAATCTCAGAGTTAACATTCTAAAATATTAAAAAGTACAGTGTGCCAAAAAAGATTACAAAGAAAGAAACAGGTAATGATGGCCCATCCAAAAGAACACATAAAAATCCAGAAACTATTAACAAAGAGGACCAAACTTTGGACATATAGACAGAGACTTTAAGAAAATGATCCTCAAGATGCTCAAGGAGATAAAGGAAAATATGGAGAAAGAACTAAAGGATAGGAGGGGAAAAAATGAATGAGCAATACGGGAATCTCAGTAGGAACCAAATAGAAATATAGGAATTGAAGAATACAATGCCTGAAATGAAAAATTCTCTAGGCATTGACAACAGCAGATTGGAGGTGGCAGAAGAAAGGATCAGTGATTTCGAAGAAAACACAATTGAAATGATTCAGGCTGAGAAACACAAAGATAAAGAATTTAAAAGAATGAGACCTGTAGGACACCATCAAGTATACCAAAATACACATTATAGGAGTCCCAAAAGGAGGATAAAAGAGAAGAGGAACTAGTCAAAGAAATAATGGCAGAAAACTTCCCAAATTTAACAAAAGACATGACTATGCACATTCAAGAAGACCAATGAACACCAAACAGAATAAACCCAAAAAGAACCGCTCCAGACACATACTAATCAAATTGTCCAATGCCAAGGACATGGAGAGAGTTCTGAAAGCTGCAAGAAAAAAGCAACGAGTTATAGACAAAGGAATCCCAATAAGATTATATGCTGATTTATCATCAGAAACCATGGGGGCAAAAAGGCAATGATACGAAATATTTAAAGTGCTGAAAGAAAACAATTGTCAACGAAGAATTTTTTATCTGGTGAGACTTTATTTTAAAAATGAAGGAGAGATTAAGACATTCCCAGTTAAACAAAAGCTAGGGAGTTCATTACCTCTAGACCTACCCTACAAGCAATGCTAAAAGGAATTCCTCAGACCTAAAGGAAAGGTCACAAGACAATACATCAAAGCAGCATAAAGAAAAGAAGGCCTCCAGTAAAGGTAGCAATATGGGTAATTATAAATGTCAGTACTATTGTATTATGTTTTTTGTTAAGTAACTCCACTTATTACTTTTTACAGTGCTAAAATGCAAACACATGAAAAGTAATGGTAAGTCTACGGTTTTAGACAAACAATATACAAAGTTATACTCTGTAACAAGCACAAAAAAAAGGTGGGGGGATAGAAGGGCATACAAACAGTGTCTGTGTATACTATTGAAGATAAGCTGGTGTTCTGGTTTGCTAATGCCATTATGCAAAATACTAGAAATGGACTGACTTTTATAAAGGGGGTTTATCAGATGAGTGGATAAATAAAATGTGGTATATACACACGATGGAATACTACGCGGCAGTAAGAAGGAACGATCTGGTGAAACATATGACAACATGGATGAACCTTGAAGACATAATGCTGAGCGAAATAAGCCAGGCACAAAAAGAGAAATATTATATGCTACCACTAATGTGAACTTTGAAAAATGTAAAACAAATGGTTTATAATGTAGAATGTAGGGGAACTAGCAGTAGAGAGCAATTAAGGAAGGGGGAACAATAATCCAGGAAGAACAGATAAGCTATTTAACGTTCTGGGGATGCCCAGAAATGACTATGGTCTGTTAATTTCTGATGGTTGTAGTAGGAACAAGTTCACTGAAATGTTGCTATATTATGTAACTTTCTTGGGGTAAAGTAGGAACATGTTGGAAGTTAAGCAGTTATCTTAGGTTAGTTGTCTTTTTCTTACTCCCTTGCTATGGTCTCTTTGAAATGCTCTTTTATTGTATGTTTGTTTTCTTTTTAACTTTTTTTTTCATACAGGTGATTTGAAAAAAGAAGGGAAAGTTAAAAAAAAAAAAAGAAAAAAGACAAACAAGGGGAAAAAAAAAAAAAAAAAAAGATGTAGTGCCCCCTTGAGGAGCCTGTGGAGAATGCAGGGGTATTCGCCTACCCCACCTCCATGGTTGCTAACATGACCACAGACATAGGGGACTGGTGGTTTGATGGGTTGAACCCTCTACCATAAGTTTTACCCTTGGGAAGACGGTTGCTGCAAAGGAGAGGCTAGGCCTCCCTGTATTTGTGCCTAAGAGTCTCCTCCTGAATGCCTCTTTGTTGCTCAGATGTGGCCCTCTCTCTCTGGCTAAGCCAACTTGAAAGGTGAAATCACTGCCCTCCCCCCTACGTGGGATCAGACACCCAGGGAAGTGAATCTCCCTGGCAACGTGGAATATGACTCCCAGGGAGGAATGTAGACCTGGCACCGTGGGACGGAGAACATCTTCTTGACCAAAAGGGGGATGTGAAAGGAAATGAAATAAGCTTCAGTGGCAGAGAGATTCCAAAAGGAGCCGAGAGGTCACTCTGGTGGGCACTCTTATGCACACTTTAGACAACCCTTTTTAGGTTCTAAAGAATTGGGGTAGCTGGTGGTGGATACCTGAAACTATCAAACTACAACCCAGAACCCATGAATCTCGAAGACAGTTGTATAAAAATGTAGCTTATGAGGGGTGACAATGGGATTGGGAAAGCCATAAGGACCAAACACCACTTTGTCTAGTTTATGGATGGATGTGTAGAAAAGTAGGGGAGGGAAACAGACAGACAAAGGTACCCAGTGTTCTTTTTTACTTCAATTGCTCTTTTTCACTCTAATTATTATTCTTGTTATTTTTGTGTGTGTGCTAATGAAGGTGTCAGGGATTGATTTAGGTGATGAATGTACAACTATGTAATGGTACTGTAAACAATCGAAAGTACAATTTGTTTTGTATGACTGCGTGGTATGTGAATATATCTCAATAAAATGATGATTTAAAAAAAAAAAAAAAAATAAAATAAAGGGGGTTTATTTGGCTACAAATGTTTACAGTCTGAAGACCATGAAAATGTCCAAACAAAGGCATCAACAGTAGGGTACCTTCACTGAAGATCACCAGTGGCATCTGGAAAACCTCTATTAGTTGAACGGAAGGCACGTGGCTGGTATCTGCTTGCTCCCAGGTTGTGTTTCAAAATGGCATTCTCCCAGGATGTTTCTCTCTAGGAGTCTGGGGGTATTGTTTCAGCTTTTATCAGGCAAACTCTGGAGTAGCAAAAGTCTACTTTCAATGGCCATCTTCAAAAATATCTCTCTTGGCTGCAGCTAACATCAGAGGTCTGCAAATCCAAGCATGTCTAAGCATCAGTGTCAGCAAGCATCTGGGCCTGTGTAGCTCTCTTCTACAGTACTCCAGTGATTAAATCAAGACCCATGTTGAATGGGCAGGGCCACACCTCCATGGAAATAATCTAATCAAAGGTATTCACAGTTGGGTGGGTCACATCTCCATGGAAACAACCTAATGCAAAGATTCCAACCTAATCAACACTAATATATCTGCCCTCATAAGACTGCATTAAAGAACACAGCATTTTGGGGTACGTAATACATCCAAACCAGCACAGTTGGTATCAAATCAAATATGATTGTTATAGATATAGAATGTTAAATTTTAACCACATGATAACCACAAGAAAATGCACAGAAAATATATTCAGAAAGAAATGAGAATGGACTCAAAAGGGTATAATACAAAAAATAAACTATAAATATGGAAGTAGGCATTAATGGAAGAATTGAGGATCAAAAAAGGCATAAGATTTACAAAGACAAAATAGCAAAATGGTGAAAGAAATTCTTTTATTATCAGTAGTTATTTTAAATGTAAATGGATTAAGCTCTCCAGTCAAAAGGGAGATATTGGAAGAATGGTTAAAAAAACATTACCTGCAGGGGTATTGGCCTACCCCACCTCGATGGTTGCTAACATAACCACAGATATAGGGGACTGGTGGTTTGATGGGTTGAGCCCTCTACCACAGGATTTACCCTTGGGAAGACTGTTGCTGCAAAGGAGAGGCTAGGCCTCCCTATGGTTGTGCCTAAGAGCCTCCTCCCGAATGCCTCTTTGTTGCTCAGATGTGGCCCTCTCTCTCTAGCTAAGCCAACTTGAAAGGTGAAATCACTGCCCTCCCCCCTACGTGGGATCAGACACCCAGGGGAGTGAATCTCCCTGGCAACGTGGAATATGACTCCCGGGGTGGAATGTAGACCGGGCATCGTGGGATGGAGAACATCTTCTTGACCAAAAGGGGGATGTGAAAGGAAATGAAATAAGCTTCAGTGGCAGAGAGATTCCAAAAGGAGCTGAGAGGTCACTCTGGAGGGCACTTTTAGGTTCTAGTGAATTGGAGTAGCTAGCAGTAAATACCTGAAACTATCAAACTACAACCCAGAACCCATGAATCTTGAAGACAGTTGTATAAAAATGTAGCTTATGAGGGGGGACAGTAGGATTGGGAAAGCCATAAGGACCACACTCCACTTTGTCTGTTTATGGATGGATGAGTAGAAAAATAGGGGAAGGAAACAAACAAACGAACAAAGGCACCCAGTGTTCTTTTTACTTTAATTGCTCTTTTTCACTTTAATTATTATTATTGTTATTTTTGTGTGTGTGCTAATGAAGGTGTCAGGGATTGGTTTAGGTGATGAACGTACAACTATGTAATGGTACTGTGAACAATCAAATGTACGATTTGTTTTGTATGACTGTGTGGTATGTGAATATGTCTCAATAAAATGAAGATTTAAAAAAAAAAAGCATTACCAACCATATGCTGTTTACAAGAGACTCATCTTAAATTCAAAGACAAAAGTAGGTTGAAAATGAAAGGATGAAAAATATATACCACGCAAGCAGTAAACAAAAGAGAGCTGGGGTAGCTATATTAATATCAGATAAAATAGACTTTAAGTCAAAAACTGTTATGAGGGACAAAGGGGTCATTTCAACAAGAAGATATAATTATAAATACATGTGCACCTAACAGCAGAGACCCCAAAATATATGAAGTAAGTGTTGATAGATTTTAAGGGAGAAATAGATGGCTCTACATTGATAGTAGAAAATTTCAATACACCACTTTCAAAAATGGATAGAACACCTAGATAGAAGATCAATATGGAAACAGGAGACTTGAATGAAACTCTAAACTAAACCTAAAGGCACATAGAGCACTTCACCCAATAGCTGCAGAATACACATTCCTCTCTAGTGCACACAGATCATTCTCCAGGATAGATCACATGATAGGTCACAAAACAAGTCTCAATAAATTCAAAAACATTGAAATCATACAATGTATGAACACAATGGAATGAAGCTAGAACTCAACAACAGAGGGAGAAATGGAAAATTCACAAATAGGTGGAAATTAAAAAATGTACTCTTAAACAACCAATTTGGTCAAAGAAGAAATCACAAGGGAAACCAGGAAATATCTTGATGCAAATGAAAATAAAAACACAACATACCAAATGTATGGAATGCAGCACAGGCAGTGCTGAGAGGAAAATGTATAGCTCTAAATACTTACATTAAGAAAGAACAAAGATCTCAAATCACAGACTGCATGAAGCTATATGTGCGCCAGAAAAACAGGTTCTTAAATCTAATCCATTCTTGTAGGTGTGAAACAATTGTAAAGAAGATCTTGGGATGAGGCTACTTCAGTTTAGGTGTGACCCACTTCATTCAGGATGGGTCTTAATCCTCTTACTAGAGTCCTTTATCAACAGAATTAATACAGAGAGAGAGAGAATGAGAGAGAACGAGCCATGGAAGCAAGAAGCTGAAAGCAAGAAGCTGAAAGAAGCTGAAGAGAAGGGAGAGAACAGCAGATGCCACCATGTACCTTGCCATGTGACAGAGAAGCCAATGATGGCGTCAGCGAGTCTTTGGGAAGAGGGCATCGCCTTGATGATGCCTTGATTTGGACATTCTCACAGCCTCAAACTTTAACCTAACAATTTCCCATTGTTTAAAGTCAAACCATTTCATGGTATCTGCTTTGGCCAGCCTAGGAAACTAAAACAGAGATGAAACCTCACAACTGGAGGATATAGAAAAGGAAAAACAGAATAATCCCATAATGAGCAGAAGGAAGGAAACAGTAAAGTTTAGAGTGGAGATAAATGAAATATGCAATAGAAAAAAAAATGATAAAGAGAATCAACAAAACCAAAAGTTGATTCTTTGAAGAGATCAATAAAATTTACAAACCTTTAGCTAAGCTGACAAAGAAAAACAGAAAGGACACAAATAACTAAAATCAAAAATGAAAAGAGGGACAGAACCCCACAGAAATTAAAAGTACTGTAGGAGAGTACTATAAGCAAACTTACACCAATAAATTAGATAACCTAGATGAAGTGGAAAAATACCTAAAAACACACTACCTACACAGACTGTAGAAAAAAAAAAAGATCTTAACAAACCAATAGCTAGTAAAGTGGCTGAATCAGTAATCAAAAACTTTCCAATATAGAAAACCCAGGACCAGTGGCTTCACATTTTATGAGGCCAACATCACCCTCATAACAAAGCCAGATAAAGATACCACAAGAAAAGAAATTACAGACCAATATCCCTTATGAATATAGAAGCAAAAATCCTCAACAATATACTAGCAAAATGAATCCAATAGCTCATTAAAAGAATTATACACCATAATAAAGTGGGGTTTATCTCAGGTATGCAAGGGTGATTCAATGTAAGAAAATCAATTAATATAATATACCACATTAACAGAATGAAGGAAAAAACCCACATAATCATCCTAATTGACACAGCAAAGGCATTTGACAAAATCCAACACCCCTTCTTGATTAAAAAAACATTTAGAAGGAAACTTCCTCAGTATGATAAAAACTGAGCTACAAACAGCTAACAAACACTCAGTGGTTAAAGACTGAAAGCTTTCCCTCTAAGATCAGTAACAAGACAAGGATGTCCACTTTCACCCCTACTATTAAATATTGTACTGGAAGTTCTAGCTAGAGCAATTAGGCAAGAGAAACAAATAAAAGTCATCCAGATTGGAAACAAAAAAAATGAAACTTTCACTATTTGCAAATGACATGATCCTATACACAGAAAATCCTGAAAAATCCACAACAAAGCTAATAAATGAATTCAGCAAAGCGACAGGGTACAAGATCAACACTCAAAAATTAGTGAATCAGGAATCCTTTCAGGGACTAAATATGATAAGTGTATAATCTAAGCCTGGCACATGAGTAAAGTTCAATAATAAACGGAAACTATACTCACTAGACTCTAAACTCTAGTGAAGAGAAGGATTGCCACTTTAATGTGTACCATTTTATCACCATTGTATCCCTTGCACAGAGTTTGGCATGCAGTAGGTACTCAATACAAATTTATTAATGAAAAAAAATCAGTAGTATTTCTTTACACTGGTAATGAACCACCTAAAGAAGAAATCAAGAAAAAAAATTCCATTTACAATAGCAACTAAAACAATCAAATATCTAGGAATAAATCTAACCAAGGATGTAAAGGATTTGTACACAGAAAACTACAAAACGTTGTTAGAAGAAATTGAAGAAGACCTAAATAAATGGAAGAACATTCTCTGTTCATGGATTGGAAGACTAAATATTGTTAAGATGTCAATTCTACCCAAACAATTTGCAAATTCAATTCAATTCCAATCAAAATTCCAACAACCTTCTTTGCAGAAATGGATAAGCTAATCATCAAATTTATATGGAAGGGTAGGAGTCCCCAGATAGCCAAAGCCATCTTGAAAAAGAACAAAGTTGGGGGACTCACACTTTCCAATCTTAAAACCTATTACAAATCCACAGTAACCAAAACAGCATGGTATGGTACTGGCACAAGAACAGACTTACAGACCAACAGAATTGAGTTGTGAGTTCAGAAATCAACCCTCATGTTTATGACTGACCGCTTTTTTAAAATTCATTTTTATTGTGATATATTCACATACCATACAATCATCCAACGTGTACAATTGTTCACAGTACCATCATATAGTTGTGCATTCATCTCCCCAATCTATTTTTTGAACATTTTCCTTGTACCAGAAAAAGTGAAAAAAGAATAAAAAACAAAAGTAAAAAAGAACACCGAAATCACCCCCTCCCCACCCTATTTTTCATTTAGTTTTTGTTGCCATTTTTCTACTCATCCATCCATTCCCTGGATAAAAGGACTGGTATCCACCGGGTTGCATGATCACACTGTCACCCCTTGTAAGCTGTATTGCTATACAATCGTCTTCAAGAGTCAAGACTACTGGGTTGTAGTTTCAGTATTTATTTCTAGCTATTTCACTGCACCAAAACCTAAAAAGAGTTATCTGTATAGTGCATAAGAGTACCCACCAGAGCAACCTCTCGACTCCATTTGGAATCTCTCAGCCACGGAAACTTTGTTTTGTTTCATTTCACATCCCCCTTTGGTCAAGAAGATGTTCTCAATCCCACAGTGTTGTGTCCAGATTCATCCCCAGGAGTATGACTAACTGCTTTTTAATGAAAGTGCCAAGTCCACTCAATTGGGAAAGAATAGTCTCTTCAACAAATGGTGCTGGGAAAACTGAATTTCCATATGCAAAAGATGAAAGTGGACCCCTACCTCACACCATATACAAAAGCAAACTCAAAATGGATCAAAGACCTAAACATAAGAACCAGAACTATCAAACTCCTGGAAGAAAACACAGGGAAGCATCTTTAGTACCTTGTGTTAGGCAATGGCTTCTTCAACTTTACACCAAAAGCACAAGCAACAAAATGAAAAAATTGATAAATGGGATTTCATCAAAATTAAAAACTCTTGTACCTCAAAGGACTTTATCATGAAAATAAAATGGCAACCTACACAAGAGGGAAAATATTAGGAAACCACATATCCAATAAATGTTTAATATCCAGAATATATAAAGAAATCCCAGAACTGAACAATACAAAGGCAAACAAATCAATTTTAAAATGGGCAAAAGACTTGAATAGATATTTCTGCAAAAATGATACACAAATGGCCAATAAGCACATGAAAGAATACTCAGCATCCTTAGCTAATAGGGAAATGCAAATCAAACCCACAATGAGATACCACTTCACATCTACTAGAATGACTACTATTTAAAAAACCAGAAAATTACATGTGTTGGAAAGATGTGGAGAAATAAGAACACTCATTCATTGTTGGGGGGAATGTAAAATTGTACAGCCTTGGAAAAAGTTTGGCAGTTCCTCAGAAATTTATGTATAGGACTACCGTATGACCCAGCAACCCCACTTCTTGGTATATACCCAAAAGAATTGAAAGCAGGACTCAGATAGACATAGACATTTTCACACTGATGTTCATAGTGGCTTTAATTCACAATTGCCAAAAGCTGGAAGCAACCCAAGTGTCCATCAATGGATGATTGGATAAACAAAATGTGGTACATACACACAACAGAATATTAGTCGGTCAACAAAACAAATGAAGTTCTGATGCATGTGACAACATGGAAGAACTCTGAAGACAGTATGTTGAGTGAAATAAGCCAGACACAAAAGGACAAATATTGTATGATCTCACTGAGATGAAATAATTAGAATAAGCAAATTCTTAAGGGGCCAACGTGGGGGTTAAGGAATGGGGTGGTAATGCTAAAATTGTACGGAGTTTCTGTTGGGGTTGACAAAAAAGTTTTGGTAATGGATGGTGGTGATGTTAGCACAATACTGTGAGTGTAATTAGCAGCACTGAATTATATATTTGTGGTTAAAAGGGGAAATTTTAGGCTGCATGTATGTTACTAGAATAAAAATTTTAAAATAACAACAACAACAACAACAACAACAACAACAAATAGGACTCTACAACACAGTGAACCCTAATATAAACCATGGACTATAGTTAATAGTATAATCGTTAAAATGTTCTTTCATCGTTTGTAACATTATAACAAAAGTACCACACTAATGCAAGGTGTCAATAATAGGGCAGCATTTGGGGAACTCTGTAATTAATACATGGTTTTTCTGTAAACCTACTGCTCTAATAAAAAAAAATCAAAATGGAAATACAAAATTTAAACATTCTTATAGACAAATTGCCTACCCAAGTCAAGAAACAGCACTTCCCTAGTTAATCCTAACCCTCACCTTAACTGTGCTAAGCCTTAGGGATGAACAAAACAGATGCTCTCCAATTTGGAAGTCTTTTGCCACCAGCTTCTCCTTTTCCTGAAAGAACCTCTCCACATGTGGCAGAGACTGGATAGAAGCTCTGTGTGGCTTCTGGAAGGTATGTGGAACCTTCTGGAATCACCCAGGGACTCAGTTCTAACCATCCAGTGGGCACACAGAGATACCTGAAGCTATAGGTAAATAAGGACCTGCTCCTGGGACTTCATTTGTACCCAAAAATTGGGGGTGGGAAAGAAACTTAGGAGTAAGGAATTAAGCAACTTAACCAGTAGGTAATTTTATACATTTTCATATTAAAACAAACAAGGATATATTAGGCAGTAGAATACAAAACTCGCCTGAATTTTGAAGATAAAACTGCAGACTTCAAAGAAACAGCGGCTTCAGTGGGCTGCTATGGGCCAGGCCCCAAGCACCTTGAGAGAACCTGAGTGAGTCAAGTCTGAGAAACTAAGAAGTTAACCATTCTTGCCACTGGCAAGTGAGGCAAAGCCAATTAGAGACTTTCTCCTTCCAGGTGTATCGACTTATTGGGCTTGTTGTCAGTCAAAACCAGACGCCCTTGGGGATGAGTTGTCTCTACTGGGATTCTCATGAAGATAGAAGCCCTCAAACACCACTCTGTGCTAACACTATAAATGTAGACAGAAAGGGTTTGTAAAAGCAGAGACATTGGAGAACCTCCTGCTTTTTGAAATTCTTTCAGCTCTTCCGGCCCCATGACAGGAAGTAGCTCTGTGAAGTTTTGCCTGTATTTAATTGCCTTTCTTTAACACTTGGAAGTTTTTAAATTGCCTCCCAGCTAAGGGGTGCAGAAGCGGAGTTTGGGCATGGAGGTGGAGGACAGGAAGCTCCTGGTTTCCCAAGATGCAACTCAATATAAAATATTTGGAATCAGGAATGGGGAGTCATACAAGACCAAGGGTGATCATGCACTGCCAGCACCCCCACCCCACGTACGTACACGAGCTCAATGAACGAAAAAAGAGCTGCCACCTCTGCACTTAACACTCATTATTGCAAACTGGATGTTCCAGCCTCAGCTAAAGCGTTCCTCCCACATGGGCAGAAAAGAGAGAGCTGCCCATTCACAGGGTAGCAAGTGACTTTGGTGGCAGGGAGGAGAGAGGTGGCACCCCCACTTGAAGATTGCTCTCTTTCAGCCTAGGAGGGCAATACGTCCCTATCAGAGACAAAATCCACTCCTCCACCTCTAATGCTGAATCAGCCACGTCAGCCAAGAACACACGCTGGGCTGGAGCTCCCCTTGCCACTCGTGTTAATTAGAAATCCAGCACTGCTCTTCTTGCTGAGGCTCCTTCACAGACACCTGCCCCTGCCATCTGCATGGACTCCGCCATGTCCGTGACAAACACTTCCGAGGGGTGGACCTGTCTTGGAACGAGGTAACTGAACCTGGTGCCAGTTTGGACAATCCTGAAATCTCCACCTCCATGCATGAGAGCACAGGGACAGCCAACGTATATGTCCAGGGCCTCCTTGGGGCCAGGCTTGGTGTTGGGAGCCGAGTATAGAGAAATGAATAAGAACCTGTTGAGAAGTTCATGGTCTTGCCAGAAAGACTGACCTGCAAATACCCACAGGCAACTCTGAGAGTATGTATGGGAGTGTCTGCACAAAATGTCTGAGGGGCAAAGAAGCTTTGTATCTCAACAATAATTGGCAATTCTGTATAATTTTCCATAAAGAGAAGGTACCTCTAAAAGTAAATGTGAAGAAAGAAAAGCTGTCATTCAGTCCCAGCTAGGTACGGTCAGTTACCCATTAAAAAAGTTCTGACTCTGAGGCCTGCTCTCTTTATGTCAAGAGCCATAGATTAGACAAGTGTTAAAGACAAGCTAGCAACAAACTGAAAGTTGTAAACTTTATTAAAACAAAAGAATTGCAAGAGTAGTGAAAAATGGGAAAAACTTGCATGCCGTGTAATTCAGTGTCATTTTTTACTTATGAAAATACCATCCCAAGTCACCTTTCTCATACTTTGAAAAATACTGGATTAATTTTAATGCTTTTGTTAGATCTAGGGGGCCCAGGGCTGGGCAATTTAGCCAGAACAGAGGCAATGGGATGCAAGAAATGAGAAAGTGTGGACATTGCCCCCTGGGAGCTGGCCATGGGGGAGCATTAAGTATATTTTCGTAATTGCCAAGTGACATTTTAAACAGGACCACCCCTATTTGATCATGCTTTTCTGGATCTAATAATGCTTAGTGAGGTCCATGGTAGAAATAATTTTTATGTTAATGGAATTATTTGATCCTCTTTTCATAACACCACTGAATTACAATAAGAATTTAAAAACCCATTGTGTTGAAGGAAACAAAGGGGATAATTCTGTCTAGAAGATGTTGCTGTAACACTTCCCACATTGCAGTGTGATTGCGTGTTTATGTCTGTCTCCCCCACCAGACTGTGTACCCTCCAGGCGGGGATCCTGTGTATCTTTCCGCTTTCTCCTGAGTGTTTGGCAGAAGGCTTAGCACACGGTAGTGCTGTATTTGCTGCATGAACGGGCCCACCCAGTAGGGGGGTGAGAGGGGAAGGAAAAAATACAAATACCTCACTATGCTTCTGATTTGTGTTTTCTTAGTATGACACACTGTGACAGGGTGGTCAATAGTCCAGACTTTTGAGTTAGATGTGAATTCTTGTGTGTAAAGTGAGGATAATAGCACCTGCCTCCTAGAGTTAGCTAAGAATTCAATGAATAGTTGATGAGAACAGTGCTAGCACATAGTGAACACTCTGTTGGTGGTAGCCATCATTATCATTATTGTTAATATCATAAAATTAGCTTGTATACAATTAGCCTCTCATTACATATATTAAGGAGATATATATATATATGAATTAAATGTTTATCTAGAGCAGACATTTGTGACTTTTAGCTGCTCATAATCTATTTTCCTTTATGTAATATCACCCTGATTTTCTTTTGGGGAACCACTCCAACCGTCCCACCCACCCCCAATCCATGTGATTTGGAGTTGACATCACTCCTTTGTGAATGAGCAGGTGACCAAGACCTGGCCAATTAATGCAACCTAGACTCTTGATGACAGCAATTGGTTCAGTAATGGTCAGGTGACCTGGACCTGGCCAATCACTGCAACCCAGTCTCCTGGCTATAGCAATTGGCTCAATAATGGGCCCCTGACTCAAGCCAAGCCAATGAGAATGGATTCTCTGGGACCTTTGCTGGAGACTTTGAGAAAGCCTTGTTTTCTGCTGTGCTTGCTAAACTGGTAGAATTTAGTTTGTACCTGCTAGGGACCATATTTGTCATCTTATAAGCAGAACTTGCCTGAGAATAAAGCCCAACAAAAAGGAAAGCAGAGCCACAAGATGCAGAGAAAGAGTCTGGGGGACACCGTTTGAAACTCCAGATCTAGCTTTGCCTGAAGGTGAAACAATGAATTTTGTTTTTCTTAAGTCAGTTTGAGTCGAATTTCTGGCACTGGCTACAAAAAGAGTCCTAATATGCATAGAGTGTGTGTGTGCCTTCAATAATATTTTGGAGATTTATTTAGAGATTTAGAGTTTCACCTATTTAGAGATTATGAGATTCACCAATTCAATGCAACAAATGGTCCTGTAGGGGGGATGGGGAGAGCAGGGAACACAAAGAGGAATGACTGTGCCTGCCCTTGTGGTTAACATCTAGAAGGGAACCCAAACAAAGTAATCATGCAGTTACACCATAATACAAGCTGTAATTGAGAGCCTAGGAATGCAAGAGAAGAACAAGAAATAAAAGATCAATTCTGCCCGTGGGATTCTCTGAGAAAGCAGGGAGTTTGGGTTCTTTAATGGTAAAATAATTTACAGGCATTTAACAGCGTCCTCTTGCCTGAATTCTGTAAACCATTCACAGGATACCTAGTTTGATTAGATTTTAATCACCTAGTGTATTCCTTTAATGAATGCCTGATGTTTCCGAGCAAAAGGAAGTGTGCTTTATTGTCTGTTCTGTGTGCAGGCCTACCTGCAGACACCCAGGAATTTCCTTCTGAGAACAGTCCAGGTACTGTGAGGGGAAGGTGTTTTGGGGAACTGTCAAACAGAAGCCTTATCCTTTACTTACCTATAGAGGGAGCACATAACTCAGCTATGGCCCTAACCACCCTCTGTGGTCAGAGGGCGAGCAATTTCAGCTAGGTGGGGCTATGAGGTAAAGGTTTCATGTATTCCACTGCCTGCTTTTGAAAGCAGTAAAAACACCAAGCTCTATCCACCTATAGCCCTAATACACAAAATTCCTCATGTGCCTTTGCTGCTTAAAGCCCTTTATCCTGGGCCAGGGTAGTCTCAGCCCTTGAACTTAGTACACAAGGCAAGTTCTTTACAAGTGTGCTAGGCATGTCTGAGTGCTTAGGAGACAGAGGTAGATAAAACTTGCTCCCTACTCTCAAGTGAGTGAAACCCAACTCAGACAGGCTTAATGGGGATAAAATTTAAATTTATTCGCTAATGAAACTGAAAATTCCAGGGTATAGACTCAGGTATAGCTGGATCCAGCTCAGAAGATTTTTTTTTTAGGACTTGGTTTCTTCTTTCTCAGCTGTTTTCTTTTGTGTTGGCTTTCCTCTTAGGGACGCTCTCCCTTCCTAAAGTTCCTAAAAGTTCCAGATCTGGGACTTTCTTTCTTTCTTTCTTTCTTTCACAATGGTTGGGAAGAAAGAATCTCTCTTTTCTTCTGCACATGAGTCTGGGAGAAAGTAAACTTGGAACTGCTTGTAGTCCCCATAAGCTGAGAAAGAAGAAACCAAGCCCTCTTTGCTACTTGTTAGTAGCAAGGGTACTTTTCACCTTATGGGGACTACAAGCAGTTCCAAGTTTACTTTCTCCCAGACTCATGTGCAGAAGAAAAGAGAGATTCTTTCTTCCCAACCATTGTGAAAGAAAGAAAGAAAGAAAGAAAGAAAGTCCCAGATCTGATTCTTATTGGTCCAAATTGGGTTACATGCCCATCCCTAAACTGACAGTGAATTTGGAATACACTGATTGGCTCAAGCCGGGTCTCAGGACCACCCCTTAAATGTGGTGGTGGTGGGGAGTAGAATTAGCTCCACCAGAACCACATGGACTAATTGTTATGGTGGGGGGGAATTGATTCCTTAAAGGGAGTTCAGGGCACTATTACTGAAGGAAGGATGAATGAATGCTGAGCAGGCACAAACCACACAGACTAAAATATAACCAACATTCAGCTGTTGCAATGAGTCCATTGTCTGGTCATAGTATTCTGTATGGAGTCCAGAAAATTGCATTGGAGGGCAAGGCTTTGTAGAGTTTCTTCAGCATTTTCCAGGGAACAGATTATTCTGATTTTTCAGGATTGGTTCCAATTACTCAGAGAAAAATATATCTGCTTATTTTCAAGCTTACAAATCAAAAGATACAGAAACTTTCATTAGGAAGATCCAACTCGGTTTGCTCAAATTATTTGCTTAACAAGCAACCTTCTGAAATGTAGCTTGGTCTCTTGAAAGGTCCCACCTGCCACACCAGGGACCCTGGCATAAATGACAAAGACTGGGTAGTTATCCTACCAAATAAAAATTAATACAATGGCATTCCATTATATGCAGCTGTCCCTTTGGTTTCCCAGAGCATGCTTATTCCTTGATGAAAAGATAAAACAGGGTATTTGCACTTGGAAAGCCTCCTAGCCATGATTCTTCAGCAAGTGGCGATAATGCCCTAATAAGCCCAGCAGGAGGAACCAGTCTTTCTCTTTGCTACTTGTTAGCTGCAACATTGCCCTTTCAGAGGCAAGGGCAGAAAGAAGAACAATATTTTTCATCCCTATAAAACTTGGCTTCTTGGCCTGCCATAATTAACAAATATATTTTTTAAGTAGCCACCATGTATTCATATTGGCCACCTGATGTTGGTTGTTTTATTGGCCCCAATTTTTCACCACTCCCTGTATCCACATCTTTTGCCCATGACTTTGTACGTTCCCTAATTGAGGACAGAATGTTCTTCCTCACGTCTTGACTTTGGGCTTGGCCATGTGACTTGCTTTGACCAAAAGGATGTTGCCAGCTGTGATGCGAGCAGGGAGCTCAGCGTATGCTTGTGCAATTGGCTGTGTCCACTTGTACCTCTTCCTTGGCCAGGAGAAGACTGTGCCCTGTCTGGAGGACGAGAGACACCTGAGACAGGCCTTGACTTCAGCTTGCAGTGACGTTCCAGTTGAGCCCCAGTTGAAATTAGCCAGCCTTGGTTGACCTGAAGACAGTTGAGGGAGCTTACATTATTTGGAATTAATTTCAAACATACCAAAGACTTGCAAGAATAGAATCTGGATAAAGAACAACTTCATCCAGATTTACTTATTGTTGACATTTTGCCTCATTTGCTTTATCATTTGCTCTCTTTATAAATATATATATATATATATATTTCTGAAATGTTTAGAGAGTAAGTTACCTGTATCATGCCCTTTTAGTTCTAAATATATAAGTGTGTTTTTCCTAAGAATAAGGACTTCCATGATCACAGAGTAATTATTAACCTCAAGAAATTTTGCATTGATACAACATATTTTATCTAATTCACTGTCCATATTCCAATTTTATCTATAGATCCAACAATGTCCTTTATAGAATTTTTTTCCCTTTAATACAGGATCCAGTATGGGATCACATATTATATTTATTTGTCATGTCTCCTGTAATCTGGAACAGTTTCTCGGGTCTTCGTTAACTTTTCTGACATTGACATTTAAAAAAACAGCCCTACCCTCTTTTTATTATAGAATGTCCCTCCATTTGGGTTGACTGATATTTCCTCATGATTACATTCAGACTATGCTTCCCCACTCAGAATACTATGTAAGTGCAGTTGTGGCATTCTCAGGGAATCCCATTAGGAGGTATGTGGTGTCCGTTTGCCCCTCACTGGTGATAAGTTTGATCACTTGGTTGGGTAGTATCCATTTTTTCTATTGTATGGTTACTATTTTTTCCCATTGCAACAAATAAACAATCTGTGGGGAGATATTTTAACACAATAAAAATATCTAGCTCCTCATCAGATTTCCCGTCATATATTTAACACCCATCAATGATCTTTGCCTGAGCCAATCTTGACTGTAATAGTTGAAAAATGATTTTTCAACTCCAACACTTCCTTCATATTTACCAGTTAGATTTCATTGTAAGCTAGAGCCCTTCCTTCTCTCCCACTTATTTATCTATTTTTTATTTGTATGGACTCATGCATTCCCAATTAAAAAAAAAAATACTATGCTTAATTATTTTGGTGCTCAAATTGCTCCAGATTTGGCCAATGAGAGCCCTTTCAAACTGGTTCCTGTGTCCTTGTGCCATGCTGCCACCATTTTTTTAATTTTTATTTTATTTTATTTTTTTAGTACTTCCTTACTTTATGCCATAACAGGCTCATCTGATACTATACTTCCTCTGGCCCTAGAATCTGCCATTCTACAAGGAGGCCTGGTTCCTTTTAGTGGCGAATAGTATTAGAGACTAAAACCAGAGTGCCAGATGTGTGCATTACTGTTTTGCTTCTAGGCACACATGCATACATAATCGTATACATACATACATATATAACAATATACTCACATAACATATATGTAAACAAATGTACACATAAATATGTAAACAGATACACACACACATATTCCCATGCATATTTCAGAAATCATGATTTCACAGTGATGTCCTCACCCAATCAATCTCCACAAGGTTCTTCTTTGCCTTACCCCAATTCATTACTTTAACCTTCCTCTTCCCAAGGGAGAACCCTGGCTCCCAATGATATTAACAAAGCTATGTTCATTTGCTCAATCCTACAATATATCTAAGATAGTTCCTGAATTTTTATACCTATATCAGGACAAAAAATCAAACGTAATAAAAGTAATTCTGGATTTGTTTGCACTTTTGCCTTTAATCCCAACGTTGAAGAAAACTGAGGGCATAGACACAAGTAGTGCGTTCATAGGCAACTTGCATTAGTTCTTTTTTTCCTTCTGTGTGATTATGTTATTCACTAAAAATACCATTGATTTATTTTGGTTTGCTTTCAGTTTCAGGTAGTTTTTCTCTCCTCATTCTTGTTGATTTAATTTTTTTAAATATATAGAACATTAGCATGCTTCCAAAAGAAAAAAAACATACCAAAAATATTCTCAGAGGTCACTCTTTCCCATATTCCTTCTACTTCTTTCCCTACCCTCAACCAACTTCATTGGAGATAACATGACTTCACTGTGATATGGATCTATAATTTTATTGTGTGTGCGCTATCTTTACCAGTATGAGGTATCAGTGTTAACCTGCTTCATAAGAAGAACTGACAAGTTTACCTTCCTTTTCTCTGCTTTGAAATAATTTATTCCAGTGGGACTATCTGGTTTTTAAAGATTTGGTTGAATTCTCTGGTGAGACCATCTGGACTTGATGTTTTGGTATGTCTTTGATAATATTCTATAATTCTGCTTTGAAATTGGCTTAACTTTTCATCTTCAGTGGGATTCATTCAGATAAACTGTTTTTTTCCTAAGAAATTATCTAGTTCATTAGGTTTTCAAATTTATTTGCATAAAGGTGTGCAAAGATGTCTGGTAGGACTTGTTAGCTTCCTCTGTACTAATAGCTACTTTCCACTAGTTTCTTATTCTGCATATTTATGCTTTCTTCCCTCATTCTTTTTTTTTATTGGAGAAGTTGTGGGTTTACATAACAATCATGCATAAAATACAGGATTCCCATATACCACCCCCACCACCAACACCTTGCATTGGTGTGAAATATTTGTTACAACTGATAACACATTTTTATAATTGTACTATTAACTAAAGTCCATGGGGTAACTTAGGGTTCACTGTTTGTGTAGTGTAGTTCCATGTTTTTTTTTTTTAATTTTAATTGTTATCATATATACAATCTAACATTCCCCCTTTTAATCATATTCAGATATGTATTTCAGTGCTCTTAATTGCATTCACAATGTTGTGCTACCATCATCACCATCCATTACCAAAACATAGCCATAACTCCAAATAGGAACCCCACACATTTTCAGCCCTAACTCCCATTCCCTATCCCCACCCTGTCCCCTGGTGGCCTATATTCTAGCTCCTGACTCTATGAGTTTGCTTATTCTAATTGTTTCAAATTAGTGAAATCATACAATATTTGTCCTTTTGTGTCAGCTTATTTCACTTAACATGATATCTTCCAGGTTTGCCCACGTTGTCGCATGTATCAGGACTTCTTTCCTTTATAAGACTGAATAATATTCCATTGTAAGTATATACCACATTTTGTTTATCCATTCATCAGTGGTCAGACACTTGGGTTGCTTCCATCTTTTGGCAATTGTGAATAATGCTGTTATGAACATTGGTGTGCAAATATCCGTTTGAGTCACTGCTTTCAGTTCTTTTGGTATATAACAAGTAGTGGGATTGCTGGCTCATATGGTAGTTATATACTTCGTTGTCTGAAGAACTGCCAAGCTGACTTCCCATAGCAGCTGCACCATTTTACATTCCGAACAGCAATGAATGAGTGTTCCTATTTCTCCGCAACCTCTCCAACACTTGTTCTGTTCTTTTTTTAATAGCAGCATTCTAACAGGTGTGCAGTGGTATCTCATTGTGGTTTTGATTTTCATTTCCATGATGGCTAATGAGATTGAGCATTTTTTCATGTGCTTTTTGGCCATTTGTATAAATTCTTTGGTGAGTTGTCTGTTAAAGTCTTTTGCCCATTTTTAAATTGGATTGTCTTTTTTTTAAGTTGAAATATTTCTTTACATATATTAGATATTAATCCTTTATCAGATAGGTGGTTTCCAAATATTTTCTTCCACTGTGTAGGTTCTTTTTACTTTCATGATAAAGTCCTTTGAGGCACAAAAGTTTTTAATTTTGATGAGGTCCCATTTATCTATTTTTTCTTTTGTTGCTTGTGCTTTGGGAGTAAAGTCTTAAGACAACATTGTCTAACAAAAGGTCCTGAAGATGCTTCCCTACATTTTCTTCTAGGAGTTTGACAGTTCTAGTACTTATATTTAAGTCTTTGATCCATTTTGAATTCATTTTTGCATATGGTGTGAAGTAGGGATCCTCCTTCCTTTCTTGCAAATGGAGATCCAGTTTTCCCAGCACCATTTGTTGAAGACACTATTTTTTCCTAATTGAATAGTTTTTTCCAACTTGTTAAAAATCTGTTGGCTAAGTGAGGATAATGTGAGACATTGATTATTTTGGTCAGAATATATGCTATGCGAAATCAGGGACCCCCTACTTAATAAGTAAAGCCCTTAATTTTTAGGCTAGCTCCTATGAAACTTACTGCTGTAACGGGGAGGCTAAGCCTACCTACAATTATGCCGAAGAGTCACTTCCAAAGAATTTCTTTTGTTGCTCAGATGTGGTCTTTCTCTCTCTAAGCCCAACTCTGCAAATAAATTCATTACCCTCACCCCTGCAAGGGACATGACTCCCAGGGGTATAAGTCTCTCTGGAAACATGGGACATGATTGCCAGGAATGAGCCTGGCCCTGGCATCATGGGTTTGAGAACGCCTTTTTGACCAAAAAGGGGAAACAAATGTAAGAAAGTAAGTTTCAGGGGCTAAGAAATTTCATATAGAGTCGAGAGGGTGTCCTGGAGGTTACTCTTATGCAAGCTTCAGCTACATATTGCAAATGGCCACAGTAAGCCAAGCCCAAACCAACAGTATTCCCAAAAATCCTAAAGAATATCCACGTCCCTATCTGAGACTCTATAAAAGTTTCACTCACTAAGTTTATTTTTTAGAAACTTAAATCCTCCAGTATGTTCCCATGCCAGATAAGTCCCAAAATCCAGAGACACCAGTCTCTTCAAGAACATCAACCAGCTGCATCCTCCTTCCCCATAATGTTGAGACCCCTTTTCAATATGAACATGTTATAATAGTCATTACCCAGATATCCCTGAAGATGGAGACACTGATCAAATGAGAGGGAGGAGTAGCAACAAACAAGAGAGGATTTAACAAGCGATTATGACTACCGAATCATTATATAGATTTTTTTAGTCTCTAGTGTATTAGAACAGCTAGAAGGAAATAACTGAAATTGTAGAACTGTAACCCATACTATACTTTGAAATTTGCTGTATAACCACTTGTTAAACCGTACTCTGAAAGATATCACTTTTCTGTATATATATTATATTTCACAATAAATACTGTTTTAAAAAAATCAATTGGTCATAATTTGAGAGTTGATTCCTGAACTCTTAATTCTAACCCATTGGTCTATATGTCTGTCTTTGTGCCAGCACATGATGTGTTTTGTTTTATATTCAATTTTATTGAGCTATATTCACATACCATACAATCATCCACAGTGTACAATCAGTTGGTTCACAGTACCATTATATAGTTGTGTATTCATCACCACAGTCAATTTTTGAACATTTTCATTACCACACACAAAAAAAAGAATAAGAATTAAAGTAAAAAAGAACACCCAAAACATCCCATACCCCCGATACCTCCCTATTATTCATTTACTTTTTGTTCTCCTATTTCTATTCATCTGTCCATACACTGTATAAGGGGAGTGGAAGCCACAAAGTTTTCTCAATTACATGGTCATGTGGTGTAAGCTATATAGTTATACAATTGTCTTCAAGAATAAAGGCTACTGGTTTCCAGTTCAATAGTTTCGGGTATTTCCCTCCAGCTATTTCAATACACTGAATACTAAAAAGCATAATGTATAATGCATAAGAATAACCTCCAGAATGACCTCTCAAATCTATTTGAAATCTCTCAGCCACTGAAACTTTATTTTGTTTCATTTATCTTAACCTTTTGGTCCAAGGAGAATTTTCAATCCCATGATACCGGGTCCAGGCTCATCCCTGCCACTCATATCCCACATTGCCAGGGAGATTTACACCTGGGAGTCATGTCCCACATAGGGGGAGTGTAGTGAGTTTACTTGCAGAGTTGGCTTAGAGAGAGAGGCCACATATGAGCAACAAAGGAGGTTCTCTAGGGGAGTCTCTTAGACACTATTTTAAGTAGGCTTAGCCTCTCCTTTATAGCAACAAACTTCATAAGGGCAAGCCCCAAGACCAAGGGCTCGGCCTTCCTAATTCGCAGTCCCCAATGCTTGTGAAAATATTATCAATTCCCCAGGTGGGGAAATTAAATATTTCCACATTTTCTCCCAGTCTCCCAAGGGGGCTTTGCAAATACATTTTTATTCTCTGCCCAAATTACTCTGGGATGTATTGGGGCTTCACACTAGCCTGTACAAACCAATCAGATTTCACTCCCTAGTCAATGTTCCATGTAACTACGTTGTTTGAATAAACTGACCATACAAGTTAAGTCATATAGTGTGTTACAAACAATATTGATTTTGCACCTAATAAATGTCTCATCCTTTGGTCTCGCACAGAAGTTCAAGTTTTAAAACACCGTCAATAACATCCTTTACTCTTTAGTCTGATTTACCTTAGTCCTAACCAAGTCCATTTCATTCATACTCTACTTGAAGTTAGACTCTGTAACATTTGCTGTATGGGGTAATGCTGATATTCAAACCTGTCGGACTCTGGCTGTGAATCTCAGGTGCCACATAGATACCCAAGGTTCCAGGGACCAACGAGGTTATACACAAAGAGCTCAGCATTCCAGAATTTAGAAATAGCTATTATAACTCAGGAATAGATGTAACTGCTGTAAGAGCTTACAATCTAGGAACATTTACAATAAGCCTTCCCCTGATAACTCAGGCTCAGGTCTCAGAGTTTGCACAATACAATTAGTCCATATTAGTGAGGCATTATAATGTTTTTCTTTTCACTTCTGTTTTATTGCATCCAACATACTGTCCTCAATGTCCATTCACCTCACAGCTTCACTCCTTATAGCAGCTCAATATTCCCTTGAATGTATATACCACAGTTCGCCATCCTGTTCATCAGTTGATATACCCTTAGGCCACCTCCATCCACTGCAAATCATGAAACCTCACTGTGCAAATGTCTATTTGTGTCCCTCTTTTCAGTTCTTCCAAGTAAATACCCAGTAACCAGGTTGCAGGACCATATGGCAACCCCATACTTAGCTTCCTGTGGAATCATCACACTGCCCTCCAGATGGGCTGCACCATTCTACTTCCCCATCGATGGTGTTTAGGTGCATCCCTTTCTCCACATTCTCTCCAACACTTGCATCCCTCTGCTTATTTTTTAGACAGTTTTATTCATGTACCATACATTCCATCTTAAGCAAACAATCCATGGTTCCCCGTATAATCACGTAGTTATGCATTCACTACCACTAGCTATAGAAGGACATTTCTATTTCTTCCACAAAGAAAGAGGAAGAGGCAAAAAAAGTAAGGACAAAAGAAAAAGAAAAAGAAAAATGGCAACAAAAGAGCAACAAAAGAAAAGTTAAAGTTAAAATAAAATACAATAAAAAAAGTCAGACAACACCAATGCCAAGGATCCCATACCCCTCTCTTATATCCCCCTCTTATAGGCATTTAGCTTCAGTGTATTGCCTTTGTTACAATTAAAGGAAGCATATTACAATGTTCCTGTTAACTATAGACTTTAGTTTGCAATGATTGTATTTTTCTCCCACTACCACCCCCTTTTTAACACCTTGCAAAGTTGACATTCATTTGTTGTCCCTCATGTAAAAACATATTTTTGCATTTTATCACAATCATTGACTGCTCTAGGTTTCACTAAGTTATTCCCCAGTCTTTATCTTCTATCTTTCCTTCTGGTGCCCTACATGCCCCTAACCTTTCTCTTTCAGCTGTACTCACAGTCATCTTTGTTTGGTGTACTTACATTACTGTGCTACCATCACCCCAAATTGTGCTCCAAACCTCTCTCTCCTGTTGTTTCCTATCTGTCTGTAGTACCCTTTGGTATTTTCTATAGAGCAGGTATCTTGTTCACAAACTCTTTCAGTGTTTGTCTTAGAATATTTTAAGCTCTCCCTCATATTTGAAGGACAGTTTTGCTGGATATAAAATTCTTGGTTGGTGGTTTTACTTTTTCAGTATCTTACATATATCATACCACTGCCTTGATTTCTACTGACAAATCTGCACACAGTCTTAATTGAGCTTCCCTTGTATGTGATGGATCACTTTTCTCTTGCTGCTTCCAGAATTCTCTCTGTCTTTGGCATTTGATAATCTGATTATTAAGTGTTGCTGTATAGGTCTATCTGGATCTATTCTGTTTGGGTTATGCTGAGCTTCTTGGATCTGTAATTTTATGTCTTTCATAAGAGATGGGAAATTTTCAGTGATTATTTCCTCCATTATTGCTTCTGCCCCTTTTCCCTTCTCTTCTCCTTCTGGGACACCCATGACATGTATATTCATGTGCTTCATGTTGTCATTCAATTCCCTGAGATGTTGCTCATATTTTTCTATTCTTTTCCCTATCTGTTCTTTTGTCTGTAGGATTTCAGACATCCTGTTCTCCAGTTCATGAACCTTTTCTTCTGCCTCTTCAAATCTGCTGTTGTATGTCTCCATTGTGTTTTTCATCTCTTGTGTTGTGCCATTCATTCTCATAAGCTCTGCTAGTTGTTTTTTCAAACTTTAGAGTTCTTTCCTATGTTCGCCCGATGTCTTCTCTATATCCTTCATCTCTTTTGCCATATCTTCCCTCATCTCACTGATTTGATTTTTGAATTGATTTAGCATATTTGTTTGAAGAACTTTAATGAGTTGTTTCAATTCCTGTATCTCAGTTGAAGTGTAAGTTTCTTCCTTTGACCGGGACATATCTTCATTTTTCCTAGTGTGACACAGCTGTTTTCCAGTATTCTGACCTCTGCCATCTCCAGAAGCCTCTGTTTTTATTTATTTATGTATTTTTTTCCTATCAGCCCTGCCTCTTCTTTGCTGGAAGGATACTGTTTCTTTTCCTGCTTGCTCTGGGTTTATCTGTGCTAGTCACTTGTATCCAGTAGTCCAAATTTGTTAATTAAAACTGCCTGTGGGGGAGGGTCACCAGTTCCAGGTTTGTGGAGCTTTATTTACTATTCTGTGCTGCACCATTCCAGGCTGGTGTACAATGTGTGTCCATTCACGAATATCTCCCAACAGTTGTTTCAGACTATTTACTAGTTGTTCTTGGTTATTTACTAGCTGCTCTAGGGGACTAACTACATTCCACACCTCTCTATGCTGCCATCTTGCCCCACCCCAACATATGCTGTTTTGATTACTATAGTTTTGTAGTTAAGTTTTAAGATTGAGATTGCCATTTCTCTCCGGAGGCAGGGGGAATTAGTTGAGTAAAGAAGGCACTAGAAATATAACAATTATAAACATACATACATCCAAAAACAGAGTTTCAAAATACGTGAAGCAAAAACTATTAGAACTAATAAGGAAGTTCCACAAGACTGCAGAATACAAGACCAAAACACAAAAATCTATTGCACTAATGTTTAGAAAATACAGCTAGCTACATAGAGAGATATAGATAGATAGATAGATATAGATGGTGGATGGATAGATACAGCAAATGTGGTAAAATGTTAAAAGTTGGTGTATCTGTGATCTGGGTAGGGTATATGTTGGAGTTCTCATATGGGTTTTGTATTTTTTTGCAACTATCCTGTAAGATTGAAATTATTTCTAAATAAAAGGTTTTTAAAAAATTAATTGTATTTTATACACTTGAAATGAACAATCTGAAAAAGAAATTAAAATAAGTCCATTTATAATAGCATCAAAAAGAACAAAATACTTCTAAATAAATTCAACAAAAGAAGCAAAACTATTACACTAAAAACTACAAAAGATATTTAAGCAGGCATAAATAAGTGGGAAATCATACATGTTACTAAATTGGAAGGTTTAATGTGATTAAGATGTCAACACTCCCCAATAATTCAACACATTCCCTCTCATAATCCCAGCTGCCTATTTTTCAGAAATTGACAAGCTGATCCTAAAATTCACGTGGAAATATAAGGGACCCATAATAGCCAAAACAATCTTAAAAAAGAACAAAGTTCGAGAATTTACACTTCCCAATTTCAAACTTACTACAAAGACAGAGTAATCAAAATAGTGTGGTCCTGGCATAAGGATAGACATAAAGACCAATGGAATAGAATCAAGAGTCCAGAAATAAACCCTCACATTTATGGTGAACTGATTTTCAACAAGTGTGCGAATACAATTTAGAGGGGAAAGAATAATCTTTTCAACAAGTAGTTGAATAAGGCATGACTTGCATTATTCTTAGATATGATTCCAAAAGCAGACGTGATAAAAGAAAAGCTAAATAAAATGGACTTCATAGAAATCTAAAAATTTTGTGTTGCAAAGGACACTACCAGGAAAGTGAAAAGACAACCCACAATAGGAGAACATATTTGTAAATCCTATATCTAATAGGGATCTTTTATCTAGAATACATAAAAAACTATTAAGATTCAATAATAAAAACACAACTCAATTTTAAAATGGGCAAAGGATCTGAATAGATAATTCTCCATAACAGATATAAAAATGGCCAATGAGTATGTGAAAATTTGCTCAATATCATTAGCCATTAAGGAAAATTAAATAAAAATCACAATGAGATGCCACTTCAAATCCTCTGGGATGACTATAATCAAAAAGATAGGCAATAACAGGTGTTGGCAAGGATGCGGCGAAATCCAAATCCTCAGACATTGCTGATGGGAATATAAAATAGTGCAGTTGCTTTGGAAATCAGTTTCTGGCTGTTCCTCAAAAAGTTAAACAGAGTTATCATATCACCCAGGAATTTCATTCCTAAGTATATACCCAAGACAACTGGAAACATATGTGTACACAAAAACTTGTACACGAATTTTCATAGCAGCATTATTCATAACGGAAACAACCCAAATGCCTATCAACTGATGAATGGTTAAACAAAATATGGCATGTCTATTCAATGGAATCTTATTCAGCCATAAAATGGAATGAAGTCCTGACTCATGCTACAGCGTGGATGAACCTGAAAACATTAAGCTAAATGAAAGAAGCCAGTCACAAAAGACCATATAGTCCATGATTCCATTTATGTGAAATGTCCAGAATAGGTAAATACATAGAGATAGAAAGTAGATTAGTGGTTGCCTAGGATTGAGGGGGATATTTGGGGGAAATGGGGAATGACTGCTAAAGGGTAAGGGGTTTCTTTTCAGAGTAATGAAAATGTCCTAAAATTGATTGTGGTGATGGTTGCACAACTCTGTGAATATACTAAAAGCCACTGAATTGTAGTTTGTCAGTGAATTATATGGCCTGTGAATTATATCTCAATAAAGCTATTGTAAAAAAAAAAAAAAAAGCATGTGCACACACAAAAGGTGGCACTGGATCTATGGAGAGTGTTAAGTGGATTGGTCCATGCCAGGAAGTTTAGATAGATGATGCTAGACATGAAGTAGAGTTAATAAAGAACCCCCAAAGAGCTTGGAATATTATTGGCCCAATTTTATAGGTGAGGAAACCAAGCTCTACAGAAATTTAAGGTCACATGGCTAGTATGCCATGAAACCCAGATCCCAACCCAGATAGTTTGATACCAGAACCCAGGTCCTCTAATAACTGCTTCCTTACTCTGCTTCCCAGGAAGGAGAATCTCAGCTCTAAGATAAAGGCAGGGTAGAGAACATCTACCGCTGAGAATCTCTGAAATGGGTAAGACTGTGCTCCTTTCCTAGTACCAATTCCTTAGCACTCATCAGAAAGCTCTCATATTTGGTTGCCTACCATCTGTTTAATAGACATCACAGAGGTTTACTTTGGTTTCTGCAATTTCTAGAGGAAAATTCAGGACAAAGCAATCTCAATCTCTTTGAAACTATTCAGCATACAGCCTCTCTCTTTCAGGGAAGTGATAGCTGTCTGCCAACATGAATACGTGAATACACAGCTGAGAAGGATCAGGTAGAAGTCATTGTGACACAGCTCTGAATCTCAGAGCAACCCCTCCCCTGGAAACTCATAAAAGCATCAAATGTATGTAAGCTCTTTTTGAAGGTTCAGGATCACAATTGAGGGTAATATTAATTCTTCAGTATAAGTTTGATACAGCAGACTTCTATTTCTCACAAGGCACTTCTGTGCTTAATATAAATGTAGGCTTTTTGAGTTTCTGTGTGTGCATGTGTTTGCTTAACCGTTATTTTTATCTTATTATCAAAGACATACAAGGGTCTAAATCTTTGCATTTTGGACTATTTCTGTGGGCTAGATTCCCAGAGGTGAAATAATCCCAAGTCAAAGGGTATGAACATATTCAAGGCTCTTGATTCGCATTGCCAAATTGCTTTGCAAAAAAGACTGAACCAATTTACACTCCCACCAGCAGTCTATAAGAATATATTTAAATGCAAATTACAAGCTGCAGAGAATTTCTTTCTTAGGTATTTCACTTAAAAAGATTTTTTTTTATGCCAAGCAAAAGCTGACCTAGGAAGTTAAAAAAAGCAAGAAACAAAAATGGAGCAGATAGTTAAAACAATTCTTAGGCACAAATAAGCTTTAGAAAAGCCTAAGCACGAAGATAAAAAAAATTTTAAGGCATCATAACAAGAAGCACAATTCTCAAGGGCCCATTAACAATTTGGCTTAGACTAGAACTGTAACAGCCAAGAATGAAGGGCGTGGTCAATGTACCAAATTCTAGTTGTAAAAAAGCAGGGTATTTTACTTCTTTATACTCCACGTTGTTCTAAAGACGATTTAAGGTACCGTAAAGCAGGATCTTGGGAAGTACTGTGTTTGAATAATCATGCTTGTAAAAATGAAACAAACCCATGCCCCCTGAACTACCGTCAGCGTTTATCTCTTACCTATCGGGATGCCTCGCCTTGGTAATCTGAAACCAGTTTGCAACCACAGAGACCGCCTCCCCCTCCACCTCTAATAATAGGGCACAGTGATTTTAGGTGGAATGGAGGTGGGGTGGAAGAAGCCCAGACTCGAGGTATCAACTCACTGAGCTCTACACAAATCCAAGGGTGCTGGGTCCTCAAAGGAGCCTGGAACCCCATGTACCTCCCAGTTATTCGGGAAAATGCCCAGTCCCTGCCTGCGAGTCGTCAATTACTACTTCTCTGAGTCCCCATCCCAAAGACCCGCTTCCACAAGGAAGATAAAGAGCTGACGCCCGAAGAGGAGCCAGAAACTCGATTTCTCCTCTCTCCAGTTCTCCTTCCTCACTTTTGTTCCTCCTTTCCTGCCATCTCTCCCTTCCTCCCTTTGCTCTCTTCTTCCTATCTTCCCCCTCTTCCTCTTCTCGCCTTCTTTCCTTCCCTCTCTCCCCTAGACCGATCCCCTCCCAGCGCCTCCTACCCTCTAGCTATCCCCTCCTCCCCCTCCCCCATTGCCCCTCTCGCAGCCAATCAGAGCCCGCACCTCCCACGGCCCCGCCCCCCGGGCCATTCCGGGCGGGCCCGGCAGGGCCCAGGCCGCGGGTGCAGGAGGGCGGCGCCGCTGGGCGGGGGCCGATGGGGCCTGGCGGACTGGCTGCGTTAGTGCGGGGCTTGCCTGGACGCTAGTGTGTTGGGCGGTGAGGGGGCGAGGCGGGGCGCTCCGGCCCGCCCGGGATGGACCAGCCCCGGCCTGGCGGGACCGAGTCGGAGGCGAGGGCGGCGCGCAGACCAGCGCCGGGAGGCTGAGGTAGAAGTGGGCGCGGAGGAAGGGGCCGAGCCAAGGCGGTGGGTGGGGCGGCGAAGGGGGCGGAGGCTGGGCCGCGGCGGGCAAGCGGAGCGGCGCGCCTGTCCGGAGCTCGGCAGCGGCGGCGCCTGAGGAGGCTGAGGCGGCGGCGGCGGCAGCGGGCCTGGACGAGCGACCGGAGGTGGCGGACGCGGCGCCAGGGGCCCCCATGGGCGGGTGTGTGGGCGCCCAGCACGACTCCTCAGGCAGCCTCAACGAGAACTCGGAGGGCACCGGAGGTAGGTGAGCACCAGGGGGCACTCTCGGCCCCCCCATTGTTCCCGGCCAGGCCCGGCCACCTGTCCCGGCCCCCTTAGGGCCGGCGGACCGCGCCGCCGGGTCCCCCGCGCCCCTTTGTCATCCCCCTCCTCTACGTCACTCCCCGCGCTCGGCTTCCGGCCGCTCGCCGGCCTCGGGGGTCGCCCCCTTCCTTCCCCAGCCCGGGAGAAAAGTCCACTGCGTGCCGGAGCTATAGCCCCGGGTTTCGCCGACCTCACTATTTCGGCTCGAGAAACTCGGGCTAGAAACTGCCTTTCTGGCCACCTCACTCTCCAGCGCGTTTAATTATTCAGGAACAGGATGGCGGCGCTGGGGTTGCAGAAAAGCGAATTGATGGGGGGGGCGGGGGTAGGTTGGAGCGGGGAGCTTAATGCATTCCCTCCGAGCGGCCCCGCCACATCTCTCCGCACCCTTCCTTGTTCTGCAGAGTTGGCTAGTCTCAGCTTTCCTGAGTTTCAGATGACAGCTGCCCTGGTTGGTTCCAATTTGGCCATTTAAACCTGCAAGTTTCTGGAGCTCCGCTGGGGAAGTCTTAAATGGCCACAGGCATTATTTTAAGGAGGGGTGGGGAAGCGATCTGCCCGTGTAAAACGTGGCTTCTTGCTACAGGGTGGGAGTGTTGGGCCAGTTTGCTGTCGGGGTGGGCTAGTCAAATTCCAATCCGTCTTACGTAAAGGAAAATATGTAGGATAAAAGTACAAATGCATAAGAGTCTGACTTAACTCCAGTAGGATCAGTACTTTTTAAAAGTTTTCTAATACGGAAAGCACTTCTATATTGTAAATAGTAGTTTGTTGAGAAGAGGTCTTTTAATTCAATCGATGTTGTAGTACGTCAGTGTAATAAGTTAATTCTACCATACTTGAGTCAAGTGACCTTTTGCTCTGTCCATACTAAGTCGTTTATAGAGGTTAGAATGTTTTGGTGAAAGAATAAGCAGCTTTTTCTAGGAAGAGTGAAGTTGACAGTGTTGGTTTTGTTCTGACCTGATGTTAGGTATCTCAAAATGTGAGATGTATTTAGAATTTCCCAACGTAAGTTGTCAGGGGATTGGAAGATGTAAAACTTTTTTCTTAACATGCTAACATTTAGACCAATTTCATGTTTAAAGGCATGTCACTTAAGCTAGGTTTGTAAACTAGGTACACCTAACTTTATTTAGACTGATGAATTTCCCAAATTACATGATGTTAAGCCACCACTTCATTAAAATCTATGGGTATACTGAAGGACGACATCCTGGATAAATAATTTGAAATTTCACTGAAGGGTGCCTTGAAAAAGTAGTCCATAAAAACGGTACTTGAGAGTGCCTTTCATGTCATAGCATTATTATTTGGTGGCATATTAACAACTAGATCTTCAGTGACTACAAAGTAGGAAGATGAAAGGGACATGACTGAAAACAGCCTTGAGTTATGGTCAAATTGGGGGTCAAAATGGTTCTTTCTCTGAATGAGGTGATCATGAATGGTACCAAAGTATATTAGTACTTATTATAAGTCGTGTGTTGCTTTAATTAACAAAAAAAAAGTTTATTTTTCACACACTGATTTAAAAATTCTTACTGAGTTTTTTCCTCTTGATTTTGAACTTAAACCAATTTATTTAACCCTTTTGGTAGTGTGGCTTAAGACTAGCCGGGCGTTATTAGCATGGGCTTTTAAAAGCATGAAGTCTTAGCTTTGGGTGATTTATTATCACTGGTATCTACTAAGGTAGCTATAGTATCAGTTTCTTGGAGGACTGGGTTCTTGGGACCGGAAGCTATGCTATATATTAGCCGGGTAAAGTTTAGAAAAAAGACCACCAAAAACCTCTTTGTTTTCTTTCAAAGAGAGGGTATGGCCCTGATGTACTGTGTGGATAAAGGATTATTTCTGGAATTTAATTATAGAATTCTTTATTCTCCATTATTGTCGTGTTAGTTAGGAGTTAATTGTGGGTTAATGGAATTAGCTCAGGTGAGTATTTCAGGTTAACATGTTAAACAGTTCTTGGTTGTCATGGTAGGTTTTTGTTGGGAAGGGAAAGACTTTTTCCTAAGGGTGTTAGCATAGATCGTTAGCTTTTCAAACGTACAGTAGTAGGTAGTAGTTTTAATTTGGACATAGTGGGTTATGAAAATCCTTTCATCAACTTGGAGTAAAATGTAGTTTTCACATGCTTTTCATGACATTTAAAATTGTAAAGATTGTTACTCACTGGTGTGTTGATCATATGCCTATTTTAGAAATGGCTTGACCCTTTCTGAATGTCAGCCAGCCTTAGTTCAAAAAAAAAAAAAAAAGACACTTTTTTTTAAACCTTTTTGGCCAGTCACATTTTGGACCAGGATCCCTCTAGATCCTGGTCTTTTATTTATGCAAATAATTGTGTGTATATATCGTGTAAGTGTCTTTATTAGTCTTTGAAAGAATTTTGGGAAATTATTGCAAGAGACTGTAGAATATGGAAAAGGACTCATACACATTATAAGATTTGTGTTATCTATTGTTTTGAAATCATTTCTAGTGTCTTCCTCAGACATACTTTACCAAGAATTCATTTTAGAGTTTCAGCTACTTTGACTTTTTAAATGCCTAATTTTAAGGTATATCATAGAGGTTATACAAGATTATTTAACAGCTCTCCCCAGGCATCCAAGCTTCTAGGATTTCTGGTAGTTTTGACATTTTTAGACAACGTATTTTGTGTGGTTTCTCTACCTTATTATGATGGTGGTGGCACTCAGGACCTTTAGATGGGGCATTAGCTAATGACATTTGCTATGGAATTAGGTCCCTTGTGATTTTTTAAAATAGGAAAAGATAGGTGAAAAACCTATAAAATGAAAATAATTGAATATAGTCAACTAGCTTCTTTTTTCACTTTGTTCACTTCTTTAATGAAAGTGTGGTGATGTATAAAAATTTGTTTTGAATTTCTGGGTGCATAATTTATATATTCAGTGATATCCCAAGAGGACTTATTTTGGTGATCACAAGTTCCAAGGTTTACAGGGAAATAAGTAAATGCTGGACATTCGTTTTTTTAAGTTTTTATTCAGAATGTCTTGGGAACATCACTGAGTTTTTTCAGATATCCATTTATAGCAGACTTACAGACACCTACACAGTGAGTAACAATGGTTTTGAATAACAGCTACCATTTATCCAGCATTTATTGTGTAATAGGTACTGTACTAAGTAATTATGTTATCTCATTTTGTCCTCATAACTCTGAGGTGGGTAATACTCTATTTTATGGTTAAAGAGGTTGAAACCCAGAGAAATTAAATAACTTGCTCAACATGCATAGTTTATATATGGCAGTTGGAACTTGAATCCAGGGAGAGCTATAATAAAGAATGGTAGTTTACTTTTTCTCTCTCCTTCCCTCTCACCTTTCTCTTTCTCTCTCTTCTTCTCCCTCCCTCTGTTTCCTTTCTTTCTTTCTTTTAGCTTCATGTGAAATAATAAAATATATATATATATAAAACCAACTCTTCACTAATAGTGAAAGAATAGATCTATAACCAGTAATTCACAAATCTTATAACTAACATTTACTTTCTCAGCTATGGATAGAAAAATTGACTTTTAAGTTTATTTCCTCTGTCTAATCTGGTGAAAGGCTGTTTTTAAAAAGTTGACAAAGGTAATTCCTGTACCCTCTTAGCTTCTTAATCAAGAGATGATGGTTGTATATTCTATTGCAATCAACAAGCATTGAGTACTCACATTATGCCAGATGTTGTGGTTCCCCCCAAAAAAGAGTCACGGTGCTATCTATAAGTATGTCAAAAGCCTTTTTTTTTAGGAAAACAAAATACAATAAGCACACATAAGACAATTATAAAACACTATATACCAAAAGGAACCGAGAGGTCACTCTGGTGGGCACTCTTATGCACAATGTAGATAACCCTTTTTAGGTTCTGATGACTTGGAATAGCTAGCAGTAAATACTTGAAACTATCAAATTACAACCCAGAACCCTTGACTCTTGAAGATGATTGTATGACAGTGTAGCTTATGAGGGGTGACGATGTGATTGGGAAAGCCATGTGGATCATACTCCCCTTTGTCCAGTGTATGGATGGATGAGTTGAAAAACGGGGACAAAACCTAAATGAAAAATAGGGTGCGATGGGGTGTGTGTGATTTGGGTGTTCTTTTTTTTTATTGTTATTTTTTATTCTTATTCTGATTCTTTTGGTGTAAGGAAAATGTTCAAAAACAGATTGGGGTGATGAATGTACAACTATAAGATGGTACTGTGAACAGTTGATTGTACACCATGGATGATTGTATGGTATGTGAATATATCTCAGTAAAACTGAATTTTAAAAAAAACAGGTAGAGAGACATAAGTACTATAACAGTAGTACTAAGAAGTTCAGAGGATGGTAGGATTATTTCTGGGTGGAAGAAGGAGGAAAAGGCTCAGACTTGTTCAACAATGAAAGATTATTCCAGTGTTGGGAGATAGCAGAGGAGAACTGGGAAGAGTTTGGATCAACTATAACCTGCAAAATAATCAAAGAAACATACTCGTTTAGAATAATAGCTATATAGTTTCCAGTTTAAAGGAAATACAGAGGATAGAGGAACATATTAAATGACACCACAGGGAAACAATCAGACAAATCCGTAATGTGAGATATTCCATAAAGTTCTTCTGGAAGTCAATGTAACGGAGAAGGGGTGGAGGTAGAGGGTTGTTATAGAAGAGACTAAAGTGACAAATGTAATGAGTAAATGCTGACTAGATTCTGTTTTGAAATAGAAAATCTAAAAAAAGACATTTTGGGGACAATTGGAGTTTGATTATGGACTAGATCTCAGAGGACATTAGGGAATAAAAATCATTTTTAGGAGTGATAATGGTTTGTAGTTATGAAGGAGAACAACTTTATTTCTAAGAGATACATGTTGAAGTATCATGATTCTGTATTCACTTTCAAACAGTAAAGCAAAAAGGAAAAATATATATACAAATATATAAAACAAATATGACAAAATATTAATCTAGATGATGGTTATTCAAGTGTTTGTTGTACTAGTCTTTCAACTTTTCAATATGTTTAAAAATTGTAATTAAAAAGATTTGGAAAAAAAGAATTATATGTAGTCTTGGTAAAGATTATCTAATCCAATCTCATTTTTCAACAATGGAAGAAACTGAGTCCAAAGTACCACAGCTAATGCAGGCCTCTTCTCATAACAGAGATTAAAACCCAGGCAGGTCTGCAGAATCTTAGTCCAAACTTTGCAAAAGCCAGAAAACTGGGACCAAATTAACAGACACAGACTGATGGGGGACAAACACACGCATGTAAAAAAGTGAGACACATTTTTCATGCTTACTCTATGACAATACCATTAAAATTATAAAAGAATGGAAATCTTTCAGAGACTATCATAATCTAGTATATCAGAATTTTGTATAAAATGATCTTGCAGAATGCAGTTTACATGGACCTTCATTTAAATGTTAGAAGCACAAAAAAACAAAAAAAATTTAAACCACTTAGCTAGTATCACTTATAATATTGTCTCACAATGTGGTTTACTCATTATGGAAATTTATGGCCTTCCAAAATCTTACAAATACCTTAACTTCTTGTTTTACTTCCCCCGCCATAGGCTTGCCAGTTGCCCAAAATGCCATGTTTTTTCATCTCTGTGCAAGAAATTTCCTCTGCATACAGAATGCCCTTCTGCCCTTTTGTCATCCACTAAACTCTGATCCCACTCCTCTTTCAAAACCAATCTCTAATACCACTTCTTCAGTGAAACTTTCTGACCCCACTCCCCACAACTCTTTGAACTTCCATAATACTTTTTCCATTGCTGTACAGACTTTTAATATTTTACCTAATTATTTAAATGTTTGATTTCTCCATTAGATCATAAACTACTTGACATCACAAAGCAAGTCTTAGTTATATCTGTAAGTATAGCTCGTTTCAAATGCTGGAGAGTTAGAAATAATGGAGGTCGACTATTTTTAAAGTTTCAGGAAGCATCTTAACTGATCTAAGAAATAAAGTGTTTGCCCTTAGTTAAAAGTCATAGTTTATCATAAAACAGACTTATAACTAAATGAATTACACTATTTGTTACTCTGCCTGTTTGATACTCTTATCACATAGACCAGAAGCATGGAAAGTATCTGAATTGATGCAAAGTAGTAGTCTGAGCATGCTACTTGGCTAAGAGCCAATTAAACAAATGTAGAAATTATCTAACGACTTCCTGTGAGGTTAAGAATTCAATCAGAAAAGTCCCAAAAACCACCAATTCATTATTTAGTCAAGTCTTGAGTAAATGTGTATCACTAAGATCTCACTCTCAGATAAGTTCATTTAAAATGACTTTCACACATAAACATTTCCTTTTTCCCAGACATCTAACTTCAACAGAAATTCCATTTCTGAAAACAGACCTACAATGGAAACTTCTAAAAGTTTGCAAACATGCAAAGATATGATATCACAACACCCCATGTATACTAAGCAATATTTAACCTCTTAACTCAATATTTGGATTTACTCAAAAATGAATTTGATTCTTGCTGACTTCAAGTCGAAGTAGCTGATGCAAGATGAATACATGCTGACTGTTCTTGGCCAACGCTTATACATCTTTTAAGTACATACGGCCAATGCACATACATCTTTTAAGTACATACATGTTAGTAAAGTTTCAACCTATGGTCCTTGAGCTACCAGTGAATCATAAGGCACTTGCTGGTAGCCTAGTACCGCCTGATAAGCTGAAGCAGGAAGCTGGGGAGGGATGGTGAGGGAGTTGCAGGACGAATCAGGTGCAGTGGTCCACCAAATGAAGATAAACCAGTCAGGTGGTCTGCAGTAAGGAAAAGTGAGAGAATCACTAAATCAGCTCATTTATCATTATGCCCAATTAATATGGCCATGTTGCTTAACCTAAACCAACCTAATGCTTTCTTGCAAAAAGAGTGTGTTAAAAGCCACAAGTTACTAATTCATTAACTTAAAGACAAAAGTTAATTATTACTAGTGATTAACACTCAATCACCATCATCATTAGAAGACTCACCTGATTATTTTACTACCAACAACGTGCTGCCATACCTTTGCATTTACGGTAAGAAACTCAGGTAGGTTTTAAAACAAAATCTATCTGTCAAAACCTGTTCAAAAGGAAGACAAATATTTTTAGACTTGGGCTATCAAAAGTCAGAGGAATGAAGATTCCTATCATTTTCAGTGGATTTAGATTTCAAAACGAAATCCATCTATCAAAACCTGTCCAAAAGGAAGACAAGTACTTTAGACAAGGGCTATCAAGAGTCAGAAAAATGAAGATTCCTATCATTTTCAATGGACTAAAGCTTCTGTCCATAGTATACGTGCTAATAATTGCTTCCTAAATTAAAATTAAAGATTAGAAAAACAGCCTCATTTACTATCCATAGCCAGGATTAACATAAATTCCAAGATCATTTTGACTGGGGAAAAAACAACTACTTTGCTTGATAGGAAATTGAAAACTGCATGGGGACTAGCCCCATGGAAGGCCGCCAATTAGGCAGTGGCTACAGTGGCTCATGTCAGTTTTTAATATCAACTCAAATGCTTAAATCTCTTCCCAAGGAGCATTCGGCTTTCCCCATATCTAGTATTTTCCAACTGGAGCTTCCCTCGCCTACATTCAGTTCTCATACCTGCCCATCCTATTCTTCCATTTTCAACCTACACTGTGGTATTTTCAACCTATTTCCCTTTTGGTCCTCTCCCCACAACTCCACTTGTCTTAGTAAAATCAGTCATCCTCTGCTTCCCATCAGGTGTATGCCTCCTATTTCACAGGAAAGTATCTCTCCAAAGTAGTATGAAATTTTATGCACCCCTCTCATAAAGTCCTAGAGCTAACCAACCACCAAAATATGAAGGATTTTTACTTCCATTGTCCCACTAGAGATAATCTTCGGTCCTCCTCATGCTCAGTTTAGCTTCTTTCTTTATTATAGGCATAGCCTTTTAAGGAGAAGCCTAAGACAAGGAAATTCAGTAAACAACCTAGGTGGATGATTTGTAGAAGTAATGTATGGGGCACTGAAAATCAAGGAAAATGTAAGCATAATAATCTCAGTGAAGAAACTGATGTCTTGTAGAGCATGTTTGTCCAGAAGTACACCAACCTCAAAAGGGCTGTTGGTAAATTCCAGGGTTGTGTTAGGATATGAGTGACAAACTATAGCTGCAATTTCTGCAAACAACACAACAAGAATGAAAAGTTGATGAACCAAATTATTTTCTGAAATTATAAACATGGTCTGTTCAAATACAATCCAACTGTAAGTTTTACAGGCAGAGATCTCTTCTTATGTTTCCCCATAATTCAATGAAATTCAGTGTACTAAGCACATATTATTTGTCAGGCCATGGTTAGAATGAATTCTCTCATTTCTTCACCTTTTGTGACTCTCATGACTCAATACTTATTATTACTCTTCTCTTTTCATTTACAGTGAAGTCATTCACTTTTATACCTTCAGTCAGCCTCCCACAGGTGACTTCAAAATACACACCCATAATCCTAAACACCTAGGAGTTTTCTATCTAAACTTCTGCACCACTATACAAGATGTCTCCACTTGAAAATTCTTCTGTCATTGAAACCTTGGCATAATGAAAGCTGAACTAATCTTTCCCCAAATATGCTTTTCTCATTTCCCAATACCTGTCAAGCCACCTCAATCTTCCTGGTCACCTAGGCTCACAAACAGGGAATCATTTTTCTTCTCTTTCTCTTCCAAATTCTTCCATCCAATAAATCAACTTATGAGATTTTTTTCTCTGATGGGTTCCTCACTTGTCTTCCACATTAAGCAATCCTATACATTAGACCAGTGCTTCTTGAGCTTTAATGTGCATAGGGATGACTTGAGATCGGACTTAAACGCAGGTTCTTATTCAGTAGGTTTGAGATGGGGTCTGAAAGTCTGTATTTCTAACATGCTCCCAGGTAATGCCAGTGTTGCTGGTCCAGGACTCTCTGGGCAGCAAAGTGCTAGACTGTAAATTCCTTGAGGCCCGGGACATTTTGTTCTTTTCTGTAATCCCAGTAACTAGAACACAATAGTGGCTCAACAAATATTCATTGAATGAATACAGAGCATGTATTTTCATCAGATCATGAGCTCCTCCTTAAAGAGTTCAGGTAGCATCCTACTCACTACCTGTCCAGTCTCTCCATCATTTCCTGCCACACCCTCTCCTCCAGCCAAGGCAACCAGCCACTTTATTAACCACTACCCAACGCGTATATTATTTGCAACCACTTTCAAGCCTTAACTCACAACCATTCCTCCATCTGGTATGTTCTACCAGTCTGTGATGAAAATATCTTTTAACAACCAGCTTTTAAAAAGTTTTCTCTGACTATCCTGCTGAGATCATTTTGTTTTCCTTTATTTCCTCAGAACTTGCAGTTTATGCTATGGTATCTTTATCTGTTTATATAGTGTTTTTTTTTTAATAATTCAATTTTATTGAGATATATTAACATACCATGCAGTCATACAAAGCGTACAATCAGTTGTTCAGAGTACCACCATATAGTTGTGCGTCCATCACCAAAATCAACTTTTGAACATTTTCGTTACCACACACACAAAAGTAATAAGAATGAAAATTAAAATGAAAAAGAACAACCAAAGTAAAAAAGAACACTGGGTGCTTTCCACAAGGTTTTCACAGTCACATTGTCACCCCTTGTAAGCTATATTGTTATACAATCGTCTTCAAGAGTCAAAGCTACTGGATTGGAGTTTGGTAGTTTCAGGTATTTACTTCTAGCTATTTCAATATATTAAAACCTAAAAAGTGTTATCTATATAGTGCATAAGAATGTCCAGCAGAGTGACCTCTAGACTCCATCCGAAATCTCTCAGCCACTGAAGCTTTATTTCGTTTCATTTCGCATCCCCCTTTTGGTCAAGAAGATGTTCTCCATCCCATGATGCCAGGTCCAGATTCATCCCCAGGAGTCATACCTGCGTTGCCAGGGAGATTTACACCCCGAGAGTCAGATCCCACGTAGAGGGGAGGGCAGCGAGATCACCCGCGAAGGTGGCTTAGTTAGAGAGAGAGGGCCACATCTGAGCAACAACAAAGAGGCACTCAGCGTCTACCCCGTTTTTTAATTTCCTAAGCTCGTTATTTTTGTAAATCACTTATCTTCTCAGAGTATAAGCTGCATTGAACCCGAGATCGAGTCTTAGCTTTGGTTCTCTCGTATTGCTTTCGGCTCCGTTAACATTTGGGTGGACACATCTTTGATTTTATAATGGTGTTGGAGAGAAAGTAATATTCACCTAATAGAAGTCTCACTGAATTCTAGAAGAGGAGCTTTGTTTAACATCACTGTATTCTGTGACAAAAAGATCTGGGAATCAGAATCCTGGACTTCTGGTTTCACCTCTGCTTCTTTTTGACCTTAAATGGGTCGCTTGACTTCCTGGCTCCTTAGTTTTTTCTAATCTATAAAATGAGCATGTTGGATGAAGTCAGTGTATTTATTGTTTTTAAACAGTTGACTCGTCTTTTTAGGTGTATCTTAAGTTGAACACCAACGTATCAGCCTCAGCATTTGATTTCCTTTTGTTTATTTTGGTTGCACAGGGTCATTGATTCACACACACAAAATAAAAATAAAAAATGTTTTAGAGTCTCATAAAGGTCTGTAGGAGATTTTTTTTCGAGATTAAATCCCCAATACAGTAATCTGTACCCAAAACTTAAAGTGAACACTAACATCCTTTGTCATGCTGTGTTTTGATTTCTGTTGTATTTCCATGAGCATTGTTCATTTCCCGTGTGATGATAATAACACATGTTGAGCAGATGCATCTGAGTTCTCTGTGACGTTTCATCCATGTACTGTAGTAGTGTGCTCACTTGTACAGCTTTACATAAGTGGCTGTGTTTGTGCCTGCATCAGCAAAAGACACCATGGAGAGTTACGATCTTCCCAACTAGCAACACTTTGACAAGCAGTTCCCTAAGTTTAAATGTATGCATAGAGATGGCAAGAGAAGCTTCATTCCAGTGTCTTCACAATAAATTTGACCCAGTAGCTAACATGAGTCATGGTGGTCTTTGTTTGAAATTTAATATTTGGTGTGGGTGCTTTTTATTACAGTTCTTAAAAATAAGCAAAAATATACTTTACAAAGTAATTTGGATTATGTTTGTGGAACTCTGAAGCAGGTATTTGTTTTTGTTCCCTTGGGTTCTTTGGAACCCAATTTAAAAATCATATGACTAGATGCCAGGGAAAATCTTGACCTAACACATAATTTCAGTCAATTTTTCTCAACTGTGAGGAAAGGTGTACTGTTTTGGGTATTATATTAGATGTTTGGAATTTCACAGAATTACAAAAAAGACTAGTGCTGTATTAATTAAGTTTACAAGACTTAGAGGAACAGAATACTGCCCAAATTTATTTTAGTGCTGAGAAAACTGTTTAAGAGCAAATAAAGGAAAGATAAAACATTAAAAGTAGAGAAGGGATCAGTGGGTAATTACTGTAGCTATACCAGTAACTACATTCTGGCTACAGATTATCGGAAGTTTGTTTGCTCGCCTCCTGTCTCCCCAGTTGATTTGCATTTGTCTGGAGTTCAAAGGGTGGAATACAAGTCATCAGTTGGTCTTTCTCTTCCAGAGAACTTTTGTCTTATATTTCACTCTGTAAGTAAGGTTGTTTCATACTTTTAAGATGTGAACTTTATCGCTCAGCCCCTTTGAAGCTGGAACACCTTGGTGCTATTAGGCTTTCTCTCCCTACCTCCTGAACGAGCTTCGCTGTTCTCCTTCCTCTCTTGGGCCTAAAATTTAACAGCTTTTTGCCCGAAAGTAAACCAAACTTGTATTATGTTTAACCTTTGGAAGTTCAGGCAAGCAGTGCTTCATGGAAAAGTATATGTGGTGGATGAGATCTTGTGTTGACAGGTATGACTGTGGCTTATGAAGGAGGAATTGGAAACATGAGACGCTGTGAAGGACTTGATTGGTGAGGTCTGGTGTCTGCCATGTTTATTAAAATCTGACTATTAGGAAAAATGGACTAGATTAAGTTGAAATATAGAAGGGATTTCAGTGGAAAACTTCTTTCCATTTAGTGAATAAGACTTAGCTTCGCCCTATTGCGGGGACTTTGCCCTTTTTCCTTTTACTTGGAATATAAGTATTTGATGTAGGTGCTTTTATTACAGTTCTTAAAAATAGCATATCCACCCCTTATGGTTTTTAAATTTCTTTTAGAAATTATTTGTTTACTTGTTTATTTCTTGTCTTCCCCCACAATATTGTCAGTCCTGTGATTTTTTTCTTCACTGTATCCCCAGTACCTAGTATACACAGTAGGTGTTAGTTGAATGAATGAATAAGCGAAATAATAAATGGACAGTTGTGAACTACTTTATCACTTGGAATACGAAAAGTTTCATAGTTTTTAATTATTTCATTTGGTTTTTGAATGACGTTATATATTATTAACTAGTTTCTTAGTAGTGCACCTGCCCATTATTTTTAGCTACAATAGTTAGCTCTAGTATAGATGCTAATTGCCCATATGATTAAAGGAGGAAGTAATCTAAATTACTTATTAAGATCTCCCTACTTATCTATCTTGTATTTATTTAATTGTATATTATTTTATTCTGTCATCCTTAGCAAACCTAGTGGTGAGTTGAATTGCTTTTGATATGAACAGAGGGTTAATTATATTTATAGCCCATCCATCAAAGTGGAATTGTGTTATGCTACTGTTGAACTGCTTTTGTGCTTAGTTGAGTGAAGCAGAAACCCAGGATTCATACCCAGCCTATACTAAAATAACTGTAAACACGGACTGATGAAGGCACCCTTTAAGAATCTCTGAACTTTGTTGTCTTTTTAAAGCAAACATTGTTGGGGATCCTGGGGGAGGGCAAGAGTCTGGGGACATGTCAACTGGAACAGATCTTTTGAGTACTTAACTAAAGACTGATTTCACTTCAGGTCAGAACTAACAGTACTTTATCTTTTTTTCTTTTTAAACACATTTCTCCATATAAAAATTATAAAGAGAATTATTTTTTGTAAGTAAATTTGTTATCCAAAGATGTGAATGTAACTTTAAACTATTGTGTGTATATATATATATATATATATATATATATATATATATATATGTATATAGTGTTTAAACTTTATGACATATAAGTGTACTATCTAACATATGCTTTGTATTATGTGAGGTATTTAGTAATACAAATATATTTCACACTTTTTGTCCTGTTTTTATTTGTTAGAGTCTCCCTTTCTGACTATTACTTACACAACCAACATTTATTGAGCATATCTTTGTGACGTACTTGAGCTTACATGTAAATATTTCAACAGGGCCTAGCACTCACTGGCTTCTGAGTGATAGGTACAGAACAACTATTTGTTGAATGAATTAATATTATTGAAATCATTAAAGTAATAGTTAAAAGTTCACAAGTATAAATAACAAGTATGTTTGAACCATGATTGTTTATTAACAATACATTACTTTTTTTGTTGTACTTTTCAGTTTTTAAAGAACTGTCACATACATTTTCTTGATTCTTAGAAGGACCTTTTTGACTTTAAGGAAGGCTGATTTTAATGTTGCCATTTTACGCAAGGGGAGGAAACTGAGACACAGAAGTTTTGATCTGAATAAGGAATAGAAAGAGTATCCCAGACTATAAGCTCTGTCTTCTGATTTCTAATTCAATATTTTCTCCATAAATACTGAGGATTTTTTGGTTGCCTTTTCTTTCCTTGCAGCAGAAGTATATGTGAGTGTTTTCCTTCATGGCAATAAACACAGCTGAGTTAAAGTTAATAGAATGTGGTTTTTAAGGACTCTTGTGCTCATCCTCCAAAATGGAGATGACGGCAGTGAAAAATGAAATGGGTAATTGTTTTTAATTTTGGTAAACAAATTATATTGCATTTCACAAGATAGAAACTTTGAACTAATATTTTAATTGTCTAACTGGATCATATAGAAAAAAGTGATAATTTTCTTGCACCTTTTTCTTTGTGGCCCTTTACTTGGTTATATTCTTTCTCATCGTTACCTCTGCCTCCTATCCAGACTGAATGTTTTCTGCTTAAAACTCAGTTTGTTTACAAAAGGGGGATGTGAAAGGAAATGAAATAAGCTTCAGTGGCAGAGAGATTCCAAAACGAGCCGAGAGATCACTCTGGTGGGCACTCTTACGCACACTTTAGACAACCTTTTTTAGGTTCTAAAGAATTGGGGTAGCTGGTGGTGGATACCTGAAACTATTAAACTACAACCCAGAACCCATGAATCTCGAAGACAGTTGTATAAAAATGTAGCTTATGAGGGGTGACAGTGGGATTGGGAATGCCATAAGGACCAAACTCCACTTTGTCTAGTTTATGGATGGATGTGTAGAAAAGTAGGGGAAGCAAACAAACAGACAAAGGTACCTAGTGTTCTTTTTTACTTCAATTGCTCTTTTTCACTCTAATTATTATTCTTGTTATTTTTGTGTGTATGCTAATGAAGGTGTCAGGGATTGATTTAGGTGATGAATGTACAACTATGTAATGGTACTGTAAACAATCGAAAGTACAATTTGTTTTGTATGACTGCGTGGTATGTGAATAAATCTCAATAAAATGATGATTAAAAAAAAAAAAAAAAAAACTCAGTTTGTTTAAACCTGACTTGAATGAAACAGTTGAACTGTAGGGGGAAACAGTTTTTCTTCAAGTCCTTAAGGTACAAGAAAGGAAGGCTTTGTCTAATTGGAGAAAACTTAAAAGCTTTTCTAGGCCTATGCTCTTAAATCACCCTTGGTGGAATATTGGAAAATCTTTCTGCCTCACATTATAAAGTGGTGATTGTCCCGAGGAGTGAGTTGAAGGAGACTGCATGAAAGTTTTCTCTGATTGGTATATCCAGCAGTTACTAGGATAGGGATTGGAAGCCAGTAGTGAATAAGTGTCTGCATTTATAACATCAACATATGAACATTTGGAACCACCTCCTAGTTTTAAAGCTGGTAAAAGAACAGGGACCATCCTGTCCCCTGAAGTATCTCACTTAAAAGTGTGGGGGAGGTGGTACCATAATATAAAGTTTCACTGTCATAGCTTTTCTGGCAGTCACCTTGGACTTCTGCCTTGGACTTCAGTTACCCTGAAAATAATAATTTTAACTTAACGGTGATTAAAAAGCCTTTGGGCCTTTGATCATTGTGTTGTCACAAATTAACACACAGGGCCTGTTGAGCAAACCCTACTGTGAATCCGGCTTTTGCAGCTCTGGATTTGTGATGGTTGCATCATGTCACGTATACTCTCTGCCTAAATGACTCAGAGTAGTCTAAATACCCTATAAGTTCTCATAATTTTGAAATAAAAGGTTGAGATTACCACTTCATATATTAAGTAGGACATAGTAAAAAGGAAGCTGGGGAACAATAAAATGATACCCAGTACTTCTGGAATGAACATTGAATGAGACACTTCAGCTGTAATAGGAGCACTGAAAATGGTGAGCATAGCTTTATCTGCTGTTGAATGAAATGTAATACTCTTGGAAGCAAGAAAGAGACTATCTTTCTGTACTGGATAGAGTGTGGGGTAGAAACGAGGTTCTTGCATGTGTTTGTATTTTATTTTTCTATGTATCAACTGAACACTGAATATACTGACTAGAAATTACAGGGTAACCTGAATATGGAAAGCAAATGACTGGAAAAAAATAACTATCTGTAACAAGATCTTTAAGCTGTTTAAGAAGGGAATAATAAATAGGGACAGAACTTACATTTAAATGGTGAAGTTAGGTTCTTCAGTTAGAGACATGGATGAATACTACAAGTCTTTTGTCACCATTTATCAGAGAGAGGGTGTGCCGGTTTGGATATATTATGTCCCCCACAAAATCATGACCTTTTAATCCATTCTTGTGGGATAATTAGATTAGGTTGTTTCCTTGGAGATGTGACTTACCCAACTTTAGGTGATACTTTAGATTATTTCCATGGAGGTGCCCATTTAGTGTGGGTCTTGATGAGTTTACTGGAGTCCTTTAAAAAGAGCTATCACAGGCCCAGACTCTTGCAGCTGAGAGAGACATTTTGGAGACGGCCATTGAAAGCAGACTTTTGGCTGACGCTTTGGAGATGCTAGCCCAGAGTTTGCTGCGGAGAAGCTGAGAGAGGACAAAATGCCCCAAGAGCAACATTTTGGAGAATGCCGTTTTGAAACACAACCTGAGAGCAAAGGAAAGACGATACCAGCTGTGTGCCTTCCCAGCTGACAGAGGTGTTCCAGATGCCATTGGCCATTCTTCAGTGAACGTACCGAACTGTTAATGTCTTAGTTTGGACACTTGTATGGCCTTAGGACTGTAACTTTGTAACCAAATAAAACCCCCTTTATAAAAGCCAATCCATTTCTGGTATTTTGCATAATGGCAGCATTAGCAAACTAGAACCGAGGGGGGAAGAAGTTTTCAGATAAAACATTGAGGGAAATTAAAGCAAGAATTAAGATGTAGAATAAAATTTAAGTTTCCACTGAGAATGATTCTGATTCAGTAATAAATAGTAAGTATAAAACACTGGCAGGTTATTTTTGTAGTACGATCTTGGGGAAAATGCTGTGCAATTTTAATGAATAGGAAAATATCGATTAATGTCTCTGCATTTACTCGTGATATCGTCTAAAAGCTTATTCTAACATTGCTAAACTAAATCAATACCTGCTCAGAAGTTTAGACTGGAGCACTTGTAAGATTGGTTTTGCCTTATAGATAACAAGAGAACAAAGTTTTTGTTTCTTACATGCTATATATATTCATTCTGTTTTTAGTCTCTTTCCTGTTTTATATGAGAACTTGTTTAGGAAAAATCCTTTCTTACTATATTTATAATCTTCAGAGCTTTTATAAACTCTGAAAAATCTGAAAAATGTCAAAAAGCATATTATAAGAGAAACTAAATCACATGTATCCTACCACCTAACATAAACGTTTTGGTATACATCCTTTCAGAATGTGTGTGTGTGAGAGAGAGAGAGAGAGAATGAGAATGAACAAATACAGGATCGTGTGTTCAGAGAAACATTAAGTGCTTATTGAGGTCATTATACCTATGGCTCCTTGGGCAGTATGGCTTCCAAAGTTTGACTTTACTCATGTTCTTGCTTTGGGAATGTAAAGGGACTGTTATTGTTAGCCTTTCATTTTGAGAGGGTTTGTCAGTATTTTTTCCAAAATTGACCTTACTGCTTTAAGAGTTAGAAATTAGTAGAGTTGCTGTTGACACCAAAATGATGTGTGAGATGCATTCCAGGACTTAATCTGAGGAAATGCAGTGCAAACCGGAGCAAAGGGAATACTTAGCTAATAAATGGGCAAGCAGTTTACAGGAATATAGTACTTCTTACTGTTAATGACAGTATTTTTTTCTAAACAGTGCAGTTAAATAAAGTCACAGTAAAGCTTGGAATTTTGCTATGATGACAGCTGTAGATGCAATGTAAAAGGATTAAGCGGCATCCAAGATGCATCTCTCTTTTTCCATGAATCTAACCTCAAGGCAATACAATTTTAGTATTTCTGTTACTTTGTTTGCATCAGATATCATTTTCTTTATAACCTGGTAGAGACAGAGAGAGAGAGAATGTGAATGCCAGTTTTGCTTTATGGATTTTGTGGCAAGATCTTGGACAAGCCAAAATACCATTAAGTTCTGTGGTTCTGTTGAGCCTACTCTTTGGTTCTTATCCATTCTTAAAAGTAAGAGGGTTTTGACTGCATTAAAGGAAATGCATTAAAGGAGAAGGACTTGGCAATTGAATGTAACTTCAAGTAAAGTTTGTTTGCCCACATTTTACCAAACCCTTAACGAACATTAGAATTCATTAAGTGAAGGAAGATTTTTGGATTTTCTCTTATGGACTGCTTATGTCTTTCTCAGGAAACATTTATCACCTTGGCAGTGGGCTCAGGACAGGCACCAATATGCATTTGGTAAATGGTGTATGCCTGCCTAAGCAGCGGTGGGGTATTTGGTCAATTAGGATCAGTGCCAACTCACTCTGCCATCCTGGGCACTGGTTTGCACCTTTGAAACCCCATGGAGTCCTAAGAGCTTATAGATGAATTGATAATGTATGTTCATTTTGGGAGGATCAAAGTCCAGATCCATGTTGAACGCTTATTTAACTAATGAAGCCATGAGGCAAAAGTCATAGAGGTTAAGAGTACAAGCCTTGGAGTCAGTCAGTCTGGGTTTGAATCCCTGCTGTATCATTTAACTGTGTGACCTTTGGGAAATATTTAATTTTCAAGTGTTTATGTATTTTTTATGTATTAATTTTTTAGGTGTCAAGCAGTGTTTTGACAAATATTACCTCATTAAATCCTTATAACAATCCTATGAAGGACGACTTTATTGTCGTCTTCCTTATCTTACCCCTACCCCCCATACTCTTAAAAGGTTTCCTCATCTTAAAGTGGTGATTATCTAGCCTTCCAGATTGTGAGGATTCAGTCGAGTGATGTATAGATAGCAGTCTACACAGTGGCTGGACCATAGAAAGCAGTCTCGGTTAGCTATTGTTAGCATTTTCTGAAGAAAAACAAACCACTTTGTGACAGACCTCTACCTGCTTTACTCCTGGTGTAACAGCAGAGTGGTAGGGATCATTTCCTGAATGGTCTCGTCAATGTTTACGGGAGTTCTGTATTGTAAAGACCTACTGCATATTCCTCAAGAATTTTGAGGCGATCAAGGTAAGTATCAAATGGTCTAATTCTACTCAGACTAAGTCAGCACCCTCATGGTGTCCTGGATCTTTGGAATCAAGTGAGATCTAGGTTAATATCATAGTTGCTCTCCCAAACCCACATCTGTGTCCTAGGGACCATCAGAAGGTTGCATGACCTCTGTTTTTTTTCCCCTTTATTTAAAAATACCAGACTTACAAAAAGTTGCAAAAATAGTACAAAGAATTTCTGTATACCCTTCATCAAGACTTCCCTAAATGTTAACATTTTATTACATTTGCCTTATACTCTTTATATATGCACACACGTGTGTAAATACAGATATTTTCTTGAACCATTTGATTACATTGCAGACAAGGGAACTCCTTTTCTCCTTCCTAAGAATAAGCACATTCTCATATATAAATGCAATACAGTTATCAAAGTCAGGAAATGAATATTAGTATAATGCTAATATCTAATCTACAGACCTTTTTCAAATTTTACCATGGTCTTCACTATTATTCAAAGAAAATTATCCAGGATCATGCATTGAGTTTGGTTTTATATCTCTTTAGTTTGGAACCATTCTTGAGACTGTCTTTCATGACCTTGATGAATTGGAAATACAGGCCATTTATTTTGCAGTATGTTCATCAATTTGTATTTGTCTGGTGTTTCCTCATCATTACACATTTTGACAGGAATTCTGCAGAAGTGAGATTGTGTCTTTCTCAGTGCATCATATCAGTAGACACATAATGCGTTTATGACCCATTATTGGTGGTGTTAACTTTGATCACTTATGGTGTTTGCTAAGTTTCTGTACTATAATGTTACTGTTTCCCTGTGCAAATAGTAAGTATCTCATGGGAAGATTTAAGTCTGTGTAAATACATTGTTTCTTATCAAACTGGCAATAGTTTTAGCATCCATTGATGATCCTTGCCTGAAACAATTTTTATTGTTTTATGGTAATTTTGTTATTCTATCATTTCTTCTCTTTGTTATTTGGTATTTTAATGTAAACAAAAGTTCTTTCTTGTTTACCTCATTCATTTATTTATATTAGCAGGGACTTGTGGTTTTCTATTTTATTCAGTGGGCTATACTGTGTTAATACTGTAATTTATTTTGGTGCTCAGATTGTACCATATCGGTCGGTGGGAGCCCCTCCATGCTGGCCCCTGTGGTTTGTGTGTGTGTGTGTAATATAACATATTTACATGGAAGTGATAACTTTCCAAGTGCAATTTGACAAGTAGTTAGCAAATTATAAAGAATGTTGTGGGTTACAGTACCATAGTTTCAGTTATTTCCTTGTGAAATACAACATATATAAAAAGGTGATAACTTTCAAATTACAATTTAACAGGTAGCTGTATAGCAAATTTTTTAAAATACTGTGGTTTACAGCCTTGTGTTCTTTCAACATACCCTCCTTTTTCTTTGAACACTTCCTTGCTTTCTGGCATAACAAGATGTTTCAGGCTCATCTTATAGTTTACCTGTCCCATCCTGGAATCAGCTAAGGATCTCAGGTTCCTTCTAGTGGAGACTCTGGGTGTGCTCAGTGTTACTGCAGGTCATTGCCTCTGGGTCCTGTCAGTAGAAAGAGTTAGGATATATGTGTAGACACACTTGCATATAATACACATCTATATCTAGTTCTGTATTTTTGATATATTACAAGCAATGAGTTCATACAGATATCTTTAATTCCAGTCCAACACTAAAGAGTTCATTCTAGCCTTCCTCTGTCCATTATTTATAACTCCCTTCTCTAACAGTGGAAAACCTGCCTCCCATTATTCATGGTTTCTTTAGTTACTTACTGAATGTAAGAATGCACATAAAGAAGTTTTGGAATTTCTAATTCATATTGTGACAAACAAAACTACCAACCACAGTTTTAAGTCTGAGAGTAAAATGACTATCAAAATTATTGTGTTTAAAAGTTGTGTTAGTTCTGTACCCCTTCAGTGTAAGTTGCATTATTCATTCAAAATACATTTGTTTTTTGTTTGTTTTTTTTTTCCATTTTGAGCCCTCCCCCTTCCTCGTTGAATTTATTTATTTATATAAGCATGTGAAATGTTAACAAAGTTCTGAAAGTTAGAGGTAGGCAAAAAGGTATACTTGAAGAAATGACAACTCTATTCCTTTCTACATCTCTCCCATCCTTCCATCATTTCCACTTTGTTCCCATCTACCCTCTGTAAGTAGCCCTCTGCAAGTAACCAGTGTCACTGGTTTCTGGTTTATCCTTCTGATTCTTTTTGTACAAATGAGCTGATATGTATTTTTTTAATGCAGTTTTATTGAGATATATTCACACACCATAACAAACCATCCAAAGTATACAATCACAAGAAAACCCCAATCTTCCGATATCCCTTATCTGCCCCCTATTATTGACCCATAGTATTGGTATGATACATTTGTTACTGTTGATGAAAGAGTATTAAATTATTACTGTTAACTATAGTCCATAGTTTATAGTGGGCACATTTTTTGTTTTTGATTTTTTAATTGCAGGACTTCTTTTGAATAATGAGAATTTGGGGCTCCAACAGGGATACTATATCCTGCGTTGTATTCCTTGGCCATAGGAAACCTCATTAACCTGTACCTACTCAGGGTACATCTATCTAAATTCTTAGGGATTAAACATTACTAGTTTTTGGTATGGCATTTGGTAGACAATCTCATTACTTTATAGTTATACCTCATTTGAAATAACTTTTTCTATGTTGTAAGGTATTGAATGTTTCATAGAAATCCTTGTTTGATGTGAGGCTAGCTTCCTTTTATTCTATGAAGTGCTTTTCTGTCTACATTAATGCAGATAGTTAAATGATATTTTTTGTTTCATTCTTTTATGTAGGTACCAAATAGGTCTGAACTAAAAAGTTTTGAGTTCCCAAAGAATAGTAACCATTTTTTTAGGTTCGTTATACAAGGGAGCATATAAGTACTTAGAACATTCTCTTTGATTATTGAATGTAATTACTATAGAATCTCTTTCTCTGTGTTTAAACAGCAATTAGAATTTCTCAGCTCTTATTGACGTGAAATCTAGGGGAGATAATTTTTTTGCAGTTCAGTGATGTAGGGTATCTTTTTTAATTGAGAAAAATGATCAGTGTTTGACGAGAAACTGGGAGACAATCCTATATTTTGCTATTGCATTATTGTCTCTATCAGTTATTAAAATCCTCAAACCTTCCTGTAAGGCACTTGTTATAGAATAGAGATATGTTTAACTGCAGGTATATCCTCAATCTCATTATAAAGTGATTCCACTGTAAGAAGTTAAAAGAAAAGCTTCTCAATAGCATTATATTAAGGCATCAGTGTATTTATTCAGTAAGTAGATATTATCTCTTAAATACAACTTAGTGTTATCTGTCATCTTTAGAGTCATTTAGAAAGCAAAACTGTCATAACTTGCTAATTAAGTTCTTTGTTTTACACAATTCTAATAATTATTGAATTTGTTTTCCTCTTGGGGAGGAGATATTCTTAAACTTAGTTTCGAGACCTTGTCAATAGAAGAGTCTCTTGTCATTGAAATGTCCCTGTGTCCTTCCCCTGCTTCCACCTGTGCCTTTTTTTTTTAATGCTCTTCCATCACTTTATTTGTAACCACAGTAGCATTATCCTGACAGAAATTTAATGTTTAATATTCAGTGCTCATACAAATATAAACAATTGTAATAATTATGTCCTTTTTCTTTTCTTTTAATCTGTGAGACAATCCAGGTTCATCCTTTGCATTTAATTCCATGTCTTTTTAGTTTTCTTCAGTTTTGGACAGTTCATCAGTTTTCTTTGTTCTGCATGACATTCACTCCCTCTGTTATTGTCACAGGCAGCTTTTATTTTTTAGAGAAGTTTTGGGTTTACAGAACAATCATGCATAAAATACAGAATACACATATTGTGTGCTATTATTAACAGCTTGTATTGATGTAGTACATTTGTTAAAATTGATGTCACGATTTTATAATTGTACTATTAATGAAGTACATGGTTTAACTTAGGATTCACTATATATATAGTACAATTCCATAGATTTTTTTATCTTCATTTTATTGAGATATATTCACATACCACACAGTCATACAAAACAAATTGTACATTCGATTGTTCACAGTACCATTGCATAGTTGTACATTCATCACCTAAATCAATCCCTGACACCTTCGTTAGCACACACACAAAAATAACAAGAATAATAATTAAAGTGAAAAAGAGCAATTGAAGTAAAAAAGAACACTGGGTACCTTTGTCTGTTTGTTTGTTTCTTTCCCCTGTTTTTCTACTCATCCATCCATAAACTAGACAAAGTGGAGTGTGGTCCTTATGGCTTTCCCAATCCCATTGTCACCCCTCATAAGCTACATTTTTATACAATTGTCTTCGAGATTCATGGGTTCTGGGTTGTAGTTTGATAGTTTCAGGTGTCTACCACCAGCTACCCCAATTCTTTAGAACCTAAAAAGGGTTGTCTATATTGTGCATAAGAGTGCCCACCAGAGTGACCTCTCGGCTCCTTTTGGAATCTCTCTGCCACTGAAGCTTATTTCATTTCCTTTCACATCCCCCTTTTGGTCAAGAAGATGTTCTCCGTCCCATGATGCCAGGTGTACATTCCTACCCGGGAGTCATATTCCACGTTGCCAGGGAGATTCACTCCCCTGGGTGTCTGATCCCACGTAGTGGGGAGGGCAGTGGTTTCACCTTTCAAGTTGGCTTAGCTAGAGAGAGAGGGCCACATCTGAGCAACAAAGAGGCATTCGGGAGGAGGCTCTTAGGCACAGTTATAGGGAGGCCTAGCCTCTCCTTTGCAGCAACCGTCTTCCCAAGGGTAAAACCTATGGTAGAGGGCTCAACCCATCAAACCACCAGTCCCCTATGTCTGTGGTCATGTTAGCAACCATTGAGGTGGGGTAGGCCAATACCCCTGCATTCTCTACAGGCTCCTCAAGGGGGCTCTACATATTTTTTTCCTTGTTTTTTTTTTTTTTTTTTTAAATCAACTGTATGAAAAAAAAAATTAAACAAACAAACAAAAAGATACAATAAAAGAACATTTCAAAGAGACCATAACAAGGGAGTAAGAAAAAGACAGCTAACCTAAGATAACTGCTTTACTTCCAACATGTTCCTACTTTACCCTAAGAAAGTTACCTAATATAGCAACATTTCTGTGAACTTGTTCCTACTATACCCATCGGAAATTAACAGACCATAGTCATTCCTGGGGATCCCCAGAATGTTAAATATCTTATCTGTTCTTCTTGGATTGTTGTTCCCCCTTCCTTAATTGCTCTCTATTGCTAGTTCCCCTACATTCTACATTATAAACCATTTGTTTTACATTTTTCAAAGTTCACATTAGTGGTAGCATATAATATTTCTCTTTTTGTGCCTGGCTTATTTCACTCAGCATTATGTCTTTGAGGTTCATCCATGTTGCCATATGTTTCACGAGATCGTTCCTTCCTACTGCCGTGTAGTATTCCATCGTGTGTATATACCACATTTTATTTATCCACTCATCTGTTGAAGGACATTTGGGTTGTTTCCATCTCTTGGCAATTGTGAATAATGCTGCTATGAACATTGGCGTGCAGATATCTGTTCATGTCATTGCTTTCTGATCTTCTGGGTATATACCGAGAAGTGCAATCGCTGGGTCGAATGGTAACTCTATATCTAGTTTTCTAAGGAACTGCCAGACTGACTTCCAGAGTGGCTGAACCATTATACAGTCCCACCAACAGTGAATAAGAGTTCCAATTTCTCCACATCCCCTCCAGCATTTGTAGTTTCCTGTTTGTTTAATGGCAGCCATTCCAATCGGTGTGAGATGGTATCTCATTGTGGTCTTAATTTGCATCTCTCTAATAGCTAGTGAAGCTGAACATTTTTTCATGTGTTTCTTGGCCATTTGTATTTCCTCTTCAGAGAACTGTCTTTTCATATCTTTTGCCCATTTTGAAATTGGGCTGTCTGTACTATTGCAATTGAATTGTAGGATTTCTTTATATATGCAAGATATCAGTCTTTTGTCAGATACATGGTTTCCAAAAATTTTTTCCCATTGAGTTGGCTGCCTCTTTACTTTTTTGAGAAATTCCTTTGAGGTGCAGAAACTTCTAAGCTTGAGGAGTTCCCATTTATCTATTTTTTCTTTTGTTGCTTGTGCTTTGGGTGTAAAGTCTAGGAAGCGGCCGCCTAATACAAGGTCTTGAAGATGTTTTCCTACATTATCTTCTAGGAGTTTTATGGTACTTTCTTTTATATTGATATCTTTTGTCCATTTTGAGTTAATTTTTGTGTAGGGTGTGAGGTAGGGGTCCTCTTTCATTCTTTTGGATATGGATATCCAACTCTCCCAGCCCCATTTGTTGAAAAGACCATTGTGACTCAGTTCAGTGACTTTGGGTACCTTATCAAAGATCAGTCGGCCATAGATCTGAGTGTCTATCTCTGAATTCTCAATTCGATTCCATTGATCTATATGTCTATCTTTGTGCCAGTACCATGCTGTTTTGACAACTGTGGCTTTATAATAAGCTTCAAAGTCAGGGAGTGTAAGTCCTCCCACTTCATTTTTCTTTTTTAGAGTGTCTTTAGCAATTAGGAAGAGGCATCTTCCCTTTCCAAATAAATTTGATAACTAGCTTTTCCAAGTCTGCAAAGTAGGTTGTTGGAATTTTGATTGGGATTGCATTGAATCTGTAGATGAGTTTGGGTAGAATTGACATCTTAATGACATTTAGCCTTCCTATCCATGAACATGGAATATTTTTCCATCTTTTAAGGTCCCCTTCTATTTCTTTTAGTAGAGTTATAGTTTTCTTTGTATAGGTCTTTTACATCTTTGGTTAAGTTGATTCCTAGGTACTTGATTTTTTTAGTTGCTATTGAAAATGGTATCTTTTTCTTGAGTGTCTCTTCAGTTCATTCATTTCTAGCATATAGAAACATTACTGACTTATGTGCATTAATCTTGTATCCCGCTACTTTGCTAAATTTGTTTATTAGCTCTAGTAGCTGTATCGTCAATTTTTCAGGATTTTCCAGATATAAGATCATATCATCTGCAGACAATGACAGTTTTACTTCTTTTCCAATTTGGATGCCTTTTATTTCTTTGTCTTGCCGGATTGCCCTGGCTAGCACTTCCGGCACAATGTTGAATAACAGTGGTGATAGCGGGCATCCTTGTCTTGTTCCTGATCTTAGAGGGAAGGCTTTCAGTCTCTCACCATTGAGTACTATGCTGGCTGTGGGTTTTTCATATATGCTCTTTATCATGTTGAGGAAGTTTCCTTCAATTCCTACCTTTAGAAGTGTTTTTATCAAAAACGGATGTTGGATTTTGTCAAATGCTTTTTCAGCATCTATGGAGATGATCATTTGATTTTTCCCTTTCAAATTTTTAATGTGTTGTAATACATGGATTGATTTTCTTATATTGAACCATCCTTGCATGCCTGGAATGAACCCACTTGGTCATGGTGTATGATTTTTTTAATTTGTCTTTGGATTCAATTTGCGAGTATTTTGTTGAGGATTTTGCATCTATATTCATTAGGGAGATTGGCCGGTAGTTTTCCTTTTTTGTAGCATCTTTGCCTGGTTTTGGTATTAGATTGATGTTAGCTTCATAAAATGAGTTAGGTAGTGTTCCATTTTCTTCAATGTTTTGAAAGAGTTTGAGTAAGATTGGTGTCAGTTCTTTCTGGAAAGTTTGGTAGAATTCCCCTATGAAGCCATCTGGCCCTGGGCATTTATTTGTGGGAAGATTTTTGATGACTGATTGGATCTCTTTGCTTGTGATGGGTTGGTTGAGGTCTTCTGTTTCTTCTCTGGTCAGTCTAGGTTGTTCATATGTTTCCAGGAAATTGTCCATTTCCTCTACATTATCCAGTTTGTTGCCATACAGTTGTTCATAGTATCCTCTTATAATTTTTTAATTTCTTCAGGATCTGCAGTTATGTCACCTTTTTCATTCATTATTTTGTTTATATGGGTCCTTTCGCTTTTTGATTTTGTCAGTCTAGCTAGGGGCTTGTCAATCTTGTTGATCTTCTCAAAGAACCAACTTTTGGTGATATTTATCCTCTCTATTATTTTTTTGTTCTCTATGTCATTTATTTCTGCTTTAATCCTTGTTATTTCTTTTCTTCTCCTTGGTTTAGGATTGGTTTGCTGTTCATTTTCTAGCTTCTTCAGTTGATCCATTAGTTCTTTGATTTTGGCTCTTTCTTCCTTTTTAATGTATGCGTTTAGTGCTATAAATTTCCCCCTCAGCACTGCTTTTGCTGCATCCCATAGGTTTTGGTATGTTGTGTTCTCATTTTCATTCGTCTCTATATATTTAGCAATTTCTCTTGCCATTTCTTCTTTAACCCACTGATTGTTTAGGAGTGTGTTGTTTAACTTCCAGGTATTTGTGAATTTTCTAAGTCTCTGATGGTTATTGACTTCTAATTGTATTCCATTGTGGTCAGAGAATGTGCTTTGAATAATTTCAATCTTTTTAAATTTATTGAGGCTTGTTTTATGTCCCAGCATATGATCTATTCTGGAGAAAGTTCCATGAACACTAGAAAAGTATGTGTATCCTGGTGATTTGGGATGTAATGTTCTGTATATGTCTGTTAAATCCAATTCGTTTATCAGATTGTTTAGGTTTTCAATTTCCTTATTGGTCTTCTGTCTGGTTGATCTATCTATAGGAAAGAGTGATGTGTTGAAGTCTCCCACAATTATCGTGGAAACATCAATTGCTTCCTTTAGTTTTGCCAGTGTTTCTCTCATATGTTTTGTGGCACCTTGATTGGGTGCATAGACATTTATGATTGTTATTTCTTCTTGTCGAATTGCCCCTTTTATTAGTATGTAGTGGCCTTCTTTGTCCCTCAAAACATCCCTGCATTGGAAGTCTATTTTATCTGAGATTAATATTGCTACACCTGTTTTCTTTTGGCTGAAGGTTGCATGAAACATTTTTTTCCATCCTTTCACTTTCAATTTCTTTGTGTCCCTGTGTCTAAGATGAGTCTCTTGTATGCAACATATTGATGGTTCATTTTTTTTGATCCATTCTGCAAATCTGTGTCTTTTAATTGGGGAGTTTAATCCATTTACATTCAACGTAATAACCGTGAAGGCATTTCTTGAATCAGCCATCTTATCCTTTGGTTTATGTTTGTCATATATATTTTTCCCCTCTCTCTATTAATATCCTTTATTGCACCCATACCGAATCTCTTTAGTACTGAACCTTTCTCCAAGTCTCTCTGTCCTGTCTTTGTTTCTCTGTCTGTAGGGCTCCCTTAAGTATCTCCAGTAGGGCAGGTCTCTTGTTAGCAAATTCTCTCAGCATTTCTTTGTCTGTGAAAAATTTAAGCTCTCCCTCAAATTTGAAGGAGAGCTTTGCTGGATAAAGTATTCTTGGTTGGAAATTTTTCTCACTCAGAATTTTAAATATATCGTGCCACTGCCTTCTCGCCTCCTTGGTGGCTGCTGAGTAGTCACTACTTAGTCTTATGCTGTTTCCTTTGTATGTGGTGATTTGCTTTTCTCTTGCTGCTTTCAGAACTTGCTCCTTCTCTTCCGTGTTTGACAGTGTGATCAGAATATGTCTCGGAGTGGGTTTATTTGGATTTATTCTATTTGGAGTTCACTGAGCATTTATGATTTGTGTATTTATGTTGTTTAGAAGATTTGGGAAGTTTTCCCCAACAATTTCTTTGAATACTCTTCCTAGACCTTTACCCTTTTCTTCCCCTTCTGGAACACCAATGAGTCTTATATTCGGACGTTTTATATTATCTGTCATATCCCTGAGATCCGTTTCGATTTTTTCAATTTTTTTCCCCATTCTTTCTTTTATGCTTTCATTTTCCATTCTGTCATCTTCCAGGTCACTGATTCGTTGTTCAACTTCCTCTAGTCTTGTACTATGAGTTTCCAGAATCTTTTTAATTTGGTCAACAGTTTCTTTAATTTCCATAAGATCATCTATTTTTTTATTTAGTCTTGCAATGTCTTCTTTATGCTCTTCTAGGGTCTCCTTGATATCCTTTGTATCCCTTACTATGGTCTCATTGTTCATCTTTAATTCTTTGAGTAGCTGCTCTAGGTGCTGTGTCTCTTCTGATGTTTTGATTTGGGTGCTTGGGCTTGGGTTATCCATATCGTCTGGTTTTTTCTTATGCTTTATAATTTTCTGTTGTTTTTGTCCTCTTGGCATTTGCTGAACTTGATAGGGTTCTTTTAGGATTTGTAGACCAATTGAAGTCCTTATCTCTAATTTATCAGATCTACAGCTTCGTGGAGTACACTTTCTCTAAGTAACCAGCAGGTGGCGTCCACGAGCCACCTGTTCTCCACAAGCCAGTTCTCCCCTGCTTTGCCTTTGTGGTGAGTGGGGGAGTGAGTCTTGTGGGTCCAATTGGTGTACCAAGCTTGTGTGTGTAGTTGGTGTTGCCCGCCCTGTATATGGGGCGTATTTCTGGGCAGTCAGGGAGGGGGGGTGGCTCTAACAATCAAATCTCCCTGGTGATCCTGGAGTTTTAAAGCTGCTGCAATAGTCTAACCCTTCAGTTCAGTCCTGCCACAGTTTGTCTCTGCCACTGACCCACAAGTCCTTGGTATTGGCGTATGGCTCCTGAGACTTGCAAGTGGATCCCTCTTCCAGGAGGTGCACCCCCTGGTCCTCTGTTGAGGGATGACTGTGCTATGTCACAGGTGAGTGCCGTCCCCCCAGGGCAGTTCTGGGCTGCTGGGCTGTGTAGGGAGGCTCCCAGTCTGCTGAAATGATGGCTGAATGGGGCTTTGTTAATTCACACTGCTCTACCTTCCCAACTCTGGGACAATCAGCTGAGGTTGCAGGGAAGGCTAATGTCCATGCCCAGTTTTGTGGTGTGTGCCTGTTATTTGAAGCACTTCCATCACACTGGGTTGTCTGGGGCAGCTCTGGGCTATGGGGCTGGCAACGGGCAGGAGTGTTTCCTGTCCACCAGGATGATGGCTGTGAGCGGACACCCCCCTTTTCTTGGGAAGTTGTGGTGTTTAGTGAATTTTCTCAGCCACTGGATTACTGCCTTTTGTCTCAGAGCTCTCTTAGTTCTCCTCTTGTCTTGACCTGCCCAAATAGCAAGTCTTTGAAGCTTTCTGTACTGGGCTTCTTAGAGTAATTGTTTTAGAAAAAGAAAAAAGGATTAAAAAAAAAAAGGGCCCTCCTCACAGATCTAATGGGTTATTGAAATGCTAAGAGACAAAGCAATTAGGGCCATTAAGGAAAGGTCCACAGGGCAGAGAGATCAGCTTTTCTTCGGGATTTGCATATGCGCCTCAGGGCGTGAGCTGTGCCCTTCCCCTTTCTATGTTCACCAGAACTCCAAAAATCCTCCGCTTTTATTTTGGAGTTTTTGGTGTTGTTTTTTTCTATGCCTGTCTCCTCTCTGCTGGGCTGGCTGCTCTCAGATTCTCTGGTGTCTGGTCTCAGTCTATCTGTGGTTGGAGTTTGGATCAGTAGAATGAGTTTCCGATAAGAGCTGCCACTGCAGTTCTCCCTTCTACTTCCCAGCATTGATGGCCCTTCCTCCCACGGGACTGAGCCTGGCAGGGAGGGGCGCGGGTCCCCTGGCCGCAAAAACTTACAGATTTCGCTGATCTCAGCAGTTCCACGTTTTCATGAGTGTTGTATGAAGTATGCCCAAAGTCAGATTGCTCTGTGGTGTCCAGTCCACGCAGTTCCTGGCTTTCTACGTACTTTCCTGAAGGAGTAACTAAAACATACAGCTCACCAGTCCGCCATCTTGCCCCGCCTCTCCCACCTGTGCCTTTTTACTCCTTCCACCCAATCCATCCATATCTCAGAATCTTAGTGGTAGAAACTGCTCAGTTTCAATGACATACTTCTAGCTCATTTGAGGGTTTAAATTTTTGTCTTATTCAATACCTCTGTGTGTTCTGGTTTTAACAAAAGAGAACATTTTATAGGTGCCATATATGTTTAATATAGAATAAAAGATTTTGCTTTATTAATATACAGGCATTCTGACTTGTAAACTCCACATGTATTCTATATTACTTAACATTAAATTTTATACAGGGCTTAAAAGATCTAGTCATTTGTTAAGGCTTATTTTCTAAATGATTCTGGCAGAAGTTGTAACTTTCATCTCATCCTGAATTAGCAGAGTGAGATAAAAAGAGTTAAACACTATATGATTCTTAAGGTATTTATATACCTTAAGAAACTCATATAACATAAAATTGACCATTTTAAAGAATACAATTTGGTGGCATTCAGTACATTTGCAATGTTATACAACCACCAGCTGTATCTAGTTCCAAGACATTTTGATCATTCCATAAGAAAATCCCCAAACCCAGTAAGTAATCACTCCATATTTCCCCCCTCTTTCAACCCCAATAATCACCAATTTTCTGTCTCTGTGGAGTTACTTAATTTGATATTTCATATAGATAGAATCATACAGTATGTGACATTAGCGTAATGTTTTCCATATTCTTCCACGTTGTAGCATGTATCAGTACTTCATTCTTTTTATGTCTGAGTAATATTCCCTTCTATGTATGTATCACATTTTGTTTATCCATTCATCAGTTGATGCAACTTTGTGCTGTTTCCACTTTTTTCAATTTTGGGTATATATCTGGAGTGGAATTGATGAGTCATATGGTAATTCTATGTTTAACTTTTTGTGGAACCACGAAAGTGTTTTCCACAGCAGTGGCAGTGTTTTAGATTCCCACCAGCAATGCACAAAAGCCCTGTTTTTTCCACATACTAGCCAACACCTGTTGTTTTCCTTTATATGTATATATATAAAATCGCTATCCTAGTGGTGTGAGATGGTATCTCACTGTGGTTTTGATTTACGTTTCCCTAATGACTAATGAAGTTGGACATCCTTTCACATACTTTTTGACCATTTATATGTCTTCTTGGGAGAAATGCCTACTCAGGTTCTTTGCCCATGTTTTAATAGGGTGTTTTTTTTTTTTTCTGTTGTCGAGCTGTAAGAGTTGTTTATATATTCTGGATCCTGTAGAGCTATATCAGATATATGATTTGCAAATATTTTCTCCCATTATGTTGTCTTCACTTTCTTGATAATGTCATTTGATGCAAAAAGGTTTTAATTTTGCTGAAGTCTGGTTTATCTATTTTGTTCTTATTTTTGCTTTTGCTTTTGATTCTAGGAATCCATTGCCAAATCCAGTGTCATGAAGATTTGCTTTATTTTTGCTTCTTGGAGTTTATAGTTTTAGCTCTTATCTTTTAGGTCTTTGATGAATTTTGAGTCCAGCTTCATTTTTTTTTTTTTTTTTTTTTAATTGCGTCCAGATGTCCCAGTACCTTTTGTTGAAGAGATTCTTCCCATTGGGTGGATTTTGCACCCTAGTCACAAGTCAGTTGGCCATACATGTATGGGTTTATTTCTGTAATCTCAGTTCTATTCCATTGATCTGTGTGTGTTTCCTTAGGTCAGTACTACACTGTTCTGATTACTGTAGTTTTTGAGGTAAGTCTTGAAATCAGGAAGTGTGAGACCTCCACCTTTGTTCTTCTTTTTCAATATTGTTTTGACTATTTGAGGTCCCCTGCAATTCCATATGAATTTAACTATTGGCTTTTCCATTTCTGCAAAATAGGTTGTTGGAATTTCATTAGTGATGGCACTGAATCTGTAGATCACTTTGGGCAGTATTATTTTTTATGGGGGGGGGGTGTATTTTTTTACTAGCATCTTCAAAATTGTATTTCAAACTAAGTGGTTAGAATAGGGAGAAACACAAAAGCTTCAGATGGCAGCCCCAGTTTTACAAACCTTACATTGTGGACATTTTCTATGGTAAATGTTAAGGAGCACCAATAGTTTTGACTCAAATTCAAACATTAAACATTATCAATTCTATTGGAATGTTTGTTTAAAATAACCTAGGCATAAATATTATGTAATTATGAACTGAGATAACTTTCCAAAAATAACCTTCCAGTTGGTCTATGTTGTTGTTTTGGAAAGTATTACTATCTTGACCATACTGTTTTCCAGTCTATGGACACTGGATTTCTTCCCATTTATTTAAGTCTTCTTTAATTTCTTTCAGCAGTGTTTTGTAGTTTTCAATGTGTAAGTCTTTAATACCTTGGTTAAGTTTTTTACTAGGTATTTATTTTTTTAGATGCTATTATAAATGGAATTTTTTTCTTGATTTTCTTTTTTAATTGTTAGCTGATTTTTGCACATTGATTGTGTAGCCTGCCACTTTGCCAAATTTGGTTATTTGCTTTAGTTATTTTTTTGTGGATTCTTTAAGATTTTCCTTATATAGGAGCAGTCATCTGTGAATATATGTAGATTCACATCTTTCTTTCCAATTTGGATGGCTTTTATTTCTTTTTCTTCCCTAATTGCTCTGGTTAAAACTTCCAGTACAGTGTTTATTAGCAGTGTTGAAATGAGCATCTTTGTCTTATTCCTGATCCTGGGGAGAAACTTTTCTGTCTTTCACCATTGAGTATGATGTTTTTTTATAAATGCATTTTATTATGTTGAGGAAGTTCTCTTTTGTAATGACTTCAACAACGTTGAATACTGTGTTGGTTTGAATGTATTATGTCCCCCAGAAAAAGCCATATTTTTTGATGCAATCTTGTAGGGCAGACATTTTAGTGCTGATTCAATTGAAATTCTTTGAGTGTTTCTGTGGAGCTGTGCCCCACCCAACTGTAGGTGATAACTCTGATGAGATAATTTCCATGGAGGCGTGGCCCCACCCATTCAGGGTGGGCCTTGATCAGTGGAGCCATATAAGTGAGCTGACAGGCAGAGGGAACTCAGTGCAGCTGTGAGTGACATTTTGAAGAGGAGCTACAGCCAAGAGGGACACTTTGAAGAATGCACAGAATCTGAGAGAGTAACTACAGATGAGAGACAGTTTGAAGATGGCCGTTGAAAGCAGACTCTTGCTCCAGAGAAGCTAAGAGAGGTCAAACACCCCAAGAGCAACTAAGAGTGACATTTTTGAGGAACTGCAGCCTAAAGAGGAACATCCTGGGAGAAAGCCATTTCGAAACCAGAACTTTGGAGCAGACGCCAGCCACATGCCTTCCTAGCTAACAGAGGTTTTCCAGACACCACTGGCCATCTTCCAGTGAAGGTACCCGATTACTGATGTGTTACCTTGGACACTTTATGGCCTTAAGACTGTAACTGTGTAACCAAATAAACCCCCTTTTATAAAAGCCAATCTGTCTCTGGTGTTTTGCCTTCCGGCAGCATTAGCAAACTAGAACAAATACCGATAACAAAATTCTGACTCTAACTACCCAGAGGTAGGTTGGATTCCACAGGTTAAGAAAAATCCTCTACAAGATTGCCTTTCAGTCACCAGTTGCAAGCTTGGGGATTCTCAGTGCCACCCCCAATTCTGACTGGCTACAAATTTGGGGCTCCTACCATCCCCCTAGGTTTGAAAATTCCCTGGAACAACTCACAGAACTCAGAAGAGCATTATACTTATGATTACAATTTTGTTATAGCAAAAAGGATACAAATAAGAAGATATGCATAGGACAAGGTCTGAGAGGGCCTCAAATACAAAGCTTCTGTGTCCTCTGGAGTCAGAAGGTGGCATCCTCCCAGCACATTGATATGTATTATCAATCATGGAAGCTCTCTGAGCTTGGGTGTTGAGAGTTTTGATGGAGTTCTGTTTTGTATGCATGATTGATCGAATCCGTGTTCACATCGTCAAACTCAGTCGCCAGTCTCCCCTCTTAAGAGCTTGTGGAGGTGGAGCTGACATGAGCCCCAATCCTGAGTCATTTTATAGGTATAAATTATTAAGGTGTGATTTGGGGCTTGTTTCAGTTTTAAAGCTGCCAGAGTGCAATATACCAGAAATGAGTTGGTTTTTTCAATGGGGATTTATTAGGTTACGTATTTACAGTTGTAAGACTATAAAAATGTCCAAATTAAGTCATCAGGAAGTGGATACCTTCTCGGAGGAAAGGTTGCTGGCATCCTGTTTCCTCTGTCTCATGGGAAGACACATGGTGATGTCTGCCAGTCCTCTCCTGGATTAGTTTCAGTGGCTCTTTCTCCTCGGGGGGCTTTTCTCTGAGATTCCATCTTGTAACTTTTCTCAGCAAGGGGATTAAGACCCACCTGAATGGGCTGGGTCACATCTCCATGGAAACAATCTAATCAGAATATCCCACCCAACAATAGGTCTGCCCCCACAGAGATGGATTAAGAAAACATGGCCTTTTATGGGGTGCATAACAGCTTCAAACCAGCACAGTGCTCAACATGAATAACAAAAGATGTTCCCATCACAGGGAATTCCAAAGATTTAGAGGAAATCTCCCAGGAATCAGAGACAAAGACCAGCCAAGTTCTTTATTATACTCCACATTCTATTTCCTGGTTTTCTGAGTGTTTCATCATGAACGAGTGTTGGATTTTGTTGAATAACTTTTCTGTGTCAAATGAGATGATCATACCATTTTTTCCCCTTCATTCTATTAATGTGGTATATTACATTGATTTTCTTATGTTAGAACTACTCTTGCATTCCCAGTAAATCTTACTTGGTCATAGTGTATAATCCTTTTACTCTGCTGCTGGATTTTATCTGCTAGTATTTGTTGAGAATTTTTGCCTTTATATTTAAAAGGGATATTGGTCTGTACTTTTTTTTTTTTTTTTTTTTTTTCATTTTTCTGTGGCATCTATGTTTGACTTTGTCATCAGAGTAATTGTGGACTCATAGAATGAGTTAGGAAATGTTTTCTCCTCTTGTAATATTTGGAAGCGTTTGAGAAAGTTTGGTGTGCCGGTTTGGATGTATTATGTCCCCCAAGATGCCATATTCTTTAATGCAATATTGTGGGAGCAGACATATTAGTGTTGATTAGGTTGGAATCTTTGGATTAGATTGTTTCCATGGAGATGTGACCCACCCAACTGTGGATAAATACCTTTGATTAGATTATTTCCATGAACATGTAACCCCACCCATTCAGCATGGATCTTGATTTAATCGTTGGAGTCCTATATAAAAACTCAGACAGAAGGATCCCACTGCTACAGCCAAGAGAGACATTTTGGAGATGGCCATTGAAAGCAGACTTTTGCTGACACTTTTCTCTGGAGAAGCTACGAGAGGACAAAACACCCTAAGAGCAACATTTTGAAGAACACACAGGAGCTGAGGAGCTGGAAGACAAACTGGGATCAGCAGACACCAGCACGTGCATTCCCAGCTAACAGAGGTTTTCCAGACGCCATTGGCCTTCCTTTGGTGAAGGTATACTTGTGTTGATACCTTAATTTGGACATTTACATGGTCTTCAGACTAAATTTGTGAGCAAATAAACCCCCTTTATAAAAGCCAATGCATTTCTGGTATTTTGCATGACAGCAGCATTAGCAAACCAAAACAGTTTGTAATAATTGTTGGTATTATTTCTTCTTTAAATGTTTGGTAGAATTCACCAATGAAGCTATCAGGTCCTAGACTTTTCTTTGGTGGGAGGTTTTTGTTTACTGATTCAGTACGTGTTATATGTCCATTGTGATTTTCTATTTCTTCTTGAGTCAGTATTGGTAATTTGTGTATTTTTAGAAATTTGTCGGTTTCATCTAGGTTATCTATTTTGTTGGCTTACAATGATTAGCTACTAATATTGGTAATCATTGTCTTTTTCTCAATTATTTTTCTGTTTTTTATTTCTGTGCTTTATTTTCTTATGTTTGCTTTGAATTTAATTTATTCTTTTACATTTTTAAGGTGGAAGTGTACACTTGATTTGAGACCTTTTCTAATATAAGCAAAACATTTTAATAAATTTCCTTCTAAGCAGTACTTTTTGGCTGCATCTCTTAAATTGATCATTTTCATTCCATTCAAAGTATTTTCTAATTTCTCTTGAGATTTCTCTTTTGACTTGTGGCTTATTTAGATGTGTATTGTTTAATTTCTAATTATTTGATGGTTTTCCAGCTATCTTTATTATTAATTTCTAGTTTAATTCTGTTATGATTGTAGAACATACTCTGTATAATTTCTATTCTTTTAAGGTTTGTTTGGCCCAGTATATGTCAATTGTGGTGAATGTTCCACGCGCATTTGATAAGGGTATGTATTCTATCATTGTTGGGTGGAATGTATTATTTTCCATCATTTTGCTTGTTACCTCTCTATGTTGGGATATTTGCAGAGTCCCTTGTAGACAGCTTATAGTTGTCTTTTTAAAAATTCAGTCTCACAATCTCTTTTAATTGGTGCTTTTAGACCATTTACATTTACTATGATTAATGTTATGAATTCAGTCTGTCATTTTATTATGTATTTATTATATGATATATTTATTATATATTTTGTGTTTTTCCCATCTCTGTTTTTCTGTTCCTTTGTCCCCATTCCTGCCTTCACTTGGATTGCTAGAATGTTGTTTAATACTCTTATTTTAGTTTACCTGTCAGCTTTCCACTTTATCTCTTTGTGCTTTTTTATGTTTGCTTTAACGATTGCAATATACCTATTTCAGAGTTATTATTTTACCACTTCAAGTAAAATAAGAGGCCCTACAAATATATAGGCCCCTTTAGTCTTCCTTCTTAGTTTCATTTGTATTTTGTCTACATACGTTAAAAATCCTGCTGCATAGCTAAAAGTGAAATCCTAGGCTCTGGGTTTATGATGGTGGAGTAAGATGGTTTGGGGCTCTGTCCCACCCACAGAAGCTTTGAACAATCAGCAAGAACTTGCAGAAATGTCTTTTTCAAAGCCTCAGAAAATAGCTAAAGGACTAAAGCAGTAACAGGGCAAGTACCAAATCAACCATCAGGCTACTTAACATTGGTAGGTTCTGGTGGCGCCCTGGGTGGCCTCTCTGCTACCCTTGACCAACTGAGCATGCAGCCAGCCTACACTCCCAGTGCAGATCCCTGGTCCTGGTTCCAGTGGGGGCAGAGTAACTCTCATGCACGTACTACGAGCATGGATGTCTGGCCCTGTCTGTTTGGTGATGGCTTGAGGGACTCACTGTCCCAGAACTTGCCCTGCATGTAGAAGGTGGCTTACTGAGCTCTCCTAAAGAACACAGTGGGAGAGCAGTCAAGTTGTGCTGCCTGGGGCAAGGGATTGCTGGCTGTAGAACAAACAGTGCATTGCCCAAGGCTGTGAGGAAACTATTTCCTAGGGAAGAGGGGACAATCATATCCGTGTAAATGGGGGAATTCTTAGGACCATTTGTTATGACCAAGACAAGACACATGCCCAGGAAGGATCAGGGAAACCCCTACACTTTGACCTGGAGCTATTCTCTAATCTCATGGTATAGATAACCCTGAAAGAGAGCACTTTCACAGGTAAAACTGCAAAGACTGGGAAAGATGATTTTATGATTGTTTTTTTCTTTAGCTCCTGGCAATCAAGGAAGACTCTGTCATAGTACTGACCATAGTACTGGCTGGTTTCAAGCTTAAAACCAGACACCACAGAGTCTAAATTCCAGCAATAACACATTAAAACATCAAAATTTCCAGGTTTCAACAAACGGTTATAAAACATACAAAGAAACAGGAAGTGATGGCCCAGACAAAGAAGATAAATCTTATTAAGAACTAACGACAAGGAGGACCAGACCCGGGACATACCAGACAAAGTATTCCTAATAATTTCAGCATGTCCCTCCTCTATGAATAAGACTATTTTCTTCCATCACTACATACCATTATCATACCTAAGAAATTAAAAAGTGATTTTTAATATCTAATATTTAGTCATACTCAGATTTCTTCAGTTGTCCCAAAATGTCTTTCACAACTTTTTACAAACGAGGTTCCAATCAAGTTTCATGCACTCCATTTAGTTATATCTCTTTTGAGCTAGACCAGTGGTTCTCAACCCAGGGATGTTCGGCAGAGTCTGAAGACATTTTAACTTGTTCTTTTATTCTTTGTTTTTCCTATAAACAGGAAGTTAGGTTTAGAAGCTTAATTAGATTCATGTTAATTATTTTGGTTAAGAATGCTTCGTATTTGATGATGTATACTTTATATTGCAATACATCAGGAGTCATAGAATTTCATTTTATTTGTCTTTTAGTAATGCTAAGCTTAGTCATTTGATTAGGTAATGAATATCAGATGCCTACCGGCTACTTTCTCCTTTGCAATTAGTAATCTATAGGGTGATCTTTTGATACCTAGAATATCCTATTACCCACTGTGGTGGTTTGAAGCTGTTATGTACCCCAGAAAAGGCTTTTAGTCCATTGGTGTGGGTGCAGACTTATTGTAGGTGGGACCCTTTGATTAGATTATTTCAATTGATGTGTGACCCACCTCCTTCATTGTGGGTCTTAATACCCTTACTGGAGCCCTTTACAAGAGGATAAAGGACACACAGAAGAAGCCCAGAGAACTCAGAGAAGCCCTGGAGAGCTGAGAGAGGACCCACAGAAGCTCAGAGAGGAAGCCACTAGAATCAGAAGTTGAAAGCAATGAAACCTGGGAGCGAAGGACCAGCAGACGTCGACCATGTGCTTTCAGTGTGACAGAGGTATCCTGGATACCGGCAGCCTGTCTTCAAGTCCAGGTGTCATCTTGTTGATGCCTTGAGTTGGATATTTTCATGGCCTAAGAACTGTAAATTGTAAGTTAATAAATCCCCATTGTAAAAGCCACCCTGTTCCTGGTATAGTACATTTCAGCAACTTTAGCAAACTAAAACACCCATGATGCTTTAGTATCTGTTGCTCCTTACCTGAATCAATTAGGGTTGCAAGAATAATTTTCATAAATCTGTACATTCTTTTCTTCCTTTATACTGACATTCTTCTATAATGAAGAACCTTTCATTCATCCCCCTTTTAGTAGTAATAGGCATTCATGAATTTAATTTAAAATCAATTTCAGTCATTATTTTTGATGCTCAGAAATTGATCCAGATAGTGCCTCCTTCAAACTGTCTCCTTTGTCCCCCCCCCCCCCCAAAGAAGCAAAGGCTTCATTTCAAAAATATATTGTGTACACATGTGTGATTTAGAAATCAGACCCCAGGGTCCTTTCTTACACATCTATACTTCATACCCCAAGCACTCGTCAGAGCACCCTAGGTAGAGAAGATGATATGGGGAAGATTCCCAACAATGAAATTCATGCAGTTTCTTAGGATTTATTAAAAAAAATAATAATAAATTATTATATACAGCATCATTCCTTGGAATGTGGGGCTCTAAGAATGCGGTAGCTGGTACATCTTTGTGAAACTTAGTCACGGTCTTGTCTGTGCCAGCTAACCCTTCCTTCAAGGCAGCTTACTTACATTTCTGTTCGACCAGTTTCTCTGTGGCAACTCCATGCCAGACATCCAGAGCCCATGTACTCATCATGCCCACTTGCCTGCCTGCCTCAGCTGAGGGCTGTGTCTGCCTAGGAAGATTGTGCTAGTTTGAATGCATTATGTCCCTCAAAATGCAATTGTCTTTGATGTAATCTTGTGTGGGCAGACCTATCTGTGTTGATAGATTGTAGTTCTTTGAATGTTTCCATGGAGATACGACCCACCCAACTGTGGGTGATGACTCTGATTGGGTAGTTTCCATGGAGATGTGGCCCTGCCCATTCAGCATGGGCCTTGATTAGTTTACTAGAGCACTATATAAGCTCAGACAGAAGGAGCAAGCTTGCTATAGCAAAGTGGAACACTCTGAAGAAAGCACAGGAGCTGAGGGAGGAGCTGCAGATGAGAGACAGTTTGAAGACTGCTGTTGAAAGCAGACTTTTGCTCCGGAGAAGCTAAGAGAGGAAAAACGCCCCAGGAGCAACTAAGAGTGATATTTTTGAGGAACTGCAGCCTGGAGAGGCACATCCTGGGACAAAGCCATTTTGAAACTAGAACTCTGGAGCAGACGCCAGCCACGTACCTTCCCAGCTAACAGAGGTTTTCCGGACACCATTGGCCATCCTCCAGTGAAGGTACCCCATTGCTGATGACTTACCTTGGACACTTTATGGCCTTAAGACTGTAATTTTGTAACCAAATAAACCCCCTTTTTAAGAGCCTAGCCATTTCTAGTGTTTTGCATTCCAGCAGCATTAGCAAACCAGAACAGAGATTTACCTCAGACTATCAGAGAAGGGGCCTGGAAACTAGCTAATTCAGCCTCCTTGTTTTTTGTTTGTTTTTAAAATATTATTGTGATAAAATATAGATAACAAAATTTGTAGTTTTAGCCATTTTTATCTGTACAATTCTGTAGCATTAATTACATTCACAATGTTGTACACTCATCACCGCCATCCATTACCAAAACTTTTTCATCACCCCTAGCAGAAACTCTGTACCAACTAAGCAGTTGCTCCTGATCTTTCCCCCACCTAAGCCCCTAGTAACCTCTAATCTATTTTCTGTTTCTATGAATTTGCCTATTTTAGATATTTCATATAAGTGGAATCATACAATATTTGTACTTTTGGGTTTGGCTTACTTCACTTGGAATACTGTTTTCAAGATTCATCTGTATTGTAGTGTGAATCAGAACTTTATTCCTTTTTTTGACTGAATAATTTTCCATTGGATGCATATGTCATATTTCATTTATTCCTTCATCCATTGATGAACATTTTGGTAGTTTCTACCTTTTGGCTATTGTGAATAATGCTAATAGGAACATTGGTCTACAAATATCTTGAGTCCCTGTTTTCAATTATTTTGGGTGTATACCGAGGAATGGAATTGCTGGGTCATTAGATAATCCCATGTTTAGCTTTCTGAGGAACCTCCTGTGTGCTTTTGGCATTATTTCCTTAGCCTTTGAGCAGTTTCTTGCTCTCTTGGCATAACCAAATGTCCCTGGCTCACTTTTAATTTTACCTGTGAGAACATACATTATTTGTCCTTTTATGTCTGGCTTATTTAACTCAACCTGATGTCTTCAGGGTTCATCCATGTTGTCATGTTTATCAGAACTTCTTTCCTTTTGACAGCTGGATAATATTCCATTGTTTGTAAATCCCACATTGTGTTTATCCATTCATTGGTTAATGCACACTTGAGTTGCTTCCTTCTGTTAGTAATAGTGAATAATGCTGCTATGAACATCAGTGTGCAAATAGCTGTTCTAGTCCTTGCCTTCAATTCTTTTAGGTATATACCTACAAGTAGGATTGGCGGGTCATATGGTAGTTCTATAATTAAATTTTCTGAGGCACCACCACACTGTCTTCCACAGCAGCTGCACCATTTTACATTCCTACTAACTTTAAATGACTGTTCCTAGTTCTCCACATCCTCTCCAGTCCTTGTACTTTTCCCTTTTTTTTTTTTTTTTAATAGTAGCCATTCTAGGGGGTATGAAATGGTATCTCATTGTGGTTTCAGTTTCATTTCCCTAATGGCTAATGATGTTGAGCATCTTTTCATGGGCTTTTTGGCTGTTTGTATATCTTTGGAGACATGTCTGTTTGAGTTTTTTGCCTGTGTTGGGTTGCTTGTTATTTGTTGTTAAGTTGTAGGATTTCTTTATATATTCTGGATTTAAACCCTTAATGGATATGTGGTTTCCAAATATTTTCTCCTATTGTGTAGGTTGTCATTTTACTTTCATGGCAAAGTTCCTTGCTGAACAAAAATTTTTAATTTTGATGAGGTTCCATTTGTCTATTTTTCTTTCTTTGGTTGCTCAATAATGTCCTTCTGAACCTTTCTCCTCCATTCTTAGATCCTCCCAGTATAGTGTATCACATTTAAATGTCACTGTCTCTAGTTTCTTTTTTTTTTTAAAAATTGGGGAAGCACATAGGCAACATAAATCTTCCCATCCCAACCATATCATTCAGTGGGATTAATCACATTCAGAATGTTGCAGTACCCTCACAACCATCCATTACTAGAACTTTCCCTTCACCCTAAACAGAAACCCTACACCCATTTTGCATTAACTCCCCATTGCCCCTGCACCCCACCCCTGGTGTCCTGTACTTGACTTTCTGTCTCTGTGATCTTTTATAATTCCCTGATATTTTTCTTTGTGGTCACCATGGCACTCAAATTTAACATCCTGAATCTACAGAATATCATTTACAAATCATATCTCTATACATTATGTCCCAAACCATAGATTTATCATGACTTTTTATATGTTTGCATTTTAAAGCCTGTAAGGAGTAAAAAACTGTGTTGCATACTAAAAAATACTATAGTTGTGGTGTTTATATTTATCCATGTCATCGTCTTTACCAGAGATTTTTATTTCTTCATGTGACTTCAGTCAATTGTCATGTTCTTTCCTTCCAACCTACAGAGTTCCCTTTAGCATTTCTTGTAAGGCCAGTCTAGTGGTGATGAAATCTCTCAGCTTTTGTTATCTGGGAATGGCTTAAATCCATCCTCATTTTTCAAAGATATTGCCAGATATAGAATTCTTGGTTGGCCTTTTTTTTTTTTGCTTTCAGCAATTTAAAAATAGTCTTCCTGCTGCCTTCTTGCTTTCATGGTTTCCAATGAGAAATCTGCACTTAATCTTATTGAGGCTCCCTTGTTTGTGATAAGTTGCTTCTTCCTTGCAGCTTTCAGAATTCTGTCCTTACCTTTGGTATTTGATGTGTGATTATAACATGGTGTGCTGGGTCCAATTGGGTTTATCTTGTTTGGTGTTTTTTGAGTATCTCGATTGTGTATATTCGCATCTTGAGTTAAATTTGGGAAGTTTTCAGCCATTTTCTCTTTTCTCTCTGTTTCATTTTTTTCTCTGCTCATTTCCCTCTCTCTTCTCCTAGTACTCTCACAGTGCTGTATATTGGTATGCTTGATGGTGTCTCACAGGTTCCTCAGGCTCTGTTCACTATTTATGCTTTCTTTCTGTTTCTCACACTGGATGATTTCAATTGTCTTATCTTCAAGTTCACTGATTCTTTCTTCTACCAGCTCCAATATCTTTCTTCCTCTAGCTCCAATACGCTATTGAACCCCCCTAGGGAATTTTTAATTCTGTTCCTGGGGTCTTCAACTCTGTTTGGTTCCTTTTCATAATTTTCATCTCTCTATTGCTATTCTCTTTATGTTCATCTGTTGTTTTCCTGATTTCTTGTACTTCCTTGTTCATATTTTCCTTTAGCTCTTCTGTCATATTTAGGACCATTTTTTATAAGTCTTTGTCTGGAATGTCCCTGGACTGATCCTACTCATTGATGGTTTCTGATGCTTTAATCTTCTCTTTGATCTGGGCCATTGCTTCCTGTTTCTTTGTATGTTTTTGTACTCATTTGCTGAAACTTTTTTCTTTGGATGTCTTGATATTTTGAGCTGTGATTGCTGAAATTTAGACTCTGAGGCATCTGTTCCTTAAGCTTATATCCAGTTAGTGTTATGACAGAGATTTCCTTGATTGCCAGGAGCTAACAATAAATAAAAGTAAAAGAAGGAAAAACAACAACAACAACAACACTTTTCCCAGTCTTTGCAGATTGACCTTGCATATGCTCTCCTTCAGAGCTTACCCATACAAAGAGTTTATAGAATAGCTTCAAGCCAAAGCATAGGGGCTTCCCTGTTCCTTTCTGTGCATGAGTCTTGTCTTGGGCATTTGCAGGTGGCCATTGGAATTCCCCCATTTACATGGCTACAAATGGCTCCTCTTCCCTAAGAAATAGTTTTCTTACAGTCCCAGGCACTACCCTTTATGTCCCACAGCCAGCAGTCCCTTGCCCCAGGTAGCCAACTGACTGTATCCTGTAAGAGAGCTCTGTGTACTGCCTTTTACACACAGGGCAGGTCCCTCCCTCAGGCCACTACCTGACAGATTGGGAAGACATATATGCCTTGTGCACAAGGGTTACTCTGCTTCCTCCAGAACTGAGACGAGGAATCCACACTGGAAATCAGGCCAGCTCTGCGCTAAGCTGGTTTTCTTAGCTATTCTTGCTTTTCTTTTTTTCTATATGAATTTTTTGTAATCTAGCCATTTAACTTCTCAAAATATTTTAAAATCTTATTTGGATCATGTTAAATGTAGATAATAACTTGAAAGGATAGACATCTTTATGATATTGAATCATCTAGTCCAAGAACAAGAGATATCTTCATTTTGTCCAAATCTACTTTTGTCTTTCAGGAGTTTTAAAAATTTTCCTGATATATATGTGTTCCAGTTTGCTAAGGCTTCCGGAATGCAAAACACCAAAAATGGATTGGCTTTTATAAAGGGGGTTTATTTGGTTACACAGTTACAGTCTTAAGGCCATAAAGTGTCCAAGGTAATGCATCAACAATCAGGTACCTTCACTGGAGGATGGCCAATGGTATCCAGAAAACCTCTGTTAGCTGGGAAGGTATGTGGCTGGTGTCTGCTCCAAGTTCTGGTTTCGAAATGGCTTCCTCCCAGGACGTTCCTCTCTAGGCTGCAGCTCCTCTTCAAAGTGTCGCTCTCAGTTGCTCTTGGAGTGTTTGTCCTCTCTTAGCTTCTCTGGAGCAAGAGTCTGTTTTCAACAGCCATCTTCAAACTGTGTCTCATCTGCAGCTCCTCTCTCTGCTTCTGTGCATTCTTCACAGTGTCCCTCTTGGCTGTAGCAAACATCTGGGCCTGTGTTGCTCTTTTTAAAGTACTCCAGTAAATCATTCAAGACCCACCCTGAGTGGGTAGGGCCACACCTCCATGGAAACTACCCAATCAGAGTTATCACCCACAGTTGGATGGGGCACATTTCCATGGAAACAGCCTAATCCAAATGTTCCAGCCTAATCCCCACCAATATGTCTGCCCCCACAAGATTGCATCAAAGAACATGGCTTTTTCTGGGGGACATAATATTCACAAACTGGTACAGTATGTTACCTATTTCTTAGGTTCCTTCCAAGTATTTTATCTTTACTGTTGCCATTGTAAATGGGACCTTGTCGTCCATTATTTCTTCTAGCTGGTTATTTTATGTATATAAGAAGGCTTATATTTTATATCCTGCTGCTCTTTATATTTTCTTATTTAATTTTTACATTGATTTTCTTTCAATTAGGAATAGTTTTACTTCCTCCTTTCTGGTTCTTACACTTCTCCTTGTTTTGTTCTGATTGTGCAGGCTGACATCTTCAGTGTAGCGTAAATGGTAGTGGAGATAGTGGGCATCCTTGATTTGAGCCCCCTCAAATTTATCCATCAATTAAAGAAAAGATCTCTGCATTCCAAAGAATGTGATGCTAGGTAATGCCATCACCTCTACCCAGTAGAATGAACCCTCTGAGAGTTTAATATATTACTTTAAAGTTGCAGTGATCTGTTGTTAAGTACCCATATTCATAGTCTCAATTTTATATAAATTTAGCCTTCTCAATAAAATTTTGTGATTTTTTTTAAGTGGGATTTAATTGTGTGCTTTTATAACACTTTCACCCACTAAGAAAAGTCCTTGAGCATATTAGGTGGCAGGTAGGCTTTCCTGTTGCCTGTTTGTGTGTTCAGATCACCGGTAAGTGGACTTCTTGTACATTGAAGAAGGTGGTTGTGAGGTCATTTTGTTGATTTCTTTTTTTTTTTTTTTCTGAATTTTAAGATACCTAGGACAACATTAGGAATTTTATATATGTCTATAAAATTACTATTTAGTTGCTTAATTTCATAAGCTTTAGATAGGAGCATAATGAAAGTATTACAAAATAATAACATAAAAATGAAATATCTGAGTTACCTAGATAAATACATATGATCTTTTGTGCCTTGTGCTTTATAGATAAGTACTGATAAGTTGAAACTGATAGACCAAAAAACCACATCACCTTTCTCTTATTATTTGCTTGCTGTTTGATAAGCATGATTCTTCCAAAGAAGTGAATTAAGTGGTAGATTGGATTGGGCTCAGGAAGTGGTACTGCCTTGTTAGCTTTTCATTTGTTCAGTTGTAGACTAAATATTCATTGACCATAACGAAGCCCATGAAAAATGGTTCAGTGCTGCTAGAAAACAACTCAGCATAAGCTTTTTCATTGTGAATCTTTGTATTTGATTTGGTATGTAAAAGACAACATATTTCTTAGTCCAGGTAAGATTTGGAGTGGTATAATGGAAACATAGCTCTGGACTTTGAATCCAGGCGTTTGGGTGCTAGTATTGGCTCTTTTTTTATCTTGAGCAAGTCATTTTTCCTCTTTAGGTCTTAGTTTTCTGTTTATTAAATAATAAGGCTGGATTGTACAATTTAGGGTCTCTTTTACCTCTAAATTCTCAGACAATAAAGAAGTATGGGTATAGTACCTATTGGCATATTGATGCTCTTATTTTAGGGATTTTAATTCCCATGTCTGTTTTTACTTTGGCAGTTAGTTGCTTTAGGTAAAGGGAATGTATGTATGTACATTGTATATCAAGTGCATTCTGTATTTTTGTGAGAATAAAATATTTTGTGAGTATGCTTTTAGGTTAGCACAGTCTGTCATGGAAGGCTTCTTTATGATCTATTCTTAACTCTGGATTGACAGAAAAAAATTTTCCTCCATTTTCATGATCCCAAGACTCTTTGTAATCAATCTAATATAGGGGCATTATCCCAGTCATATTCCTTGCTGCTTTGGTCTTCAGAGTTCTTTGAAACAACATTTTGTCTTTGATCGTGATCTCTTTAAATATTCAGTTTTTTCCTCAGGCTCTTTTATTAGGGAAGCTGATGCTTCCAGTTTTCAATCTGTTAAACCTATTATTGATATGTCATATCTTGATATTTACCTGATACATGCATTATGACCTCTCCTTTCTTCATTGAAGAGTCCCTACATTAAAACAGAGTTTTCAAAAAGGAGCCCAAAGCAGGCAGATAAGTATAATCATATTTCATTTTGGAGAGCAGTTTCTTTTTTTTTTTTTTTTCTGCAGTTAGCTTTATTTTTTTATGCAGTTTTATTGAGATATAATCACATAACAGATAATTTCAAAGTGTACAATCGGTTGTTCACAGTATTGTCATATAGTTGTGCTTTCATCAAACAATCAAACTTTGAACATTTTCGTTACTCCAGAAAATAAAATGAAAATTAAAATAAAAAAGAATATCCAAAACATCCCATTCTCCTCCTCCCCCCTTGTTCATTTACTTTTTTAAATATAGTTTGAGATACTTTCACATACCCTATAGTCATCCACGGTGTACAATCATTTATTCACAGCACCATCATATAGTTGTGCATTCATCACCAGAATCCATTTTTGAACCTTTTCCTTACTCCAGATTAAAAATGAATGCAAAAAAGAACACCTGTATCTTGCCATTCCCTCCATCCAAGCCTATTCTTCATCTAATTTTCGTCCCTATTTTTCCATTCTTCTGTCCATGTACTGGATAAAAGGGAGTGTGAGTCACAAGGTTTTCACAGTCAGTGATCATTGTTTCTTATTGGTAAAATATCAAAATGAGCTTTTTGTAAAATGCATTCAATTATGGATTAAAAATAGTTAAAATTATGTGCTATTTAGATCTGAGAAACAAGCCTTACTTGGATTTCAGGTGTTGGAACTCTATGTGTCACATCGTGGGAAGAAGCATTAATAGGTTACAAGGAAAGATAGGATAAAGAGTAGATGAATGTGATTAAGAGGCTTCTGAGAAGAAGGTGAGTTTGGGGCAAAGTTTTGAAAAAAGTAGTAAACTGGAAAGGAGAGTGTCAACTCCTGAACAACTTAAGAACTGTTCAGTCAACTTATTTTCTGAAATTACATAGATTGCTTTATCTTTTGTTTATTTTATGTTAATCATGAAAGAAGACTGAAGATTGTTGGTTTCCTGTAATTCAAACATTTAGAAACAAATTTGGGGAGTAAGGGATGTTTCTCATCTTTATGTTCTTCATAGTTGGAGCATAGTACTTAGTCCCAAATACTGTGACTGCTACTGGGGATCTCTCCCTTGGTAACAAGAGGCAGAAGATGCCTGAAACAGAGAAATCTGAAGATTTATGAAGATGCAATGTAATACAATTGGGTGTATGTATTTCACTTATTTTTTTTCTTCATAATTGAAAATGGTTGACTTGGTATAAACATAGCTATTGGACTGTTTTCTGTGCCCAAGTATTTTCAGAAATGTAGGTTTGTGGTACCACCTAAAATCAAAACACAAGATTAAGTGTGGAAATTCCTAGAAATATAAATGTATAGGAGTATATAGCAATTATAAGACAATCCTTTTAAAATTAAGGAAGGGACTTTGCAGTAAATTCTAAGATAAGTTCTGTTCAGAAATTTTGAAAAGACAAGAATTGGCCTATATATTTTTGTAAAAATATTTAAATATTTCTTATTTCATATAGTACTTTCATTTTTTTTGTATTTATTTAACAGACACATATTTGTAGTTTTATTGACTGCCAATCACTTCCTCACAGATGCTAACTTATTAAATCCTCATAACAACCCTAAATATTTTCAGGCTTTTACAAGAAGCTAGTTCAAATGCATTTGCTAAATGCTTATTTTTTTCCCTAATTAATTGTTTACTTTTAATAGATGAATTGGGCAATTAACTATGTTTAGTTTGTTTAACATGACAATTTTAGCAGATTTTGTAGTAAAAATTCTGCATTGCTTAGTGGTTTCACTAAAATAATATTTTGTGTTGTGAAAGATTTAAGTATTTTAATAAAGGACATTTTATAGGCATATAATTCTATATTACATATGTTTGTGATTCAAGGAGTAGACTAGAGACCTGGACAAAAATAAAAGTAATCTTTCTTCATGTCACAAACCTTTATTTTGTCTTAATTACTTTTTTCAGAGTAATTACTTTGGAACCTTAGACAGCATATAGATTTGGAAATGCAATTGGAATGATGAATATCCTTAAGCAGCATAATGTATCGTCTGTCCATTTTTTTTTAATTTTTATTTTTTTATTTTGAAATAAATTCAAAGTTACATGAATATTTGCAAAAACAATACTAGCCCCATACACAGAATTCCATCATACCCTGACCCCCTCCCCCGATAGCTCAATCTACCAACTATAACATGCTGTCACATCGCTATTTCTTTCCCTCCCTCCCTCCCTCCCTATCATCCATCATCTATTGCTTTGTCTTCTGAACATATGAGTTAGCTGCACACATCCTTGAACATACACTATAATTCACGTATGTACTTCCCATGAACAAGAACATTCTTTTATGTAATTCCATTAAGCGCAGCTAAGAAGTATGAGATTCAACAATGATACAATGCTTACATTCTATATTTCCTTTTCCTTATGTCTCAACTGTGTCCCTTCGAGCCACCTGTCCTCCACCCTCCAATCCCATCCAAGTTCATCCTTAGCATTCAATTGTCATCTAGTTAGACTGTCTTTTTTTTTTTTCTTTTTTCAGTTGTGGAAACATATATACAGCCTAAATCTTCCCATTCCACCCCCTCCCTAGCCTTCCATTAGTGGGATTAATCACATTTAGAATGATGTTATGCTCTTCCCCACCATCCATTACTAGAAATTTCCCTTCACCTCAAACAGCAACCCTACACTCCTTTCTTAACTCCCCATTGCCCCTTCCCCCATTTCTCTTAACCCAAACTCTACTTTTCATCTCTATGGTTATATTCTCTGATAATTTCTTTGTGTTTACTGTGGGGCTTAAAATTAACCTCTTAAATCCCTATCAATCTGGTTTTTCTTTGATACCACCTTCACTTCAATAGGGCACATAAACTATGTTCTATACTCCTTCATTCCCCCACCTTTATATAGTTGTCTAAAATTACATATTTTACATTGAGTTCAAAACCACTGATTTGTCCTTAGAGTTTGTGTATTTTTTATCATGTAGGAAGTAAATAGTGGAGTTATAGTTCAAAAATTATTGACTTCTAAATAGAAGTATTCCATTATGGTTGGAGAATGTTCTTTGAGTATATTCAAAAAAATTTTTTTTTTTTTAATTTCTTCAGGCTTGTTTTATGTCCCAGCTTATGGTCCCTTCTGGAGAAAGCTCTGTGATCACTAGAGAAAAATGAGTGTCCTGTTGATTTGGGATGTAAGGTACTATATATGTCTGTTAAAATTCTCTATATCTCTTTCTCCTTTCTTTGTGTCTCTGTTGGTAGGACTTTCTTTAGAATCTGAAGTAGGGAAGGTCTTTTATTGGAAAAGTCTCTCAGCGTTTGTTTGTCTGAGAAAAATTTAAGCTCTCCCTCAAATTTGAAGGAGAGTTTTGCTGGATAAAGTATTCTTGGCTGGAAATTTTTCTCTCTCAGAATTTTAAATATGTCATGCCACTGCCTTCTCGCCTCCATAGCGGCCGCTGAATAGTTACTACTTAGTCTTATGTTGTTTCCTTTGTATGTGGTGAATTGCTTTTCTCTTGCTGCTTTCAGAACTTGCTCCTTCTCTTCAGTATTTGACAGTCTGATCAGAATATGTCTTGGGGTGGGTTTATTTGGATTTATTCTATTTGGAGTTTGCTGGGCATTTATGCTTTGTGTGTTTATATTGTGTAGAAGGTTTGGGAAGTTTTCCCCAACAATTTCTTTGAATACTCTTTCTAGACCTTTACCCTTCTCTTCCCCTTCTGGGACACCAATGAGTCTTAAGTTTGGACGTTTTATTTTATCTATTGTTTCCCTGAGATCCATTTAGATTTTTTCGATTTTTTTCTCTGTTCTTTCTTTTGTTCTTTCGTCTGTCCATTTCATGAGACCTTGTTCTTCTGCCTCCTCTAGATGAAGGGAAATGAAATAAAGCTACCTCAAAGTTGTAAAGAATGTGCTTTTACTTTCTCTAGAGTATTTTCTACCTTTATTATGCCGTTGTTTTTCTCTTGGGTTCCTCTGTTTGAGGGCTTCTTTCAATTGCTTTAGTGTCGGGTACTGAGATTGTGGAGGTTTTGTCGTTTTGCCTTTGCCTTGTGATTTTTTCTCACAATGACAGGAAAATTACGCCACATTATCTCTGCTGTATCTATTGCATGTCTTTTTACCTTCTAGGACTTTGGGATAGACAGTTCTATGGAACTACTCAAGTAGACTTGGGGTTCACAAGTGCATATACTACTGATTCTACCTACCTATTGTGTCCTGTGTTCCACTCCCCTCGGCAAACTGTTTAATACAGAGTGCTGTCCCTAAACTACTTCTAAAAGATTAATGTAACAGAAAATAAAAGTTTAGCTCTAATTTCACCTTGTTAATGGAATCAGTGGGTCGATTGTAATTATCTGACATAATTTGAGCCCCTTTGGGAGAATAATAGTCTGACATATATATAATTTGAAAACTGCAAACAAAAGTCATTAGTACAGATTGTGTCTCAAATTTGGATTAAACCTGATGTGCATATGTATAAGTGTTACCCTTTGTAGATACTCAGGAAATACTTGATTAAAAAGATGTGTATTTCTAGCTCTGCCCCTAAATAGACTGTTTTCTACTGTGCTGTTCATATCCTTTTAGAATCCATCTGGTTTGGTTTTCACTAGGACAAGTTAGAGGATAAAGAAATAGCAATGAGTCAAAACATTGAGTGTTTTAAGAGGAAAGCAGCTGATGGTGGGGTGGTTGGCTACCCTGCAGATGAGAGGGCTGAAGAGACTTGATGTGTGCTGGCCAGAGCAATGAAGAGTATGGTCTAATATAAATGTTGAAACAAATATGTTTTGCAGCACTGGTTGATCCTGTCATACAGGGACATAACCTGACATATGGTATAGAGATTGCCTGGGTACTGTTGTCAGTTTGTATTATCATCTGTTATGCATATCCCAAATTTTATTTGGTTCTGGACTAGTGAGGCACTGGTTAATTTCATGGATCCTTGAGAACCATTTGAGAGTAATTTCCCTTAAATTAGCATTTTTCCTGAAATTAAATATAGAACATTAAATTTTGACATACACCTTCTCTCCTTCCCACCTCTCTGTCATTTATTTTCCACCCACTCTTACCCAGTGCTCTTATCGTTTCATCAAGCTTCAATTTTCTTTTTACCTATTCTCCCATCTATCAAACTATTTCTTATCTGTGGCTCCATATAATTCTACAGAGCCATAGATAAGAGTGAATGCTCTGTGTCAACATGACCCATGGCAATAATCATATGCAAGGTAAGTATCTGAGTGCAAAGAAGCTGCATCAGAATTGTTCTAACACTACTACTATATAACATTCAGTAAGAGAGTTACTGCCACTTGGGGCAAAAAGGAGGGGACTCTTTTGCTCTTTTTCTTCCTTCTCTTGGGTTGAAACTAGAATAAGGTATTGAAGTTCTACTTTTTGTTTAGAGGTTTATCAGAAATCATCTGTTCCAATCCTAGTTCATCCAAAGACTGAGGCACTGATTCTATCCATCTCCCCTCCCCACCCCCTTTCTAAATTAGCTTCTGCTTGAGTTGCAGAGAGGGGCTTTCAAAGTTCTCCAGAGGGGAATGCCAAAGGGATCATTCCTATGACCAGGTTTCTTCATGGATCTGGTGATTAGCCTTTTCTTCTGCACACCACAAAGCAGCCTTTTGCCTCTTGGGGATTTTTCATTTCCTATTTCATGGCTTCATATGCCCAGAAGTTCTGAGAGTCAAACTGCCATTGCCATTGGGTTTTCCCTACATATCTCACCTATCTTTGGGCATCTCTTCACTGTTTTGTATATCCTGCCATTATAGTCTAATGAAACATTCATTACTGTTTCTTCTAGGTAATTGTTTTAAACCATGCTTTGGAGAAGGCACACTGAGTGGAGAAGAGCTACTAACTTCTAATGGAAACTTTTGAATAGAGCCGTCTAATGTCTCCATTTGTTCTTGTAGTTTTTAAATAGGGGAGTTTCAGAATTAACAAATTAGCTAGTGGGTAAACTTCTAGCCATAATTTTGATGAAAGAATGAAAACGAGAGATGACCAGATAACTTTTGGTACATCTATTGTAAATTTTGATATTAATGTCTTTTATTTTTCTTCTCAGTTGCTTTAGGTCGTAACCAGCCTTTGAAAAAGGAGAAACCAAAATGGAAAAGTGATTATCCCATGACAGATGGACAACTGCGCAGCAAGAGGGATGAATTTTGGGATACCGCACCAGCTTTTGAAGGTCGCAAAGAGATTTGGGATGCCTTGAAGGCTGCAGCACATGCTTTTGAGAGCAATGATCATGAACTGGCACAAGCAATCATTGATGGTGCAAACATAACTTTACCACATGGTAGGTTTAGTGTTCCTCAAGGACAAAGGGGACACAATCAGCTTGTTTATATAATAGTAAGAAACCAAATGGAAAGCATTTGTTTTTCTTGTTATACATTACCCTAACTTTTGAAAAAAATGTAGCCAGGAGTAGCATTCCTCTTTGTTTCTTTTTGTATATCTTTCAGCGGCAAAAAAAAAGGGGGGGGGGGGTTAACGTTGTATGCTTATATATTTTTTACTGTTTTAATAATTATTAATTTCAGAAAAGCGAACACTTGATCAACCTGTGTTTTCTAGTTTCCATGTAACCTAATTCTCCATTAAGGCCTTTACCCTTTTCCCCCAGCCCATCTTTTGGAGCTTCTGTACCTTCATTGCCTACCAGCACCAGAGGAGAGTCTCAATTTAGATCTCAGAAGCCATACAGAGTCAGTAGATGCTCTTATACTTTCTCATCAAGGCTATTTTTAGCATAGTGAGTGTTCCAGTTTGCTAATGCTGCCTTTTTGGAAAACACCAGAAATGGATCAGCTTTTATAAAGGGGGTTTATTTGGTTACAAAGTTACAGTCTTAAGGCCATAAAGTGTCCAAGGTAAGTCATCAACAATCGGGTACCTTCACTTGGAGGAAGACCGATGGTGTCCGGAAAACCTCTGTTAGCTGGGAAGGCACATGGCTTGTGTCTGCTTCAGAGCTCTGGTTTCAAAATGGCTTTCTCCCAAGACGTTCCTCTCTAAGCTGCAGCTCCTCAAAAATGTCACTCTTAGTTGCTTTGGGGGCATTTGTCCTCTCTAAGCTTCTCAGGAGCAAAGGACTGCTTTCGAAGGCCGTCTCCAAAATGTCTCTGTAAGCTACAGCTACTCTCTCAGCTCCTGTGCTTTCTCCAAAGTGTCCCTCTTGGCTGTAGCAAGCCTCTCCTTCTGTCTGAGCTTATATAGTGCTCTAGTAAACTAATCAAGGCCCACACTGAATGGGCGGGGCCACGCCTCCATGGAAATTATCTAATCAGAGTTATCACCTACAGTTGGGTGGTCGTATCTCCATGGAAACACTCAAAGAATTACAGTCTAATCAACACTAATATATCTGCCCATGCAAGATTGCATCAAAAATAATGGTGTTTTGGGGGGACATAATACATTCAAATTGGCACAGTGAGCAAACCTAAACTTAGGAGTCTCACATGTTTTTAAGGACAGTTTTCTATGTGGTAGTCCCGAGTATTGTGAGATACCTCTCTCCTTTGCTTAGGAATATGACTACTGACCTCCATAAGCTTTGGATATTTCCAGGGATGTTCTGGACACACACACGCACACAAACACACCCAATAGTCCTGCTCAGTCTCCTTGATTAGAAACACGTATTAAAAATTTTCATGCTTTCCTGAGATTTAGGTGTTAATTTTGTATTTATATTCTTTTTCTTTTCATTGCTGTATTTATAAATTTATTTTTCTCTTCAGGTTTTCAATTTAATATTTTTCTGTAGTTATCTCTTTAGACCATTGGTAATCATCAAAATTCCATCGCATTTTTTTCTTTTTTTTAATTTCTTTTTATTAGAGAAGTTGTAGATTTACAGAAAAAAACATGCAGAAAATAGAGTTCCCATATAACCATCTACTATTATAAACATTTTACAGTGGTGTAGTATTTCTGTTACAATTAATGAAAGAGTATTATCATAATTGTGCTACCAACTACAGTCCATAATTTACATTACGGTTCACTTTTGGGTTGTACAGTCTTATGGGTTTTTTGTTTGGCCATAGATGTGAGGGTTTATTTCTGAACTCTCAGTTGGATTCCATTGCTCTGTATGTCTGTCCTTGTGCTAGTACCATGCTGTTTTGAATTTTGTAGCTTTGTAATAAGTTTTAAAACCAGTAAATGTGACTCCTCCAAACTTATTCTTTTTTTTCCAAGGTGTTTTTGGCTATTTGGGGCCCTTTACCCTTCCATATATATTTGATGATTGGCTTTTCCATTTCTTTAAAGACTGGTTAGAATTTTGATTGGGATTGTGTTGAATATGTAAATTGTTTTGGGTAGAATTGACATCTTAACAATATTTAGTCTTATAATCCATGAACATGGGCTGTCCTTCCATTTATTTAGATCTTTGATTTCTTTAGCAGTATCTTGTAGTTTTCTGCATACAAGTCCTTAACATCTTTGGTTAAATTTATTCTTAGATATTTGATTCTTTTAGTGGCTAAAACAATATAGTGTATAAAAACTACTGATTTTTACGTGTTGACCTTGTACCCCGCTACTTTGCTGACTTCATTTATTAGCTCTAGAAGCTTTGTTGTGGATTTTTCTGAATTTTCTATTTATAGAATCATGTCATCTGCAAATAGGAAAAGTTTTAAGTCTTCCTTTCCAGTTTGCTCTGGCTAGAACTTCCAGTGTAATGTTGAATAACAGTGGTGACAGTGAGCATCTTTTTCTTGATTCTTATCTTAGAGGGAAAGCTTTCAGTCTTTCACCATTTAGTATGATGTTAGCTGAGTTTTTCATATATGCCCATTATCATGTTGAGGAAGTTTCCTTCTATTCCTCATTTTCTAAGTGTTTTTATCAAGGAGGTGTTCTGGATTTTATCAAATATCTTTTTTGCATCACTGGACATGATCATGTGTTTTCCCTCTTCATTCTATTATTGTGGTCTTTATATTATTTGAGTTCTTATGTTGAACCACCCTTGCTTACCTGGGATAAAACACATTTGATCATGGTGTATAATTGTTCTAATGTACTATTAGATTTGGTTTGCTAGTATTTTGTTGAAGATTTTTATATGTATATCCATAAGGGGATATTGTTCTTTAATTTTCTTTTCTTGTAGAATCTTTATCTGGCTTTGTAAATTAAGGTGATGTTGGCCTCATAAGAATGAGATAGGAAGTGATCCCCTCTCTTCAAATTTTTGGAAGAATTTGAGGAGGGTTGGTGTTAATTCTTCTTGGAATGTTTGATACAATCCAGCAGTGGAGCTATCTAGTCTGAGCTTTTCTTGTTGGGAGCTTTTTTAATGACTACTTCAATCTCTTCTTGTTACTGGTCTGTTGAGATCTTCTGTCTCTTGAGTCAATGTAGGTAGTTTGTGTGTTTCTAGGAATTTGTCCATGTCATCTTTTGACTGGAGAGTTTAATCCACTTATATTTGAAGTAACATTGATAATTTAGGACTTTCTTCTGCCATTTAATTTAGGACTTTCTTCTACCATTTTACTATTTGATCTTTGTAAGTCTTACCTTTAGGTCCCTCAATTCTTCTATGAATGCCTACTTCCATATTTGTTTCATTTTTTTTGTATTGTACCATTTCGAGTCCCTCCTCATTTCTTTCTGTGTATATTTTTCATATATTTTCTTTGTGTCTACCATGGAGCTAAAATTGAACATCCTAAATCTGTAATAATCACATTTGATTCTATACCAACTTAACTTTAATAGCATACACATCCACTGTTCCTGTACCCCTCTGTCACCTCAGTCTTTTGTTGTAGTTGTTACAAATTATATCTTTATACATTGTATATCAAAAACTATAGGTTTGTCATAACTTTTTGTACATTTGCATTTTAGAACCTATAAGGAGTGAAAAGTGGAGTCACATACTAAAAATTACAATTATAATGCCACTTCAATCTACTGTCTGATGTCCTTTCCTTTCAGTCCTGAAGAACTTCCTTTAGCCATCGCTTGTTGGACAGGTCTTTTGTCGGCAAACTCCCTGAGCTTTTGTTGTCTTGGAATATCTTAATCTCTCCCTTTTTTGAAAGTCAGTGTTGGTAGATAGAAAATTCTTGGTTGGCAATTGTTTTCTTCAACCATCTTAATATTTCCTCCCACTGCCGCCTTGCTTCCATGGTTCCTGAGGAGAAATTGGCTCTTAATCTTACTGGAACTTCTTTGTATACAACACATTGCTTTTCTCTTGCAACTTTTAGAACTCTCTCCTTGTTCTTGGCATTCAACATTTTGACTCATGTATCAGTGCATGGGTCTCTTCAAGTTTATCCTGTTTGGTGTTTGTTGGGCTTCTCGAATGTTCATATTCATGTCTTTCGTTAAATTTGGGAAGTTTTCTGCCATTATTTCTTTGAGTATTCCTTCTGCCTCTTTCTCTATTTTTTCTCCTTCTGGGGAGTCCCAAAATGCATATATAGGTACCCTTGATGGTGTCCCACAAAGTCTTTAGACTCTGCTCATTTTTTAAAAATTCTTTTTTCTTCTTCCTCAGCCCGAATCATTTCAGTTGTCTTGTCTTGAAGTTCACTGATTCTTTCTTCTGCCAGCTCCAATCTGCTGTTGATACATCCTAGGGAGTTTTTCATTTCAGTTATTGTGGTCTTCAGTGCCAGGATTTCTGTTTGGTTCCTTATTAAAGTTTCTGTCTCTTTGTTGACATTCTCATATTGTTCATTCATTATTTTCCTGATATCCTTTAGTTCTTTCTCCGTGTTCTCCTTTATCTCCTTGAGCATATTAAGGATAATTTCTAAAATGTCTTTTTAACTTTTACAAACCTGTTCATGTAGCTATGCAAGTCTCAAGTGATAATCTTATGGGAGTGAGAGCAGAAATGGGGGATAAGCAATGAAGCCTCTGAATGTTAGAAAAGATATCTTTCTTTTTAACCAAAAAGTAAAGTGTTAGACTTAATGGCATTTAGTAAAGCTATTTTTATTATTTGGCATGTAATTTAGTTTTTATGTTTGTAATTTTCTAGTGAAATGTTCGAAGCCTAATTAAAAACAGCCATAGAAAACAGTTGACCAAGGAAAATAGAATGTCTGATCCAAACATATAGGTAAAAGATGAAAACAACTTCAGAAAATTGCATCTGAAATCAGAACAGAAGGTGGAGACTTGGCAGCTTTTTTCAGGGCTTCCTGACCTGGGGAAATGATTCCCTGGCAGTCATTTATCCTAGTGATCGCTGCTACCTATGCTAGGATTGGGTTTGTGAGAAGAAGAAGAAGGGGAAAAAAAAGGGAAGAACATCCTTCCACAGAGGATGTTAGGTTAGCAACATAAGCAAGTCTGGCTAAGAACCTGTTAGAACTAATCAAAATTGCTGAAATGAACCTGCAACCCTCAGTGACTGATGGGTGGTCATTAAAACCTTTTAATTAAAAATGCAAACATGGGTAAAAGTGATTTGGGCCAGGTAGAAAAAATCCTACATGATAACTTTTAGAGTGCTCTCTTCCCTTGTGTCTTCAAACACACTGGCTTTCTTAAATGAACCTCTCCATCTTCTACCATTGCCCCATTTCTCTAACATCCCTCTCAAATGTCAGTAAGACAGAGAATATGTCATTTTTCACTACATTGGCCAGCCTCGTACCACTGAGAACTCTCAGATCCCTGTGTCCTTTTGTCTGACTGCAGGGGCCTCATCTTCCATTTCCTTCTTGATCTGTTGTTAACATCGTTGGCAGATACGTTGTTGGCTGTATTTGGCACCATCAGCTTCCTCACACCTTGTGATTTCATTTCTGGCTTTTTGTCCTTCTTGTATTTGTCCTTTGCCTGTTTTTCTCCCTGCTGAGCTCTTATTCTCCTTCCCATTAACCATATCTCTAACCTTGGGAACTGAGCCCTGCAGTCTTATCTATAAATTATACATTTACTTGTTCTGGAATCTAAATTATTTTTCTTTCACATGCTGTGTGATGCTGGACAAGTTACTTCATTTTGCTTCAATTTTCCTATCTGTAAAATGTGTATTAATAGACTTACCTCATAGGATATGGGAGGAAATAATCTCCAGGTTTTGACTTGTTCACCAGCCTAACTCTACCGTCTAGAACATTGCTTGGCATATAGTAAGTGTTCAGTATTTGTTGAATGACTGTTTCACGTCTGTGTTAGCCACCTCCAGTAATTTCCTTTAGTATTAAATCTAAAGTCCTGAATCATTGCTGCCTATTTAGTGATTTCATATCATTAACTACATTCTGCCTCAACAAAGCCACTTGCTTACCTTGTACTTATTCTTGTTTCCATATCATTCCTCTTTCTTGGAATGCCCTTCACTTCTATTCTGTGTCTTTGAAGTTATACTCAGACCACACCGTTTCTAGTTTCTCCTTGTTGGCTCTACCAACTCTCGTAGCTTTTCCCTTCTGTAATGTCTTGGTGCATCTGTTTGAGTGCATCAATTTGTGCCTAAGGCTATGGTGGTTATGTTGTGTCTGCTCACCAGGAGTGTAAGCTCCTGGGGCTCAGGGGCAATATTGGCTCTCTTGTAACCTTTTCTCCTCAGGCCAAAACCCTGCATACTTTGAGGTGCTTAGTAAACATTTATGCAGCCACTTTGGGAATGTAGTAATTGTTTTCTGGTGAGTCCTATGGAAGTGCTAAAGAGTATGGTATTGACATCACAAGCAGAATGGTTTTGCCTTTAGTAAAGAGATTTGGGGCCATTAAATGGTAGAGTATTGGGAGTATATTATTCAAAAAGATCTCAGCTACAGAGGAGCCAGTCTGTTCAGAATAGGTAATTCTGGAGTAATATTTGGCAATAGACTACATTGTAAGCAAAGATTACTTTTATTGATACTTTATGATCCCAGATATTTAATTTGGGGAGAGAGTAACCATAAAACTCTGACCTTAAAATGACTTCCTGGTCTGGATTTTCCTCCTATTTAGTTTTTAGTTTAAAACTAGAGCATATTTATAACTCAGGCAGAAGTTAATTGAGCAAAAGAGTGGACGAACCAAAAAACTCCATATTAAAAACGAGTTACCTTTTCCAAAAATATTAAAATATGGAAGCTACTCTAGTTTGTCATCTCTTAGAACTGAGAACTTCTGGCCAAGAATATGTCAATCTAGGACATCCAGGCATCAGGTTGTTGTGATGAATTGGACTTAGGGATCTTTTTTTTTTTTTTTTTTTTAAGGTAACAGATTCGTTAAAAGTGCAATTGGAATTTCCCCTTAAGTCGATCCCCTTAAGCGTTAATACAATATTTATAAATTTGAATTTTGCATGCTTTTGCTTCTTTGGATTATCTTTTAATAAAAGTGAATTAGGTATGAAATGACTTAGAAGAAGAGGTGTAGAGGTAAGAAGCTAGGATCTGGTTAATTTAAAATTAGATAA